>NC_079193.1:372199622-372516926 GCF_029499605.1 Hyla sarda | reverse complement strand
GAGCGTCCGGCCGGTGTCCTGTGGATAACTGGGGTAGGAATGGAGTGAAAAGACCCTTCCAGCAGGTGCTCAGAAGTCCATCAGAAGTATCACACTTGAGTCATGTGGATAAAGTATAAGCAACTTTATTGCTGTACAGCAATGACGCGTTTTGGGGTGTACACTACCCCTTCTTCAGATTGACAGAGTACATACATAACCGCATACATGAGGGGTTTATATAGGCCTGTTCATTAACAATCAAATGAAGGACAGTGCAAAGGGTAAAGGTCACTGTTACGCCGAGCGCTCCGGGTCCCCGCTCCTCCCCGGAGCGCTCGCTACACTCTCCTCACTGCAGCGCTCCGGTCAGTTCCACTGACCCGGGGCGCTGCGATACCGCCTCCAGCCGGGATGCGATTCGCGATGCGGGTAGCGCCCGCTCGCGATGCGCACCCCGGCTCCCGTACCTGACTCGCTCTCCGTCAGTCCTGTCCCGGCGCGTGCGGCCCCGCTCCCTAGGGCGCGCGCGCGCCGGGTCTTTGCGATTTAAAGGGCCACTGCGCCGCTGATTGGCGCAGTGGTTCCAATTAGTGTTATCACCTGTGCACTTCCCTATATCACCTCACTTCCCCTTCACTCCCTCGCCGGATCTTGTTGCCATCGTGCCAGTGAAAGCGTTTCCTTGTGTGTTCCTAGCCTGTGTTCCAGACCTCCTGCCGTTGCCCCTGACTACGATCCTTGCTGCCTGCCCCGACCTTCTGCTACGTCCGACCTTGCTTCTGTCTACTCCCTTGTACCGCGCCTATCTTCAGCAGCCAGAGAGGTTGAGCCGTTGCTAGTGGATACGACCTGGTCACTACCGCCGCAGCAAGACCATCCCGCTTTGCGGCGGGCTCTGGTGAAAACCAGTAGTGACTTAGAACCGATCCACTAGCACGGTCCACGCCAATCCCTCTCTGGCACAGAGGATCCACTACCTGCCAGCCGGCATCGTGACAGTAGATCCGGCCATGGATCCCGCTGAAGTTACTCTGCCAGTTGTCGCTGACCTCACCACGGTGGTCGCCCAGCAGTCACAACAGATAGCGCAACAAGGCCAACAGCTGTCTCAACTGACCGTTATGCTACAGCAGTTACTACCACAGCTTCAGCAATCATCTCCTCCGCCAGCTCCTGCACCTCCTCCGCAGCGAGTGGCCGCTTCTGGACTACGACTATCCTTGCCGGATAAATTTGATGGGGACTCTAAGTTTTGCCGTGGCTTTCTTTCCCAATGTTCATTGCACTTGGAGATGATGTCGGACCAGTTCCCCACTGAAAGGTCTAAGGTGGCTTTCGTAGTCAGCCTTCTGTCTGGAAAAGCCCTGTCTTGGGCCACACCGCTCTGGGACCGCAATGACCCCGTCACTGCCTCTGTACACTCCTTCTTCTCGGAAATTCGAAGTGTCTTTGAGGAACCTGCCCGAGCCTCTTCTGCTGAGACTGCCCTGTTGAACCTGGTCCAGGGTAATTCTTCCGTTGGCGAGTATGCCGTACAATTCCGTACTCTTGCTTCAGAATTATCCTGGAATAATGAGGCACTCTGCGCGACCTTTAAAAAAGGCCTATCCAGCAACATTAAAGATGTTCTGGCCGCACGAGAAATCCCTGCTAATCTACATGAACTCATTCACCTAGCCACTCGCATTGACATGCGTTTTTCCGAAAGGCGTCAGGAGCTCCGCCAGGATATGGACTCTGTTCGCACGAGGCGTTTCTTCTCCCCGGCTCCTCTCTCCTCTGGTCCCCTGCAATCTGTTCCTGTGCCTCCCGCCGTGGAGGCTATGCAGGTCGACCGGTCTCGCCTGACACCTCAAGAGAGGACACGACGCCGCATGGAGAATCTCTGCCTGTACTGTGCTAGTACCGAACACTTCCTGAAGGATTGTCCTATCCGTCCTCCCCGCCTGGAAAGACGTACGCTGACTCCGCACAAAGGTGAGACAGTCCTTGATGTCTACTCTGCTTCTCCACGTCTTACTGTGCCTGTGCGGATGTCTGCCTCTGCCTTCTCCTTCTCTGCTGTGGCCTTCTTGGACTCCGGATCTGCAGGAAATTTTATTTTGGCCTCTCTCGTCAACAGGTTCAACATCCCGGTGACCAGTCTCGCCAGACCCCTCTACATCAATTGTGTAAACAATGAAAGATTGGACTGTACCATACGTTTCCGCACGGAGCCCCTTCTAATGTGCATCGGATCTCATCACGAGAGGATTGAACTTTTGGTCCTCCCCAATTGCACTTCTGAAATTCTCCTTGGACTTCCCTGGCTTCAACTTCATTCCCCAACCCTGGATTGGTCCACTGGGGAGATCAAGAGTTGGGGGCCCTCTTGTTCCAAGGACTGCCTAAAACCGGTTCCCAGTAACCCTTGCCGTGACTCTGTGGTTCCTCCTGTAACCGGTCTCCCTAAGGCCTATATGGACTTTGCGGACGTTTTTTGCAAAAAACAAGCTGAGACTCTACCTCCTCACAGGCCTTATGATTGTCCTATTGACCTCCTCCCGGGCACTACTCCACCCCGGGGCAGAATCTATCCTCTGTCCGTCCCAGAGACTCTTGCCATGTCTGAATACGTCCAGGAAAATTTAAAAAAGGGCTTTATCCGTAAATCCTCCTCTCCTGCCGGAGCCGGATTTTTCTTTGTGTCCAAAAAAGATGGCTCTCTACGTCCTTGCATTGACTACCGCGGTCTTAATAAAATCACGGTTAAGAACCGCTACCCCCTACCCCTCATCTCTGAACTCTTTGATCGCCTCCAAGGTGCCCACATTTTTACCAAACTGGACTTAAGAGGTGCTTATAATCTCATCCGCATCAGAGAGGGGGATGAATGGAAAACGGCATTTAACACCAGAGATGGACACTTTGAGTATCTGGTCATGCCCTTTGGCCTGTGCAACGCCCCTGCCGTCTTCCAAGACTTTGTTAATGAAATTTTTCGTGATCTCCTATACTCCTGTGTTGTTGTATATCTGGACGATATCCTGATTTTTTCTGCCAATCTAGAAGAACACCGCCAGCATGTCCGTATGGTTCTTCAGAGACTTCGTGACAATCAACTCTATGCCAAAATAGAGAAATGTCTGTTTGAATGCCAATCTCTTCCTTTCCTAGGATACTTGGTCTCTGGCCAGGGACTACAAATGGATCCAGACAAACTCTCTGCCGTCTTAGATTGGCCACGCCCCTCCGGACTCCGTGCCATCCAACGTTTTTTGGGGTTCGCCAATTATTACAGGCAATTTATTCCACATTTTTCTACCGTTGTGGCTCCTATTGTGGCTTTAACCAAAAAAAATGCCGATCCCAAGTCTTGGCCTCCTCAAGCGGAAGACGCCTTTAAACGGCTCAAGTCTGCCTTTTCTTCGGCTCCCGTGCTCTCCAGACCTGACCCATCTAAACCCTTCCTATTGGAGGTTGATGCCTCCTCAGTGGGAGCTGGAGCTGTCCTTCTACAAAAAAACTCTTCCGGGCATGCTGTTACTTGTGGTTTTTTTTCTAGGACCTTCTCTCCGGCGGAGAGGAACTACTCCATCGGGGATCGAGAGCTTCTAGCCATTAAATTAGCACTTGAGGAATGGAGGCATCTGCTGGAGGGATCAAGATTTCCAGTTATTATTTACACCGATCACAAGAACCTCTCCTACCTCCAGTCTGCCCAACGGCTGAATCCTCGTCAGGCCAGGTGGTCTCTGTTCTTTGCCCGATTTAATTTTGAAATTCACTTTCGGCCTGCCGATAAGAACATTAGGGCCGATGCTCTCTCTCGTTCCTCAGATGCTTCTGAAGTTGAACTCTCTCCTCAACACATCATTCCTCCTGACTGCCTGATTTCCACTTCTCCAGCCTCCATCAGGCAAACTCCTCCAGGAAAGACCTTTGTTTCTCCACGCCAACGCCTCGGAATCCTCAAATGGGGTCACTCCTCCCATCTCGCAGGTCATGCGGGCATCAAGAAATCTGTGCAACTCATCTCTCGCTTCTATTGGTGGCCGACTCTAGAGACTGATGTGGTGGACTTTGTGCGAGCCTGCACTATCTGTGCCCGGGATAAGACTCCTCGCCAGAAGCCCGCTGGTTTTCTTCATCCTCTGCCTGTCCCCGAAAAGCCTTGGTCTCTGATTGGTATGGATTTTATTACTGACTTACCCCCATCCCATGGCAACACTGTTATTTGGGTGGTCGTTGATCGATTCTCCAAAATGGCACATTTCATCCCTCTTCCTGGTCTTCCTTCAGCGCCTCAGTTGGCTAAACAATTTTTTGTACACATTTTTCGTCTTCACGGGTTGCCTACGCAGATCGTCTCGGATAGAGGCGTCCAATTCGTGTCTAAATTCTGGAGGGCTCTCTGTAAACAACTCAAGATTAAATTAAATTTTTCTTCTGCATATCATCCTCAATCCAATGGACAAGTAGAAAGAATTAACCAGGTCTTGGGTGATTATTTACGACATTTTGTTTCCTCCCGCCAGGATGACTGGGCAGATCTTCTACCTTGGGCCGAATTCTCGTATAATTTCAGAGTCTCTGAATCTTCCTCCAAATCCCCATTTTTCGTGGTGTACGGCCGTCACCCTCTTCCTCCCCTCCCTACCCCCTTGCCCTCTGGTCTGCCCGCTGTGGATGAAATTTCTCGTGATCTTTCCATCATATGGAGAGAGACCCAAAATTCTCTCTTACAGGCTTCTTCACGCATGAAGAAATTCGCGGATAAGAAAAGAAGAGCTCCTCCCATTTTTTCCCCTGGAGACAAGGTATGGCTCTCCGCTAAATATGTCCGCTTCCGTGTCCCTAGCTATAAGTTGGGACCACGCTATCTTGGTCCTTTCAAAATTTTGCGCCAGATTAATCCTGTCTCTTACAAACTTCTTCTTCCTCCTTCTCTTCGTATTCCTAATGCCTTTCACGTTTCTCTTCTTAAACCACTTATCATTAACCGTTTCTCTCCCAAATCTGTTCCTCCCACTCCTGTCTCCGGCTCCTCGGACATCTTCTCCGTCAAAGAGATTTTAGCATCAAAAAAGGTCAGAGGGAAAACCTTCTTTTTAGTGGATTGGGAGGGTTGTGGTCCAGAAGAGAGGTCCTGGGAACCTGAGGACAATATCCTGGACAAAAGTCTGGTCCTCAGGTTCTCAGGCTCCAAGAAGAGGGGGAGACCCAAGGGGGGGGTACTGTTACGCCGAGCGCTCCGGGTCCCCGCTCCTCCCCGGAGCGCTCGCTACACTCTCCTCACTGCAGCGCTCCGGTCAGTTCCACTGACCCGGGGCGCTGCGATACCGCCTCCAGCCGGGATGCGATTCGCGATGCGGGTAGCGCCCGCTCGCGATGCGCACCCCGGCTCCCGTACCTGACTCGCTCTCCGTCAGTCCTGTCCCGGCGCGCGCGGCCCCGCTCCCTAGGGCGCGCGCGCGCCGGGTCTTTGCGATTTAAAGGGCCACTGCGCCGCTGATTGGCGCAGTGGTTCCAATTAGTGTTATCACCTGTGCACTTCCCTATATCACCTCACTTCCCCTTCACTCCCTCGCCGGATCTTGTTGCCATCGTGCCAGTGAAAGCGTTTCCTTGTGTGTTCCTAGCCTGTGTTCCAGACCTCCTGCCGTTGCCCCTGACTACGATCCTTGCTGCCTGCCCCGACCTTCTGCTACGTCCGACCTTGCTTCTGTCTACTCCCTTGTACCGCGCCTATCTTCAGCAGCCAGAGAGGTTGAGCCGTTGCTAGTGGATACGACCTGGTCACTACCGCCGCAGCAAGACCATCCCGCTTTGCGGCGGGCTCTGGTGAAAACCAGTAGTGACTTAGAACCGATCCACTAGCACGGTCCACGCCAATCCCTCTCTGGCACAGAGGATCCACTACCTGCCAGCCGGCATCGTGACAGTCACACTGGTGAAAAACAGCAAATTCTGGTCAGTAATAGCATAAGACAAATAAGGATGGATCTGGAGTCAGTAAAGAAACCGGGCACTACATATAGAACCATAAAAACATAAAAGCACAAGTAGAACAAAAGGCATAATGTGCGTTCTGTGTCCGGTACAAGATCAATAGTGAGGCTTGGAAGATACCGCCACTGTGCTGATGCGTGTCCGGCACGCTGGTCATGTGACCGCTGATGACCAATGGAAATACAGAGGCATGAATAGGAGAGCGCTGTGTGAACAAAGCGCATCGGAGAACACAGAAAGCCCTGGAGGGGACAGAATGGGAACGGAGGGGCCCCATGACAGGGGTGTTATGCGGGCAGGTAGGGGTTAAATGAGAGGAGGTTAGAGGAGGGAGCTAGGGAAGTGCAGGCTTTTAGTGAGGGAGTGGGGAGGAGTTTAGGAGGGTATATAGGATAGGGGATTTTGTGCGGGGGCCACAATCTGCGTGGCTGAAGAAGTGTCCCGCCCGCCCTTATTTTTTGTCACAGTGGCGGGGTCAGGAGAGGAATCTGGGAAGGCACCAGTGGATGGGCATGGTATGTTGGATGGTGTGGAGGTGGGCTGGGAGCGGTTCCCAGCCCGAAGGTGGAATTCAGGTTGGTGGGCTTCACAAAATGGTGCTCCTGTGCAGGTGAGCTACGGCTAGGAGCAAGTGAAGATCCCATCACCTGTGGTCTGGTAACGGTGCCCCTCAGGTTCTTCTCCTGCGCTAATAGACATCCTAATGTTAGGACAGGTTATATTGTTATGTATGACGTTCATACATCGCTTTACAATGTTGTAATTGATTATTTATGTTATTTAATAAATGGGCTGCTGTGGCCTTTGTTTAACCAACACATGTCTTATGTCATTTATAGGAGGGAATACGTTAAGATTAAGGTAAAGGTGTTAAATGATAGATGAACTGGTGGGGGGGGTGTCATAGCAGCTTTAATATCCCCTAGTCATGGCTGCCGCGATCGGCATCTGGGAAAGCCGAGTGCGGTGCCAGAGACATATGTTCTGCAGTCAAAGGTTGTTGCTGTATGAATAACAAAGGAATGCATGTGGAGGCAGAAATGTATAAAGCGCAATATGTATAGGGAGATAATATAGATATACATATATTAAATAAATAAATAATAAATAAATATGTATGGGGAGATAATATAGATATACATATATTAAATAAATAACAAATAAATATGTATGGGGAGATAATATAGATATACATATATTAAATAAATAAATAAATAATAAATAAATATGTATAGGGAGATAATATAGATATACATATATTAAATAAATAAATAAATAATAAATAAATATGTATGGGGAGATAATATAGATATACATATATTAAATAAATAATAAATAAATATGCATAGGGAGATAATATAGATATACATATATTAAATAAATAATAAATAAATATGCATGGGGAGATAATATAGATATACATATAATAAATAAATAACAAATAAATATGTATGTGTATATCTATATATATATAAAACTCAACGTGTGTGTGTATATATGTATAATAAAAACTAAGATAGAATGAATGGGAAGAGGTATAATTAATATACAGGGTGGTCCATTTCTATGGATACACCTTAATAAAATGGGAATGGTTGGTGATATTAACTTCCTGTTTGTGGCACATTAGTATATGTGAGGGGGGGAAACTTTTCAAGATGGGTGGTGACCATGGCGGCCATTTTGAAGTCGGCCATTTTGAATCCAACTTTTGTTTTTTCAATAGGAAGAGGGTCATGGGACACATCAAACTTATTGGGAATTTCACAAGAAAAACAATGATGTATTTGGTTTTAACATAACTTTATTCTTTCATGAGTTATTTACAAGTTTCTGACCACTTATAAAATGTGTTCAATGTGCTGCCCATTGTGTTGGATTGTCAATGCAACCCTCTTCTCTATATAGTGCTATATACTGCTATATACACCGCAGGAGAAATGCTAGCACAGGCTTCCAGTATCCGTATACACTGCTATATACTACTATATACACCGCAGGAGAAATGCTAGCACAGGCTTCCAGTATCCATATACACTGCTATATACTACTATATACACCGCAGGAGAAATGCTAGCACAGGCTTCCAGTATCTGTGTACACTGCTATATACTGCTATATACACCGCAAGAGAAATGCTAGCACAGGCTTCCAGTATCCGTATACACTGCTATATACTACTATATACACCGCAGGAGAAATGTTAGCACAGGCTTCCAGTATCCGTATACACTGCTATATACTACTATATACACCGCAGGAGAAATGCTAGAACAGGCTTCCAGTATCCGTATACACTGCTATATACTACTATATACACCGCAGGAGAAATGTTAGCACAGGCTTCCAGTATCCGTATACACTGCTATATACTACTATATACACCGCAGGAGAAATGCTAGCACAGGCTTCCAGTATCCGTATACACTGCTATATACTACTATATACACCGCAGGAGAAATACTAGCAAAGGCTTCCAGTATCTGTATACACTGCTATATACTACTATATACACCGCAGGAGAAATGCTAGCACAGGCTTCCAGTATCTGTATACACTGCTATATACTACTCTATACAGCGCAGGAGAAATGCTAGCACAGGCTTCCAGTATCCGTATACACTGCTATATACTACTATATACACCACAGGAGAAATGCTAGCACAGGCTTCCAGTATCCGTATACACTGCTATATACTACTATATACACCGCAGGAGAAATGCTAGCACAGGCTTCCAGTATCCGTATACACTGCTATATACTACTATATATACCACAGAAGAAATGCTAGCACAGGCTTCCAGTATCCGTATATACTACTATATACTACTATATACACCGCAGGAGAAATGCTAGCACAGGCTTCCAGTATCCGTATACACTGCTATATACTACTATATACACCGCAGGAGAAATGCTAGCACAGGCTTCCAGTATCCGTATACACTGCTATATACTACTATATAAACCGCAGGAGAAATGCTAGCACAGGCTTCCAGTATCCGTATACACTGCTATATACTACTATATATACCGCAGAAGAAATGCTAGCACAGGCTTTCAGTATCCGTATATACTACTATATACACCGCAGGAGAAATGCTAGCACAGGCTTCCAGTATCCGTATACACTGCTATATACTACTATATACACCGCAGGAGAAATGCTAGCACAGGCTTCCAGTATCCGTATACACTGCTATATACTACTATATACACCGCAGGAGAAATGCTAGCACAGGCTTCCAGTATCCGTATACACTGCTATATACTACTATATACACCGCAGGAGAAATGCTAGCACAGTCTTCCAGTATCCGTATACACTGCTATATACTACTATATACACCGCAGGAGAAATGCTAGCACAGGCTTCCAGTATCCATATACAATGCTATATACTACTATACACCGCAGGAGAAATGCTAGCACAGGCTTCCAGTATCCGTATACACTGCTATATACTATTATATACACCGCAGGAGAAATGCTAGCACAGGCTTCCAGTATCCGTATACACTGCTATATACTACTATATACACCGCAGGAGAAATTCTAGCACAGGCTTCCAGTATCCGTATGCACTGCTATATACTATTATATACACTGCAGGAGAAATGCTAGCACAGGCTTCCAGTGTCCGTATACACTGCTATATACTACTATATACACCGCAGGAGAAATGCTAGCACAGGCTTCCAGTATCTGTATACACTGCTATATACACTGCAGGAGAAATGCTAGCACAGGCTTCCAGTATCCGTATACACTGCTATATACTACTATATACACCGCAGGAGAAATGCTAGCACAGACTTCCAGTATCCGTATACACTGCTATATACTACTATATACACCACAGGAGAAATGCTAGCACAGGCTTCCAGTATCCGTATACACTGCTATATATTACTATATACACCGCAGGCGAAATGCTAGCACAGGCTTCCAGTATCCATAGTTTCAGGTGCTGCACATCTCGTATCTTCACAGCATAGACAATTGCCTTCAGATGACCCCAAAGATAAAAGTCTAAGGGGGTCAGATCTGGAGACCTTGGGGGCCATTCAACTGGCCCACAACGACCACCAATCCACTTTCCAGGAAACTGTTCATCTAGGAATGCTCGGACCTGACATCCATAATGTGGTGGTCACCATCTTGCTGGAAAAACTCAGGGAACGTGCAGCTTCAGTGCATAAAGAGGGAAACACATCATCATGTAGCAATTTCACATATCCAGTGGCCTTGAGGTTTCCATTGATGAAGAATGGCCCCACTATCTTTGTACCCCATATACCACACCATATCATCAATTTTTGTGTTACAACAGTCTTGGAGGGATCTATCCAATGTGGGTTAGTGTCAGACCAATAGCGCTGGTTTTGTTTGTTAACTTCACCATTCACATAAAAGTTTCCTCATCACTGAACAAAATCTTCTGCGTAAACTGAGGGTCCTGTTCCAATTTTTGTTTTGCCCATTCTGCAGCACCTGAAACTACGGATACTGGAAGCCTGTGCTAGCATTTCTCCTGCGGTGTATATAGTAGTATATAGCAGTGTATATGGATACTGGAAGCCTTTTCTAGCATTTCTCCTGTGGTGTATATAGTAGTATATAGCAGTGTATACGGATACTGGAAGCCTGTGCTAGCATTTCTCCTGTGGTGTATATAGTAGTATATAGCAGTGTATAAGGATACTGGAAGCCTGTGCTAGCATTTCTCCTGCGGTGTATATAGTAGTATATAGCAGTGTATACGGACACTGGAAGCCTGTGCTAGCCTTTCTCCTGCGGTATATATAGTAGTATATAGCAGTATATAGAGAAGAGGGTTGCATTGACAATCCAACACAATGGGCAGCACATTGAAGACATTTTATAAGTGGTCAGAAACTTGTAAATAACTCATGAAAGAATAAAGTTACGTTAAAACCGAGCACATCATTGTTTTTCTTGTGAAATTCCCAATAAGTCTGTTGTGTCACATGACTCTCTTCCAATTGAAAAAACAAAAGTTGGATTCAAAATGGCCGACATCAAAATGGCCGCCAAGGTCACCACCCATCTTGAAAAGTTTCCCCCCTCACGTATACTAATGTGCCAGAAATAGGAAATTAATATCACCAACCATTCCCATTTTATTAAGGTGTATCCATATAAATGGCCCACCCTGTATATACACACACATATAAATGCACCTAAGTAAAAATACACAACAAATATATCTCCCTATATACACAAGGTTGGAATAAATTAAATAAAATTAAATAAGTGGATATAGGAATAATGGTGTATAAAAAAAATATATTAAAGATGTATAAATACATATAACAATGCACGTAGCATAAAAAGGTAAGAACAATAATTTATAAGTTGCTTTCAATGCATTCGGTCAAGCCTGAAGGGTGTAAAGTGCGTAACTTAAAAATACGAAAATATTCACGTTGTCGCAAAACATTAAATCTCTGTGGAACTTTTTTATCTATGGATTCAATGGGAATCTGAGAAATTGCCTTGGTGGTGAGTAGATGTGTGTCTAGAGACACTATGCAGTTGATATTTTAAATTTACATTACTGTGATGTTTGTTTAATGCGGTTTCTGAGGCTCTGAATAGTGATGCCTACATATTGTAGGCCGCAGGTGCACTAAAGCAGAAAAATTATATACTGAGAATCACAGGTCATATGGGTTTTTATTTAAAAAGTGTCTCCTGTGCTTTTGGATTTGAATTCAGTTTTAGCATGTGAAAGGATGGGATAAAACAGAAACATCCAAAAAATTCTGCATTGTTGTCAAAAATTTGTTGGGTAAATGCAAGGCCCCAATCATTGTTGTTAAGGTAGTGTAAAAATAAATCTAGATCAGTAGTGGAGCCATCCCAAACAATAAAGATGTCGTCTATATATCGGCTATAATACTGTGCAGAAAGAGGGGGTGATTGTAAACATATGTTTCTTCAAAGCAACTGGCAAACAAGTTCGCAAAACTTGGCGCAAAGTGATTGCCCCTTGCAGTACCTTTCCACTGCATATAGATCTTGTTTACAAAGGAAAAATAGTTGTGAGTCAGAATAAAACAAAATCCCTTTCTCTTTCCAGCCCTCCATCTCTACATGTGACCATCTGCAACTTCAGAATGAGAACAACTCTTCGAACAAAGGTAGTGTTACTACTGATGACTTTGCAAATATGAAATCACTGTTTTTCGAAATAGAAAGATTATACAGTGATGAAATACAATATCATCCCCAGAGGTTTACACCTTCGCCCTGAACCATCTTTTTCCAATGATGATAATTTTTGTACTAGATGGAATACAACTCTCAATATCTGCTCTACCACATTACTAAATCTTCTTATAGAAAAACAAAATAGCCTGGTTGACAACATTGCTGACCAAATTGTTTCTTGCTTAAACAAATTGCAACAGTACCAACACCTTCCCGAATATTCTCTTTGGGATAAAAACCTCACATCAAAAATCCATAAAGTTGAAAAAGATGTACTATCTAAAAAATTGGACAAACTCTCTAGAGACTGTGATGATTATGCAACTAATAATGTCATATACTGGCTTAAAAACGATAACAAAAAAAATTCCACTAACAAGTTTGCTCCCAAACTACGCACCAATAACCATCTTCATAACATCAAACTGGACCATCTGGCAACACGGCCTAATATCACCAATCCCATACCACAGACTTCCTCACACTCACAGAAACCACAATTTACCAGAACCATCATATCATTCACACGGTCCAAACCCTCATCTCCTCACAATATACCTGTTACGCCGAGCGCTCCGGGTCCCGCTCCTCCCCGGAGCGCTCACAGCGTTCTCCTATTCGCAGCGCCCCGGTCAGACCTGCCGACCGGGTGCGCTGCGATAATGTTCCCAGCTGGGATGTGATTCGCGATGCGGGACGCGCCCGCTCGCGATGCGCATCCCGACTCGCTTACCAGACCCGTTCCCCGTCTTTGCTGTCCCGGCGCGCGCGGCCCCGCTCCTTAGGGCGCGCGCGTGCCGGGTCTCTGCCATTTAAAGGGCCAGTGCGCCACTGATTGGCGCATGAGGTTTTAATCAGTACCTTCACCTGTGCACTTCCCTACTTATACCTCACTTCCCCGGCACTCCCTTGCCGGATTTTGTTGCCATTGTGCCAGTGAAAGCGTTTCCTTGTGTGTTCCTAGCCTGTGTTCCAGACCTCCTGCCGTTGCCCCTGACTACGATCCTTGCTGCCTGCCCCGACCTTCTGCTACGTCCGACCTTGTTCTTGTCTACTCCCTTGTACCGCGCTTATCTCAGCAGTCAGAGAGGTTGAGCCGTTGCCGGTGGATACGACCTGGTTGCTACCGCGGCTGCAAGACCATCCCGCTTTGCGGCGGGCTCTGGTGAATACCAGTAGCAACTTAGAACCGGTCCACCGATACGGTCCACGCCAATCCCTCTCTGGCACAGAGGATCCACCTCCAGCCAGCCGAATCGTGACAGTAGATCCGGCCATGGATCCCGCTGAGGTCCCGCTGCCAGTTGTCGCTGACCTCACCACGGTGGTCGCCCAGCAGTCGCAACAGATAGCGCAACAAGGCCACCAACTGTCTCAACTGACCGTGATGCTACAGCAATTACTACCACAGCATCAACAATCATCTCCTCCGCCAGCTCCTGCACCTCCTCCGCAGCGAGTGGCCGCATCCAGCCTCCGTTTATCTTTACCGGACAAATTTGATGGGGACTCTAAATTTTGCCGTGGTTTTCTTTCCCAATGTTCCCTGCATTTGGAGATGATGTTGGACCAGTTTCCAACTGAAAGGTCAAAAGTGGCTTTCGTAGTCAGCCTTCTGTCTGGGAAAGCCCTGTCATGGGCCACACCGCTCTGGGATCGCAATGATCCTGTCACTGCCTCTGTACACTCTTTCTTCACGGAGATTCGAAGTGTCTTCGAGGAACCTGCCCGAGGCTCTTCTGCAGAGACTGCCCTGCTGAACCTGGTTCAGGGTAATTCTTCTGTTGGCGAGTATGCCATCCAATTCCGTACTCTCGCCTCCGAATTGTCCTGGAATAACGAGGCCCTCTGCGCGACCTTTAAAAAAGGCCAACCAGTAACATCAAAGATGTGCTGGCCGCACGAGAAATCCCTGCTAACCTGCATGAACTTATTCATCTTGCCACCCGCATTGACATGCGTTTTTCCGAAAGGCGTCAGGTTATCCGCCAGGATATGGACTTTGTTCGCACAATCCGGTTTCTCTCCCCGGCACCTCTCTCCTCTGGTCCACTGCAATCCGTTCCTGTGCCTTCCGCCGTGGAGGCTATGCAAGTTGACCGGTCTCGCTTGACATCTCAAGAGAGTACACGACGCCGCATGGAGAACCTTTGCCTGTACTGTGCCAGTACCGAACATTTCTTGAAGGATTGTCCTATCCGACCTCCACGTCAGGAAAGAAGCACGCTGACTCCGCACAAAGGTGAGACAGCTCTTGATGTGAACTCTGCTTCTCCACGTCTTACTGTGCCTGTGCGGATTTCTTCTTCTACCTTCTCCTTCTCAGCTATGGCCTTCTTGGATTCCGGATCTGCAGGAAATTTTATTTTGGCCTCTTTCATCAACAGGTTCAACATCCCGGTGACCAGTCTCGCCAGACCCCTCTACATCGCCTCTGTTAATAATGAAAGATTGGACTGTACTGTGCGTTACCGCACGGAACCCCTCTCAATGTGCATCGGACCCCATCACGAAAAAATTGAATTTCTGGTCCTCTCTAACTGCACTTCGGAAATTCTTCTTGGATTACCGTGGCTTCAACGCCATTCCCCAACCCTCGATTGGACCACCGGGGAAATCAAGAACTGGGGTACTTCTTGCCACAAGGACTGTCTTAAGCCTGCTCCCTGTACTGCCAGTCAAGACCCTGTGGTTCCTCCGATATCTGGTCTCCCCAAGGCCTATCTGGATTATGCGGATGTTTTTTGCAAAAAACAAGCAGAGACTTTGCCTCCTCACAGGCCTTATGACTGTCCTATTGACCTCCTCCCTGGTACTACTCCACCCCGGGGCAGAATCTATCCTCTGTCTGCCCCGGAAACACAAGCCATGTCGGAGTACATCCAAGAGAATTTAAAAAAGGGGTATATCCGCAAGTCTTCCTCCCCTGCCGGAGCTGGATTTTTTTTCGTTTCCAAAAAAGACGGCTCCTTACGCCCTTGCATTGATTACCCCGGACTTAATAAAATCACTGTAAAAAAAACGCTATCCCCTACCTCTTATCTCGCAACTCTTTGATCGCCTACGAGGCGCCCACATCTTTACCAAGCTGGACTTAAGAGGTGCTTATAATCTCATCGGCATCAGGGAGGGGGACGAGTGGAAGACCGCATTTAACACCAGAGATGGACACTTTGAATATCTGGTTATGCCCTTTGGGCTTTGCAACGCCCCTGCCGTCTTCCAAGACTTTGTAAATGAAATTTTTCGTGATCTTCTATATACCTGTGTTGTGGTTTACCTGGACGATATTCTGATTTTTTCTGCCAACCAAGAAGAACACCGCCAGCATGTCCGCATGGTTCTTCAGAGACTTCGGGACAATCAATTATATGCCAAAATGGAAAAATGTCTCTTTGAATGTCAATCTCTCCCCTTCCTAGGATACTTAGTCTCTGGCCAGGAACTACAAATGGACCCAGATAAACTATCAGCCGTATTGGATTGGCCACGCCCCTCCGGACTCCGTGCTATCCAACGTTTTTTGGGGTTTGCCAATTATTACAGACAATTTATTCCACATTTTTCCACTATTGTGGCTCCTATCGTGGCCCTAACCAAGAAAAACTCCAACCCTAAGTCCTGGCCTCCTCAAGCAGAAGACGGATTCAATCATCTCAAGTCTGCCTTTTCTTCTGCTCCCGTACTCTCCAGACCTGATCCATCTAAGCCCTTCTCGCTGGAGGTAGACGCCTCCTCGGTGGGAGCTGGAGCAGTACTCCTACAAAAAAATTCTTCCGGGCATGCTGTTACTTGTGGTTTCTTTTCTAGGACCTTCTCTCCAGCGGAGAAAAACTACTCCATTGGTGATCGAGAACTACTGGCCATAAAATTGTCGCTTGAGGAATGGAGGCACCTGCTGGAGGGATCCAAATATCCAGTTATTATATACACTGATCACAAGAATCTCTCTTATCTTCAGTCTGCCCAACGGCTGAACCCTCGCCAGGCTAGGTGGTCGTTGTTCTTTGCCCGTTTTAACTTTGAAATTCATTTTCACCCTGCTGACAAGAACATTAGGGCTGATGCCCTCTCTCGTTCATCGGATGCCTCTGAAGTGGAAGCTTCCCCGCAACACATTATTCCGCCGGACTGTCTGATCTCCACTTCTCCAGCTTCCATCAGACAAACTCTTCCAGGGAAGACCTTCTTCTCTCCACGCCAGCGCCTCAGGATTCTCAAGTGGGGACACTCCTCACACCTCGCAGGCCATGCTGGCATAAAAAAATCCATCCAGCTCATCTCTCGATTTTATTGGTGGCCTACCCTGGAAGCGGATGTTGTTGATTTCGTGCGGGCTTGTACAGTCTGTGCCCGGGACAAGACTCCTCGCCAGAAACCTGCTGGTCTCCTCCATCCTCTGCCTTTTCCTGAACGACCATGGTCTCAGATTGGTATGGACTTTATTACTGACTTACCTTTATCCCATGGAAACACAGTTATTTGTGTGGCCGTTGATCGATTCTCCAAGATGGCACATTTTATCCCTCTTCCAGGTCTTCCTTCTGCGCCTCAGTTGGCGAAACAATTTTTTATACACATTTTTCGCCTTCACGGGCTGCCCACGCATATCGTCTCGGATAGAGGCGTTCAATTTGTGTCTAAATTCTGGAGGGCCCTCTGTAAGCAGCTCAAAATCAAATTAAACTTCTCGTCTTCTTATCATCCCCAATCCAATGGGCAAGTAGAAAGAACTAATCAGGTTCTGGGTGACTATTTGCGACATTTTGTTTCCTCCCGCCAGGATGACTGGGCAGACCTTCTACCATGGGCCGAATTCTTGTACAATTTCAGAGTCTCTGAATCTTCCGCTAAATCCCCATTCTTCGTGGTGTACGGCCGTCACCCTCTTCCCCCCCTTCCCACTCCCATGCCCTCTGGTTTGCCCGCTGTTGATGAGGTGACTCGGGACTTCTCCACCATATGGAAAGAGACTCAAAATTCTCTCTTACAGGCTTCATCCCGGATGAAAAAACATGCCAATAGGAAAAGAAGAATTCCCCCCATTTTTTCTCCCGGATACAAAGTATGACTCTCCGCCAAGTATGTATGCTTTCGTGTCCCCAGTTATAAACTGGGACCACGTTATCTTGGTCCTTTCAAAATCAAGTGCCAAATCAACCCTGTCAAGTGCTAAATCAACCTAAACTTCTTCTTCCTCCTTCTCTCCGTATTCCCAATGCTTTCCATGTCTCTCTCCTTAAACCACTCATCCTTAACCGCTTCTCTCCCAAAGTTGTTTCTCCCACTCCAGTTTCCGGGTCCTCTGACGTTTTTTCGGTGAAAGAAATTCTGGCATCCAAGACTGTCAGAGGTAAAAAAAATTTTTGGGTTGATTGGGAGAATTGCGGCCCAGAGGAGAGATCATGGGAACCTGAGGACAACATCCTGGACAAAGATCTTATCCTCAAACTCTCAGGTTCCAAAAAGAGGGGGAGACCCAAGGGGGGGGGGGGGGTACCGTTACGCCGAGCGCTCCGGGTCCCCGCTCCTCCCCGGAGCGCTCACGGCGTTCTTCTTTTCGCAGCGCCCCGGTCAGACCTGCCAACTGGGTGCGCTGCGATAATGTTCCCAGCTGGGATGCGATTCGCGATGCGGGACGCGCCCGCTCGCTATGCGCATCCCGACTCGCTTACCAGACCCGTTCCCGTCTGCGCTGTCCCGGCGCGCGCGGCCCCGCTCCTTAGGGCGCGCGTGCGCCGGGTCTTTGCGATTTAAAGGGCCAGTGCGCCACTGATTGGCGCATGAGGTTTTAAGCAGTACCTTCACCTGTGCACTTCCCTACTTATACCTCACTTCCCCGACACTCCCTTGCCGGATCTTGTTGCCATTGTGCCAGTGAAAGCGTTTCCTTGTGTGTTCCTAGCCTATGTTCCAGACCTCCTGCCGTTGCCCCTGACTACGATCCTTGCTGCCTGCCCTGACCTTCTGCTACGTCCGACCTTGCTCTTGTCTATTCCCTTGTACCGCGCTTATCTCAGCAGTCAGAGAGGTTGAGCCGTTGCCGGTGGATACGACCTGGTTGCTACCGCCGCTGCAAGACCATCCCGCTTTGCGGCGGGCTCTGGTGAATACCAGTAGCAACTTAGAACCGGTCCACCGACACGGTCCACGCCAATCCCTCTCTGGCACAGAGGATCCACCTCCAGCCAGCCGAATCATGACAGTAGATCCGGCCATGGATCCCGCTGAGGTCCCGCTGCCAGTTGTCGCTGACCTCACCACGGTGGTCGCCCAGCAGTCGCAACAGATAGCGCAACAAGGCCACCAGCTGTCTCAACTGACCGTGATGCTACAGCAATTACTACCACAGCATCAACAATCATCTCCTCCGCCAGCTCCTGCACCTCCTCCGCAGCGAGTGGCCGCATCCAGCCTCCGTTTATCTTTACCGGACAAATTTGATGGGGACTCTAAATTTTGCCGTGGTTTTCTTTCCCAAATGTTCCCTGCATTTGGAGATGATGTTGGACCAGTTTCCAACTGAAAGGTCAAAGGTGGCTTTCGTAGTCAGCCTTCTGTCTGGGAAAGCCCTGTCATGGGCCACACCGCTCTGGGATCGCAATGATCCTGTCACTGCCTCTGTACACTCTTTCTTCACGGAGATTCAAAGTGTCTTCGAGGAACCTGCCCGAGGCTCTTCTGCCGAGACTGCCCTGCTGAACCTGGTTCAGGGTAATTCTTCTGTTGGCGAGTATGCCATCCAATTCCGTACTCTCGCCTCCGAATTGTCCTGGAATAACGAGGCCCTCTGCGCGACCTTTAAAAAAGGCCTACCAGTAACATCAAAGATGTGCTGGCCGCACGAGAAATCCCTGCTAACCTGCATGAACTTATTCATCTTGCCACCCGCATTGACATGCGTTTTTCCGAAAGGCGTCAGGTTATCCGCCAGGATATGGACTTTGTTCGCACAATCCGGTTTCTCTCCCCGGCACCTCTCTCCTCTGGTCCACTGCAATCCGTTCCTGTGCCTTCCGCCGTGGAGGCTATGCAAGTTGACCGGTCTCGCTTGACATCTCAAGAGAGGACACGACGCCGCATGGAGAACCTTTGCCTGTACTGTGCCAGTACCGAACATTTCTTGAAGGATTGTCCTATCCGACCTCCACGTCAGGAAAGAAGCACGCTGACTCCACACAAAGGTGAGACAGCTCTTGATGTGAACTCTGCTTCTCCACGTCTTACTGTGCCTGTGCGGATTTCTTCTTCTACCTTCTCCTTCTCAGCTATGGCCTTCTTGGATTCCGGATCTGCAGGAAATTTTATTTTGGCCTCTTTCATCAACAGGTTCAACATCCCCGTGACCAGTCTCGCCAGACCCCTCTACATCGCCTCTGTTAATAATGAAAGATTGGACTGTACTGTGCGTTACCGCACGGAACCCCTCTCAATGTGCATCAGACCCCATCACGAAAAAATTGAATTTCTGGTCCTCTCTAACTGCACTTCGGAAATTCTTCTTGGATTACCGTGGCTTCAACGCCATTCCCCAACCCTCGATTGGACCACCGGGGAAATCAAGAACTGGGGTACTTCTTGCCACAAGGACTGTCTTAAGCCTGCTCCCTGTACTGCCAGTCAAGACCCTGTGGTTCCTCCGATATCTGGTCTCCCCAAGGCCTATCTGGATTATGCGGATGTTTTTTGCAAAAAACAAGCAGAGACTTTGCCTCCTCACAGGCCTTATGACTGTCCTATTGACCTCCTCCCTGGTACTACTCCACCCCGGGGCAGAATCTATCCTCTGTCTGCCCCGGAAACACAAGCCATGTCGGAGTACATCCAAGAGAATTTAAAAAGGGGTATATCCGCAAGTCTTCCTCCCCTGCCGGAGCTGGATTTTTTTTCGTTTCCAAAAAAGACGGCTCCTTACGCCCTTGCATTGATTACCCCGGACTTAATAAAATCACTGTAAAAAAAACGCTATCCCCTACCTCTTATCTCGCAACTCTTTGATCGCCTACGAGGCGCCCACATCTTTACCAAGCTGGACTTAAGAGGTGCTTATAATCTCATCGGCATCAGGGAGGGGGACGAGTGGAAGACCGCATTTAACACCAGAGATGGACACTTTGAATATCTGGTTATGCCCTTTGGGCTTTGCAACGCCCCTGCCGTCTTCCAAGACTTTGTAAATGAAATTTTTCGTGATCTTCTATATACCTGTGTTGTGGTTTACCTGGACGATATTCTGATTTTTTCTGCCAACCAAGAAGAACACCGCCAGCATGTCCGCATGGTTCTTCAGAGACTTCGGGACAATCAATTATATGCCAAAATGGAAAAATGTCTCTTTGAATGTCAATCTCTCCCCTTCCTAGGATACTTAGTCTCTGGCCAGGGACTACAAATGGACCCAGATAAACTATCAGCCGTATTGGATTGGCCACGCCCCTCCGGACTCCGTGCTATCCAACGTTTTTTGGGGTTTGCCAATTATTACAGACAATTTATTCCACATTTTTCCACTATTGTGGCTCCTATCGTGGCCCTAACCAAGAAAAACTCCAACCCTAAGTCCTGGCCTCCTCAAGCAGAAGACGGATTCAATCATCTCAAGTCTGCCTTTTCTTCTGCTCCCGTACTCTCCAGACCTGATCCATCTAAGCCCTTCTCGCTGGAGGTAGACGCCTCCTCGGTGGGAGCTGGAGCAGTACTCCTACAAAAAAATTCTTCCGGGCATGCTGTTACTTGTGGTTTCTTTTCTAGGACCTTCTCTCCAGCGGAGAAAAACTACTCCATTGGTGATCGAGAACTACTGGCCATAAAATTGTCGCTTGAGGAATGGAGGCACCTGCTGGAGGGATCCAAATATCCAGTTATTATATACACTGATCACAAGAATCTCTCTTATCTTCAGTCTGCCCAACGGCTGAACCCTCGCCAGGCTAGGTGGTCGTTGTTCTTTGCCCGTTTTAACTTTGAAATTCATTTTCACCCTGCTGACAAGAACATTAGGGCTGATGCCCTCTCTCGTTCATCGGATGCCTCTGAAGTGGAAGCTTCCCCGCAACACATTATTCCGCCGGACTGTCTGATCTCCACTTCTCCAGCTTCCATCAGACAAACTCTTCCAGGGAAGACCTTCTTCTCTCCACGCCAGCGCCTCAGGATTCTCAAGTGGGGACACTCCTCACACCTCGCAGGCCATGCTGGCATAAAAAAATCCATCCAGCTCATCTCTCGATTTTATTGGTGGCCTACCCTGGAAGCGGATGTTGTTGATTTCGTGCGGGCTTGTACAGTCTGTGCCCGGGACAAGACTCCTCGCCAGAAACCTGCTGGTCTCCTCCATCCTCTGCCTTTTCCTGAACGACCATGGTCTCAGATTGGTATGGACTTTATTACTGACTTACCTTTATCCCATGGAAACACAGTTATTTGTGTGGCCGTTGATCGATTCTCCAAGATGGCACATTTTATCCCTCTTCCAGGTCTTCCTTCTGCGCCTCAGTTGGCGAAACAATTTTTTATACACATTTTTCGCCTTCACGGGCTGCCCACGCATATCGTCTCGGATAGAGGCGTTCAATTTGTGTCTAAATTCTGGAGGGCCCTCTGTAAGCAGCTCAAAATCAAATTAAACTTCTCGTCTTCTTATCATCCCCAATCCAATGGGCAAGTAGAAAGAACTAATCAGGTTCTGGGTGACTATTTGCAACATTTTGTTTCCTCCCGCCAGGATGACTGGGCAGACCTTCTACCATGGGCCGAATTCTCGTACAATTTCAGAGTCTCTGAATCTTCCGCTAAATCCCCATTCTTCGTGGTGTACGGCCGTCACCCTCTTCCCCCCCTTCCCACTCCCATGCCCTCTGGTTTGCCCGCTGTTGATGAGGTGACTCGGGACTTCTCCACCATATGGAAAGAGACTCAAAATTCTCTCTTACAGGCTTCATCCCGGATGAAAAAACATGCCGATAGGAAAAGAAGAATTCCCCCCATTTTTTCTCCCGGATACAAAGTATGACTCTCCGCCAAGTATGTACGCTTTCGTGTCCCCAGTTATAAACTGGGACCACGTTATCTTGGTCCTTTCAAAATCAAGTGCCAAATCAACCCTGTCAAGTGCTAAATCAACCTAAACTTCTTCTTCCTCCTTCTCTCCGTATTCCCAATGCTTTCCATGTCTCTCTCCTTAAACCACTCATCCTTAACCGCTTCTCTCCCAAAGTTGTTTCTCCCACTCCAGTTTCCGGGTCCTCTGACGTTTTTTCGGTGAAAGAAATTCTGGCATCCAAGACTGTCAGAGGTAAAAAAAAAATTTGGGTTGATTGGGAGAATTGCGGCCCAGAGGAGAGATCATGGGAACCTGAGGACAACATCCTGGACAAAGATCTTATCCTCAAACTCTCAGGTTCCAAAAAGAGGGGGAGACCCAAGGGGGGGGGGGGGGTACCGTTACGCCGAGCGCTCCGGGTCCCCGCTCCTCCCCGGAGCGCTCACGGCGTTCTTCTTTTCGCAGCGCCCCGGTCAGACCTGCCAACTGGGTGCGCTGCGATAATGTTCCCAGCTGGGATGCGATTCGCGATGCGGGACGCGCCCGCTCGCTATGCGCATCCCGACTCGCTTACCAGACCCGTTCCCGTCTGCGCTGTCCCGGCGCGCGGCCCCGCTCCTTAGGGCGCGCGTGCGCCGGGTCTTTGCGATTTAAAGGGCCAGTGCGCCACTGATTGGCGCATGAGGTTTTAAGCAGTACCTTCACCTGTGCACTTCCCTACTTATACCTCACTTCCCCGACACTCCCTTGCCGGATCTTGTTGCCATTGTGCCAGTGAAAGCGTTTCCTTGTGTGTTCCTAGCCTATGTTCCAGACCTCCTGCCGTTGCCCCTGACTACGATCCTTGCTGCCTGCCCTGACCTTCTGCTACGTCCGACCTTGCTCTTGTCTATTCCCTTGTACCGAGCTTATCTCAGCAGTCAGAGAGGTTGAGCCGTTGCCGGTGGATACGACCTGGTTGCTACCGCCGCTGCAAGACCATCCCGCTTTGCGGCGGGCTCTGGTGAATACCAGTAGCAACTTAGAACCGGTCCACCGACACGGTCCACGCCAATCCCTCTCTGGCACAGAGGATCCACCTCCAGCCAGCCGAATCGTGACAATACCATCCCATCCCCTACACATATTCCAATTACCTCTCATAAAGTAACCAACAAAGCACCACCTTCCAAACCAAATGCTATAGTCCATTAAGTTCAGATACATCCCACTCCGCAAGCCACTCCAGCTGGACTTCTAGCACTTCTAGAAAATTCTACCAATGCCACCACGATTCCATAACTGAACTTTCCTCAGAGGATTCCCTCCTCACAGTCCATGGTACCATTAACTCTCCCATACATACACACGGGCGTTCACCCGACCATACATTTTGCACCCCATCCGTCAACCAGACGCTTCTGGATACCTCCTTTCACCACGGAGACACCACGTTTTTTTTTAGGCCTACCATCTGCTATCCAGTCCACTTTTCCTCCATCTATCGACCCCACCACCACTATGGAACAGAAAGGACAAAAAAAAAAAAAAAACAGAAAGAGAGGTTGTAGAGGCGGACGAGCCAGAAGAGAGAGGCAGAAGAAAAAGGAAACACCACCATCAAAATCACTGGACATAAACTCTGTTAAAATCTTTAACCTCTCTTCTTATTTCATCAACCCAGTTGAAAGAATGGTCCTCGAAAGAGGCCTCTCTTTTTGCCCTACTGATAATTCCAATGATTTCCAACTATTTTTGGACCTTAAGTTGTTCAATAGAAAACCATTACCATCAAGCGCCATTTTAATATGAAGGACACCAATACACACAAAACTAATGCTGATACCCCCCCCCCCCCTCCCACCTGATGTTTCTCTCTCACTCGCTCCCATCAACACAGGTCTATTTAACAAAAATTGGGATGTATGGTCTACCAACAATTATATGATCTGAAAATGTAGACTAAAACTTAACATTTAATAGGTACAAGTAAAACTGTCCTCCAAAACCTGGACAGAAAAACACCACATGTGCAATAAGTGTAAATAAATGAAGATTCTGCTCCAAATACAGATATAAAAATTCAGCACATTAGCTGCACTCAGATATTTGATATTCTTTAACCAAATAGTACCCGCCTAGCTGATTCTGTCCCTTTCCCCATGATTCGGGAGGGGTCTCAGGGTGGGACAACAGGAGGGGATTGGTAGGGAGCCTGTTAAATACTATGCTACCCCTAGATAGCCTACCCCTAGGCGGGGTGGGCGTCCTAATAAGGACGGTCCCGCACAGGAACCTATTCCCTGTTGTACTATCACCACCCTACAATAAACTCACTTGCTAGCTACTCAATATGACTGACTACCTGCGGGGCCAATACCCTAGTGCTGATCTATATATAATAATATTTATGATCAGTCAGAGCAGAGGAGTCAGGGCTGCAAGGAGATGGTCAACCTTAGTATAGTCAGAGAAATGACAGTATATATCCCTTTCCCCTTTAAGGCTAATATGACACAGTTTCCTACTGATATGTGAATATCATTCGTACATGTGCATAGCAGCAAGAGGATACAGCACTATCACCATTCCATATTAATCATAAGGTATAAATCAGACCATTTAGCTGGGATACTTATGGTTTGTAGTCATGAAGATGCATGGTTAACGTCTCGACGCGTTTCTTACTATCCCGTTCATCAGGAGACCGATAAGGATATAGATAGAGGATAAGGAGCACGCCATCCATGTGCACCCTGCAGCGATATCAGAGGGTTCTGTGCGGCTACTGATCTGGCGCACGATGCGCCCTTAAGTATCAGGTGAACCGCATGCCAGCACACCCATTGCAATTCACGGTGGAACGCACACTCGCGTCATTTCCGGTTGAGACCGGAAATGACATATCGTATTGTATGCGGGCTTACACAGGTAAGTAAATTACATATAATTCAAAACTGGTCCTAAGTTACCGAACTATTCCAATATAAGTGAGAGATATACCTCATATTAATTTCGGTGCATTATGTGAAGTAATTACGGTCGTTTTAGATAGATGATGGTCCTTTAGGGGCATCATTCTGTTATCCTGCCGACCAATCAGGTTGGCTTTAGTATAGATATTAGCTATAAGTAACTAGGACCAACCCCAGGTTTTAGTACTTTTACTCTGGGTCCTAGGTGTCTGGTATATTTTCCCTCAAAGGTACCTATATGTGTGAAAAAAAGTGTCAGCATTTTATGCTGGCATCAAAATGCAAATAGATAAATTAAAACCGGCACTATCTTGTGCCACATGGGCAGGCTTTCTACCTAGTTGGGGTAAACCTGAGATTTAGTATTCGTAGGGTACACCTTTCGGAGGTATAAACAGTAATTAGCTAGACAATGGATTTATATAAAACATCCGAAGGATAATGCCTCATTTAGGCCATGGGGAGAAAATGATCTTATCCTATAAATCCATCTGAGTTCCTTCTGCAGAAGTAATTTATCAAAATCTCCTCCCCTCATTGGCGGACGTACAACCTCAATTATGGTGAAACATATCACCCTCTCATCCCCTGCATGTTTTTCATGTATATGCCGCGCAATAGGGGTGTTCCGATTATGTCTTATATCACCCATATGTTCACCAATTCTCCTTCTTGCCTCCCTTATGGTTTTACCCACATAATCGAGGGGGCAGGGGCATTGACAAAGATATATCAGGCCCTTCGTTTTACAATTGGTTAACTCTCTGGAATAGAAGCTTTCACCTGTAGATGAACTTTTCCATGTGTTTGTGCGTTTCATTTGGGGACAAAAAGAACATGTACCACAGGGAAAGTTCCCAACAGTTGTGTGTTGAAGCCAAGTCCCTCGTGATTTGGGTCTGGAGTAGTGGCTGTGAACCAGCCTATCTTTTAAACTCCTTCCTTTCCGAAATGTGATAAGGGGACGGTCAGCAACAAATTCACTAATATGAGGGTCAGCCCGGAGGATGTCCCAGTGTTTAGATAAAATGTCATACACAGTAGACGATCTGTCATCATATGTTGCAATGATACGTGTCCTTTTATCCTCCTGTCTAGGCCCATTTGGGGTCAATAAACCTTCTCGATGAAGGCTCCTAGCATGACCAAATGCCTTCTGTAGGCAGTCCTCCGGGTACCCCCTCATTCTAAATCTGTCCTTTAGGATGTGGGCTTGTTTAAAAAATTCTTCATTCGAGGAGCAATTGCGTCTCACTCTAATATATTGCCCTTTAGGGATACCTTTTTTTTGGGATGTCGGATGGTAACTGGACCAATGTAACAATGAGTTTGTTGCTGTGGCCTTTCTGTATAGCGTGGTAGAGAGGTTCCCCACCTGATTTTTAACAACCAGTACATCCAAAAAGGGGAGACTTTTTTCATTAATTTCAAAAGTGAAAAATAGGCCAAATGTGTTATTGTTTAGAAATTTTATGAAGTCCTCAAATTCCACTTTTGTACCTCCCCATAAAACGAATACATCGTCGATGTATCTAAGCCAAAGATGTATTTTTGATGGCCATATTATTTCATCTTCGGGTGGAAATACGGCAGTGTCCTCCCACCACCCCAACATCAAGTTTGCATATGTAGGGGCGCAGGGGCTCCCCATCGCCGTCCCCTTAGTTTGATGATATATCCGGCGATCGAATGTAAATACATTATGGGTGAGTACAAATTGTAACAACGAAATGACAAATTCATTGTGTGCCGTGAATTGATTACCACGTGTTCTTAAAAAATGCCGTACAGCTAGTATACCCTTATCGTGTGGAATCGAGCTGTACAACGATTCCACATCGATACTGGCTAAGAGCATCGACTCGTCAACTGGGACCTCTGATATACGTCTCAGAAAATCAGTAGTATCGCGAATATGGGAGGGGAGTGATGTGACAAAGTCCCGCAAGATCCTATCTATATACAGACTGAAGCCTTGTGTCAGGGAGTTTATCCCTGACACAATTGGCCTACCTTTCAACGGATTAATCCCTTTATGAATTTTGGGCAATCCGTAAAAGGTGGCCATTGTGGGATTCTTTGGAAAAAGATAGTCCAATTCCTGATTACTTATCAGATTATTATCTTTCGCCTCGGACAGAATATTCCACAATTCCCTCTGAAATATAGGAAGGGGATTTTGTTCAAGGATACGATAGCTTGAGGGGTTATTGAGAATGTCCAGACACATCTTCCTATATGGATCATGGTCCATTATTACTAGGTTCCCACCCTTGTCACTAGATTTTATAATTATACTGTCATCTTCCTCAAGATTTTTTAAGGCTATGTTTTCTTCACGGCTCAGATTATGTTTGACAGGTTTCCCTGTTTGTATAGACTCAATCTCTCTTGTAACAATTTCTAGGAAGATGTCAATACTTGTGACATCAGATATAGGTGGCATCCTAGAGCTTTTTGCCTTTAAATCAGAGAACGGACCTAGTCCAGGATCATTCTCCCCCTCTTCCATCAGGTCCCTCAGCATTGTTACTGTAGGGAGATCCTCCTCGAGAATCCCTAGTTCCTCACATTGACGTTTGTTATGAAATTTAAAGAAACGGTGCCATTTGAGTTTACGGCAGAACAAATGGAGATCTTTTACCCACTCAAAGGTATTAAATCTGGTCACCGGAACAAATGATAGCCCTTTTTTAAGGACTCTCAGTTCTACATCAGTCAGTGTCCTTGATGAGAGATTTATGATCTCGAAATTATCATTGTTTCCCTCTCTTTTTGTAGAATTTATTTCTTGTTCCGTCCCCGATATCGTGTTGTACATGGGGACGGTGGCTGTGGTAAAAAAGCAGAACCAGAGGGTAATGATTGTGATACATTTGATAAATATCCCTCTATGTTTGGCTGATTCATGTCTCGCCTTTGTGGGGCCCCTCGATTCTGCCATCTTCCTCTGTCCTTCCCTCTCCTTCCTCTGTTCCCTCCTCTAGGGACCTGTTGAGAGCGGTCAGTATCTGATGTATCGTATTCAGAGGATGACAAGTCAGTACTTGAGGCCACTACCACTGGCTGTTTAGAGAAGCTGTAAGCCCTTTTTTCCTTAAATTCCGTAAAGTCTTTCAAGAACTGTTTATGCTTACGGTCTTTGATAAAATTTTGAACTGTTTCTACTGATGACTGTAGCATAGACTCCTGTCTATTATAGTCAGGATTAGTTTTAAATGTCTGCGCGGTCTGAATGACTTCCCCCAGATATTTAGTGGTGGTTTCAAGCGTTTTGGACTCCTCTTCAAGGAGGATTTGCATAAACTCTAGCAAATTATCTGTCGCTTTCTGTTCCCACCTTTCTAACAGAGCTGGGGTCCTTGACCTTACAGCCGGTAGTATATTTATTCCTAGACCTACAGGCACAATTTTGTGCTCTATGTAGTTTTCTAAGGACCGGACTTCCCACCAGGATTTGACTTTGGCCATTTGATGGATGGTACTAATGTTGAACTCGAGAGGTGGTCTTTTTCTGAAAATACCTCCTTAGCTTGGGCTACCCATGACTCAGTATCCACTTTGTCTAGAAAACCTGCCATAATCCGACTTATTTAACAAAAATTGGGATGTATGGTCTACCAACAATTATATGATCTGAAAATGTAGACTAAAACTTAACATTTAATAGGTACAACTAAAACTGTCCTCCAAAACCTGGACAGAAAAACACCACATGTGCAATAAGTGTAAATAAATGAAGATTCTGCTCCAAATACAGATATAAAAATTCAGCACATTAGCTGCACTCAGAGTAGCTAGCAAGTGAGTTTATTGTAGGGTGGTGATAGTACAACAGGGAATAGGTTCCTGTGCGGGACCGTCCTTATTAGGACGCCCACCCCGCCTAGGGGTAGGCTATCTAGGGGTAGCATAGTATTTAACAGGCTCCCTACCAACCCCCTCCTGTTGTCCCACCCTGAGAACCCTCCCGAATCATGGGGAAAGGGACAGAATCAGCTAGGCGGGTACTATTTGGTTAAAGAATATCAAATATCTGAGTGCAGCTAATGTGCTGAATTTTTATATCTGTATTTGGAGCAGAATCTTCATTTATTTACACTTATTGCACATGTGGTGTTTTTCTGTCCAGGTTTTGGAGGACAGTTTTAGTTGTACATATTAAATGTTAAGTTTTAGTCTACATTTTCAGATCACATCAACACAGGTCTCCATCCCAAATCCCAATTCTATCCCCTCCACCATTGGGGTAGTTCTATTGAGACATTTCCACCCTCCAATTCTAATTTATCGAAGCATGAAAGGTGAGCACTCAAGAACCTTGCTCACAATGACAATATTGTCATTTAACCAGCGGACAAAGGGGGTGGTGTGGTAATATTGAATCGAGAAGATTATATTGCTTAGGCCCATATACAACTCTCAGACACTACATTTTACAAAGTACTAAAGACTACACCGAAGAACTCAAGCAACTTATTAAACATTACCACATTAGCTCTATCAAAGCAGGAGGCAGATTATATACTTATCCAAGAGCCCGTCCTTCATATTTTTTATCACCTTCCCAAGTTGCATAAAAATATAGACCAACCACCTGGAAGACCTATTATATCAGGGATAAATTCTTCACTTCTAACCTATCTAATTTTATTGATATTATTTTACAAACATATGTTATTAAATTGGGCTAATTTTTAAAGGATACCACTGATTTTATTATGTCTATTTTAGAAATGAAGTGGGAGGACCATTTTACATTCGTTACCATGGACATATATCCATTGTATACTATCATCGACCATAATTTAGATTTGGAAGCCATATCCTACTATCTCACTCTGGATGACTGTATACCTCCTATACAAAGAGAGTTTGTCCTGAAAGGGATTTATTTTATTCTGACTCAACTATTTTTCCTTTTTAAACAAGATCTATATGTAGCGGAAAGGTACTGCAATGGGGACATGCTTTGCACTAAGTTTTGTGAACTTGTTTGTCGGTCGCTTTGAAGAAACATATGCTTACAATCACCCCCTCTTGCTGCGCTGCAAGCACTGTAGATGATATATAGACGACATCTTTATTGTTTGGAATGGCTCCACCACTGACCTAGATTTATTTTTGCATTACCTTAACAACAATGATTGGGGCCTAGCATTTACCCAAAAACATTTTTTGACAAAAATGCTGAATTTTTTGATGTTTCTGTTTTCCACTCAACTGGTAACAAAATAGGTACCAAGACATACTTCAGAAAAGTAGATAGTAATAGCTATCTTCACTTCGAAAGCTCCCACTACAAGAAATGGCTGATGAATGTGCCGTTTGGTCAATTTAAGTGCATTTGCCGTAATTTGTCCAGATTTAGAGCTGGGAAATTTCCATCTAACCTTATTAAAGCAGCTAGCAAACGAGCCAGCCCACTTACCCAAGCCGAATGTCTATCCAAATCCACCAGTAACTCTACAAGCAATCAAGATACACTACATGTGAGATCTTGCAATTTCATTAGCACTTTCTCCAATAACAGTAAACAAATTAAATCTATCCTAACTAAACATTGGGACAGCCTGCTAAACAACCCCTTCCTCCGGTCAGTTCTCCCACGTAAACCTTGTGTTACATATCGTTGAGCAAGATCTCTGAAAAACATACTTGCTCCGAATATATCAACTGCATAGTGACTCTAGATACGCATCTACTCACCACCAAGGCAATTTCTCAGATTTTTCAGTGACCACCATCGAATCCATAGATAAAGAAGTTCCACAGAGATTTAATGTTTTGCGACAATGTGAACATTTTTGTATTTTTAAGTTACGCACTTTTCACCCTTCAGGCTTGACCGAATGCATTGGAAGCAACTTATAAATTATTGTTTTTACCTTTTTATGCTACGTGCATTGTTATATGTATTTATACATCTTTCATATATTTTTTTTATACATCACTCTATACATATTTATATTATTCCTATAGCCACTTATTTAATTTTATTTAATTTATTCCAACCTTGTGTATATAGGGATATATATTTATCCTTATATCCTGTTCTACCTATCATCCTGCCTGCAGATAACTTTATGTTATATTCCAAGCCTCACTATTGATCTTGTACCAGACACAGAACGCACATTATGCCTTTTGTTCTACTTGTGTTTTTATGTTTTTATGGTTCTATATGTAGTGCCCGGTTTCTTTACTGACTCCAGATGCATCCTTATTTGTCTTATGCTATTACTGACCAGAATTTGCTGTTTGTCACCAGTGTGGCCTTTTCCCTTTGCAATGTCCTCCATTTTGATTGTTAATGAACAGGCCTATATAAACCCCTCATGTATGTTGTAATGTATGTACTCTGTCTACCCAAAACGCGTCATTGCTGTATATCAATGAAGTTGCTTATACTTTATCCACATGACTCAAGTGTGATACTTGTTACATGGCAGGGTGGTGTATCTAACCCAGTGTTCCCTAGGACTGAACCACAACCTTTTATGAGACCTCTGGATACTAGGATTCAGGGGCGTGCTGGCAATTGTAATTTTGCAACAGCTGGAGGCACCCTGGTTGGGAAACACTAATCTAGCTATGCGATTCTTTACTGTTTAAGTAAAAGTGGTCCATGTGGTTTAGGTCGTACACATATTTGTATACACCGGAACATGTGGTTGGGGCCTCAGAGTCTGTTTTGCAACCTGAAAAGTGTCGGGAAACATTCTTGGTGCAATTCTCCACAACTACTTCCTTCACTATGGCGTAAAAATAAGTCAATCTTAGTAAATAGGGTCCGTGTGGTTCAGGGAGTACATCCTATGGGGGAGATTTATCAAAACCTGTGCAGAGAAATGTTGCCCATAGCAATCAATCAGATTGCCTCTTTCATTTTTAACATGGCCTCTGAAAAATTAAAGAAGCAATTTGATTGGTTGCTATGGGCAACTGGGCAACTTCTCCTTTGCACAGGTTTTTATAAATCTCCCCTACATGTTTACACTGTGCATCACCTTAACATGTAGTTGGGTATTCAGAGTCCATTTTGTAAACTGAAAAGTTGCGGGAAACAACCTTGGCGCAGTTCTCCACAACTATGTCCCTTACAATGGCGTAAAAAATGTCAATCTTAGTAAATAGGGTCGGTGTGGTTCCTGGTGTACACCATGGGGGAGATTTATCAAATCCAGTGCAAAGGAAAAGTTGCCCAGTTGCCCATAGCAACCAATCAGATCCCTTTTTTTTTATTTTGCAGAGGCCTTGTTAGAAATGAAAGAAGTGATCTGATTGGTTGCTATGGGCAACTGGGCAACTGCAGCCTCTCTTTTTATAAATCTCCCCCATATTTGTATATAATTTAACATGCAGTTGGGGCTTCACAGTCCATTATGTAAATGGAAAAATGGCGGAAAACAACCTGGTGTTGATGTTCTGTAAAAAGAACGGCCCACTCAGGAGAAGAGACCGGCACACTATGCCCACCGGCCGATATTCACAAATCTTCCTCCATGAGAATTCTTACTTTCGAGGTCTGTCACATGATAATGATATGTGTCTCCTGGCTAAAAAGAAAGGATCCAAGAATGGTAGTGGCGGTGGTGAGGGGCACATCATTTCCTGGATGGCTGTCAGTATTAATGCCGTAGATTCCTGTTAATAGTTGCAATAACACCGACAGCAGCTGTTCCCACGATGCTTAATCTGGCCCAGAACACAATGAGATCTCCCATCCATTAGACGACGTTACTCACCTCTGGCGATATCGACAACACAGACAGCTAAATGCTTCATACACAAAGCAGGGAACGCTTGAACACTCCGAGCAGCGAACACATATCACCGGTCTCCATGGAAACCGAACGCATGGAAAACATACATAAATGAGCAAAAAAAAAAAAAAACTAAATGTTTGACTAAAGGTACAATAGAGGGTTTTGTAGTAAACAGGTCCTGAGGGCTGCTGGGGAGGGTCCGTGGGCCTGTACGTCGCTACACGAGGGAGATAAGTGTTTTTTTTTTTAATGTAATGTATAGTGCCAGCTGCATTAAGAAGATGGATCTTTGTTAACTGTTCTGTAACATCTCTAATAACGTTCCTTGCTTGTCCCAGAGAAGAGACTGGCAGTATGTAAAGGATCACAGCAAGCCAGGGGGTCGTACACTCCCCCCTGGGTGGACACAAATAATGGGTAAGACCCAGCGAGTCTCCAACCCATTCCAACTTTACATGCAGCCAGGGCCAGATTAAGGCTGCTTGGAAGACAGAGCACTTTATTATGATGCCCCCCGCCATCTGGTCCAGACGCCATGTCTTCTTCCAGCTCCATCTTCCTCTGTAAAGTTCGACGCCTGACATCATTGGTTCCTCACTCTGCCAGCCGATCCTCATCCTCTGTATAAAGACAAAAATCATTGTAACCCTACAAGAGACTGTGCTTCCTAAATATAATACTGACAAACACTGTGTACCCTGTATACTATACTGCCAAACATCATGCCCTCTAAAAATAATAATACCACACACTGTGTCTTCTGTAGTGTGCACAGAGCAGCAGTATCCCATTGAAAACAAGCAAAATTCTGCTGGCGGAAGTTTGTAGTATGGACGAGCCCTAATTCCCCCAGACTCCAAAGTCCTCCTCCAGACTCCTGCTCCCAGAGACCCCTAAGGCTAGGTTTCCCCCTTTTTTTTACCTGCAAAAACACAGAAAAACTGATACCACTTTGTTCCTTTGTTATGGTAATTTTTGGGCATTTTTTTTCCAAACTTTGCCTTAGTCCTCCCCTTGTCCTTAAAGGGGTACTCCCCCCCTAGACATCTTATCCCCTATCCAAATGATAGGGGATAAGATGTCTGATTGCGGGGGTCCCGCCGCTGGGGACCAATATAGCATGCAGCACCCACCTGTATCTGCTTCCGGCAGTGTTGGAGGTTCTGGCTCCCGACCACGGGAACGGGAAATCTAGGGGCTTAGGGGCCATAGCAGTAGGTCCCTGGTCCGGAGGAGCAGTGGTCGGAGCACTGAAGATGATGTGTAGGTAACTTACCATGCGTGCAACCTCGTTGCTCCGCTCCTAAGGGCGCACGCATGGGACGTCAGTGATGTCCCTGCGTGCGCCACCTCCTGGCTGCCCCTGCGTTTTTAAAGTTAACGCGGGGCCACAGAAAGGTAACCGGGACATCCTTGTGTGCCGAAAAGATCTTTCAGGACACAGGGATGTCCTGCTGAATGTGAGGGGGGGGGGGGGGATGACAGTATTTATCTGCGTATAACACGCACTGGCATATAATACGCACCCTCATTTTCACAGGAAAGTTTGAGGGGAAAAAAATAAATGTAAAATAAATGACTTGGAAGCTCTGAACTATATGCCTCATCATTCCACCAACATTGATTCCCTTGATCCTCAGTTTGCCCCCCCTCCTTCCTCCCCCTTTTATCAGCCTCTGTGCCATATTTACCCCCCGCCTCCTTTCCCGTGTTTTCCCCTGCTCATCATTACCCCCCCTGCTCATCATTCTCCCCCCTGCTCATCATTCTCCCCCCTGCTCATCATCCCCCCCTGCTCGTCATCCCCCCTGCTCATCATTCCCCCCTGCTCATTATTCACCCCCTGCTCATCATCCCCCCCTGCTCATCATTACCCCCCCTGCTCATCATTCCCCCCCTGCTCATCATCCCCCCCCCTGCTCGTCATTATCCCCCCCGCTCGTCATTACCCCCTCTGCCCCATCATCCTCCCCCACTCATAATCCTCCCCTTCTCTTTGCTCCCCCCTCCTCCTCCTTTTTCTATTTTTCATATTTCCTTACCTGGCTGCGCTCGGCAGGCTCAGCTAATGCGTCGGGTTTTGTGGGCTGTGACGAGTGACGTCTCCTGCGGCTCCTCTGCTTGGCGTCAGGGGCGTCACTCATCATTTCCTGCAGCGCTGGGGTGTAATGAAGAAAACTATGCCCTGTAGCGGCTGCAGGGAATGATGAGTGACGTCCCTGATGCCAAGCAGAGGAGCCGCAGGAGACGTCACTCATCACAGCCCACAAAACCCGACACATTACCTAAGCCTGCCGAGTGCGGCCAGGTAAGGAAATAGAAAAAATAGAAAAAGCAGGAGGAGTCCAGGCCCACAGGAGCCGCCACTGGTCACTGTTTTAAAGTGGCTGCGTCCGGGCTACGTACTGATCTTTAACAAGCAGCTGTGGCCCTCCCGATCTGCTACTGAGCAGCCCGCAGGGATGTCCCCAATGTGACGGGGCCCCCTGCAGGCACGGGGCCCGGAGCAGGTGCTCCATGAGCGCCAATGATGATCCGGCCCTGCATGCAGCTATGTAGGCACAAGACATCTTACAGAGGCCCTTGTATCTAGGATTTCCACCTTTATTGCAAAAAAAAATTCAGGTTATGCTAATTTGCATAGTTAATTATATATGTGTGGGCCTGTATGATGGCTCATTTTTTGCGCCCCAATCTGTAGTTTTTAACAGGACCATTTTTGTTTTGATGTGACTTTTTGATCGCTTTTTTTTTAAATTTAATTTAGGATTTGCCATTAGATACTAACTACAACTCCTAGCATGCCCTGATGCAGCCTGTAGCTCAGCAGCTGCCCCAAATGAAAACTACAACTCCCAGCATGTTGAACTATATAGTAGTATATAGTATAGGTCAGTGTTTCCCAACCAGGGGTGCCTCCAGCTGTTGCAGAACTGCAACTCCCAGCCGTTGGCTGTCCGGGCATGCTGGGAGTTGTAGTTTTGGAACAGCTGGAGGCGCTCTGGTTGGAAAACACTGGTATAGTATATGGTGCAGCATTCCGAGAGTTGGAGAATTGGTTGTTATAGCTTTCATAGGGGATTATAACATGCAGTACATTGCAATGGCAAAGATCAGTGTTATCAGCGGTTGATTGCTCAAACCTGGATTTCATGCTTGGAGCAATCAATTGCCGATCGGATGCGCAAGAGGCAGGTAAGGGATCCTCCTGTTGCGTTCTAGCTGATCGGAACATCGCGATTTTACCGCGATGGTCCCGATCAGCCCGACTGAGCTGCCGGGAAGCTTTTATATTCACTTAAAGAGTTAATGCCAGACATCAGCCCAATTGGCGATGTCGGGCATTAGCCATGGGTCCTGGTTGCTTATAGCAACCGGGACCCACCGGGTATTATGCGCGCTCACCTGCTGAGCGCGCGTCATACCTCTGGAGCCGCATATGGACGTTTATAAACGTCCATATGCGGCAAGGGGTTAAACAGCTAAAGAAAAACCCTTCTTAAAGGGGTAAGGGGTACTCGGCCCCCAGACATCTTATCCTCTATCCAAAGGGGACCCCCGCGATCGCAGCTTTGGCAAACTTTGCTCCGCTGCGGATGACTGGCGATGTGGTACGGAGGCTCGTGATGTTACAGTCACGCCCCGCTCATGATGTCACGGTCACACCCTCTCAATGCAAGTCACGCCCCCTCCCATGGACTTGCATTGAGGGGGCATGGCAGTGACATCACGAGCTGGGCATGACTTTGCTGTTACGAGCCTCCGGGCTGCACCCGACGCTCTAAACGAACGCCGGGTGCAGCAGGGAGATAGTGGGGCTCTCTGCTGGGGGGATAAGATGTTTAGGGGCATAGTACCCCTTTAACCCTCTATTATCTCTTTTTTTATAGAAATTACAGGTTATAAAAAAAGACCACTAGGGTTCCCAATACCATCCAGAACATAATCCTGTCCGGTTGCAGCATCATATTTGTCCCAGCTGAAGCACAGGAAGGGACAAAGTCTAGGAAATGAGGGCGGGCCTAGCACTCCTCTGTGCTCACTCCTGTCCTATCCGACTGTAGCATAAAAACAGAGAGGAGGGGGTTGCAGAGAGGCGTGCAGTGATTGAATGAAGAGACCCAGCACAGTGATTGAATGAAGAGACTCAGGGAGGAAGATGACTCATGCAGAGTGAGGACACGCCCCCTCCAGAGCACAGGATGACAAACCAAGTGAGCAACAGATAGAACAAGTGAGATAATTATAGGTGCTAGACACAAAAAAATATATGTACATTATTAGGATTCGGCACTGAGTAATATATAACACTTTTTTAAACTCAGATCTTTACACGCCCAACACTTCTCTCTATAAACTAGAATATTAAAGTGTTATTGGGTCGCTCACCATCCAAATGGAAGGAACATAATGCTTTCTGGACTGATGTGACCCCTTCTCTGCTATTTCTGCTGCTTTTGTCCATATCAGGTACCGCAGTGCATAGAAAAGTGTTGCCACTGTAACTCACTGGAAAACCCCTTTAATCTGTAGGGTACATGGGATAATGGTCACGTCTAACTAGAATGTCTATTCAGAAAGTTCATCACGACATCTTAACTATGATCCTGCCGTGAAAATGACTCTTTAAGTAGTGATGCCATTCATCCCCCGGACCATTCTACCGCCTGATAATCACCGATCTCACATCTGGAGATACTCACATCTCGTACTTACACCAATCATTTTCTCTCATTTTTAGAGGACAATTAGTTTTGCGCTTTTTTTTTTACAAGCCGTGAAAATTACATAAATTTACCTTATTATCCACATTAGGCAAAGTTCCAGCAATGCCACTGACAGAAGGCTGAAAGTTTACAACTGATAAAATAAAGTTTTTTTTTTACGGTTTGAACTTTGGTTTACAAATCTCCTTAATCAGATTTTTCTAAATTTCTTTGGAGAAAAACTTTAACAAATTATGTTTAACCCATTTAGGACATAGCCTATTTTCGTTTTTATGTTTTCTTTTTTTCTGCCTCCCATTTTAAGAGGCATAACTTTTATTTTTCCATCCATAGACACCACACATATGGGGGCTTGTTTTTTGCGGGACCAGTTGTACTTTCATTTTGTCATAAAATAAACGGTGCAGTGAAAAAAATATTATTTGTCGGGGGACTTTTGGGGTGTTTATTTTTACCCAAAGCGCTTAATGGTAAAATTGCCAGGTTCTCTTTCTTCTGTGGGTCAGCGTGAATGAAATGAGATCCATGTTTACATGCATGTCTGTTACTGCACTAAAAAAAAAAATAACCTTAAAGGGGAATTCCAGGAATATTTTTTTTATTTGACTGTGCTACAGGGGCTGTAAAGTTAGTGTAGTTAATAATATACTGTCTGTACCTGTGTGTGATGGTTTTCTCACAATTCTTATGTAATTTTCACCCCAATATTTATTTTTAACAGCATACAAAATGACTGTTGTCTCAGATTTTTCCCAGGATGCAATGCGGCCGAGACCTGACTCACTAGTCAGCTGATGACAGCTGATGATGGGTGGAGCGATCGCTTGGTGGGAGAGAGATCAATCTGCAACTAATGAAACAGCTGTAGGCACCCTGATTGAAAACCACAGGTCTTTTGAATGAATGCAGCTCATTTATGTTTCAATGGGTGGGGTGGCTGATGTGTGGGAGGGAGGAAAATGGAATTGTGGGATTTGTAGGCAAAAAAGAAAAACTCAAACAGGAAATACCAGTTCACAAAAAGCAAGCCACTATGTTATGGTGGACTCACAACATAGCCATTTATCCCAAGAAAAGTGCCGATCCTTCCTAAGCATGTCCATTACTGTCTGCCAAGTACATACTAAAATCACCTTATGGTGGAGAACCCCTTTAAACTATTCTTTAATGAGTACCTGTCATTAAGTGGTCCCCCCCTCCTCCTCTTCATTCCCCCTTCCCTGCCTTAATTTTATTTATTTTTTGGTATTTTTAACCTCTACTTTCTCCCTGGTCTTCAGCTCACTGCTAGTGAGCTCCGGCGGTCAGGAGGGGGCGTTCCCCGGCAGGCGCAACGTCATCTGAAGTCATGTCGTGGTGAACATCCGTCCTTACTCTTCTATGCTGCCCTTGCACTAGGAATGCCGTATAGAAGAGACAGCCAATCCCACGGGCTGTTCTCTCTCCCCTCCTCTCTGCATGTGTATTGCAAAGAGGAGGAGGGATGAGAGCAGACCTGCAGCGATTGGCTGCACACAACGTTTGCCTGGCCTTGCATGATTGTGTGGTGGCCCAGTGCAGGAGTTATACCCCTTTACCCTTGCTGCCCTGTCCGGCAGCCTCCCTGCAGTGTCCCTGGGCCCCCAATACCTGTCCCCTTATGTAGATATATTTTCTGCCATATGCTATACTGTAAAATGTATATAAGAGTGTTATTGCTTTAAGAAATGTTAACATGTGATCACCAGTTGTCATGTGAGTTATGTGAGTGTCATGTCATGAGGTATCAGTGACCATGTGACCTAAGGGTGACCTATGGGACCCCACCATAGTCATCCCTATATAAGTCCTGGATGGAGTCCCTATGCTCTCTTTGAGCTCAGTTCTGAGTCTTTGCTGAGGTCCAGTGCAGTCAAGTCCTAGAGTGTGTGTCTGGAGTCCATAGGAGGCCTCAAGTCCGTCCTGCAGCCACAAGTCTACAAGTATGCTACAGTCACAGCTTAGTCAGTCTCAAGTCAAGTCAGTCACAGTCATCTATTGTCATGTCAGAGTGGCCTGCACTAAAATTGTCCAAATCTACTGCAAGTCCCGGCAAGCCCATAAGGTCTCTGAAGTCACTGGTCACCTCCGTGGGCCTGGCTGAACTGTATAGACTGTTCCATCCATCACTCAGTAAAGCTACCGTTGTCCATAACTTGACATCAGAGTTATTATTGCCCCCGTGCCAAGCCCAGGATCCAGCGGTATACCTTCAGGTGGTTTGAGGATAAACCATGCCCTAGCATCATGAATACAAGGGGTCAATGCTATCTGCCCCACAGGGTAATTCCATCTGCCCTGCATCACACGCTCTGCCACAACTTTTGGCGTCACAAACAGGATACGGGTGTGCGCCTTATGTCCAAAGTACCCCCCCCCCCCACACCCCAGTATACAGGACTTTGTTAGTGAAAAGTGTTTAACCCAAGGCGCTTGCGAAATAGAGGGGGAGGTGAAGAAAGGACTGTTATTGGCCATTGTGAATTGTTCAAGTACTGTGCTGACCATGTGCAAAATCAGGTCTGAAGCTATGCTACGTTATAAAGTGTTGCCTGTACCTGCAAGGGTTAAAGATATGCCGGAGAAGCGCGCAAAAATGTCCCGCGCTGGTCAGCGTCCCGCCCCTGGGCCATTTTCCCGAAGCCCTGCATAAAAGGAGCAGCGCCGCCGAATCCTCTCAGTTTGATGGAAGTCTGGAAGTGGAGCAACAAGGCAGAACAGGCAAGCACAAGGTCATTTGCAGCGTATTTTCATCAAGGCAGAAGAGGCCTGCTACCAAGTCCCGCTGCCCGAGGGTGATGGAGACTGGCCAGCAACCCCGGCAGAGGGAACATCGACATCTTCCTGAGGATCATCGCCGGTGAGGCTGTCCCCTCACCACTGGACCTGGGGATCCTAGGCCGAAATTCATACAGAGGAGTCAGAAGTGAGTACCCCAGCTGAGGCCGCTTTCTCTACCCCTCCTTCTACCCCTAGCCCAGAGCAAACCCTCCAGGTCCAGAAGTCTTCTGTATGTCCCCATTCACCACCATTACCCCGGTGGCTTTTTGGCAATGAGCCCTGACTAATCCAGTACATGAGGGAGCACCGACTTCCATTGCCAGGGAAGCCCCATCCCCCAGTTCCGACGGCCCAGACCGAGAGGGCTAGGAAAGAAGCCCAGGTGGCTGAAATTGTAAAAGGACTGAGGACACAAAGAATGAAAGAATATGGGCTGAAGCTGCTGCCATATGAGGTGCAACAGGTGCAGCAACAGGACACCAAAGCATTAGAGGCCCTGTACATCAGAAAGTTGGAGCATCCCCGAGAGGAAGAGCAGCCTCTGGAACGCCGCAGAGCCACGGTTGTAAAATTTGGCAAAGTGCGGTTTGGCACCCTTATGGACTGTCATCATGGTGGGACCATCTTGGTCAATCATCAGGCAGTGCAGAGAGACTATCTCCCCCCACCACGGCATTCTCTAGAGAGCGGGAGAGATCATGGAGTATACTCCCGTACATAGTATGAGAGTTGAATGGGCGGCTGCAGTGACCCGTTTGAAAAATCCAACACAGATTCCGTTTGCCTACTTCACATTGGACGACTGGGACGCAGATCCCTTTGGTTTGATGCCCCCTAAAGTCAGAGGCACCATCCAAGAGGAAGAGGTCTACTTGCCCATGGTGCCTTTCATGGCACCAAAGTTTCTGCACGAGTCATCTACAGATGTGCCCAGGCCTACTCCTGTTGTCGAGGAGGTTTGGCCTAATCAGCAGGCACCAACTATAGTGCCTCGGCCTACTCCTGCAGAGGAGGTTTGGCCGGCCCAACAGGCACCAATGTCTATTCCCCCAGAGTCGTGAGACTAACTTTGTATGTAATGTACTTTTGTTGTTTCAGGTTATGCAACGTTGAAGAAAAAGTGCCTGGTGGACTCACCAAGAACAATTTGCGTAAGTGTACGTGCCCGGCTTTTAGCCGTGATCTTTTACTGAGAACTCAAAACATACCAGAACTGTGGAGTGGTACTAAGAAAAAAATATATAAATATATATTGTCAGGGTAATATATTTTGTCTATCCCATTTTTTGCACAGGTAGATGCAAAATGTTGTTTTATTGTGTTATCTACAGGCATAATGTAATAAAGTGTATAAGATATGTTTGTACCAAAATGTCCAAGTGTACAGTGTCTTTTGTTCATGGCAATTTACTTGGGAAGTATCTTGACCAGGTCGGGAGAAGCATATCCATTACCTCACTGCCATGACAAATACCAGCTAGGTACCGTGAAGAATAGTACCCTATTAAAGTTGTCAGTATAGTATGTCATCTATTTCAGTCAGTCTAGCATAGTCAAATGCTAATGTCATGTAAATAAGTGTATTGTGTATAAACTAGCCCAGTGTAATAGCTAGTTAGGACTGTAGCCAGGATGTATATTACCAGTCCACAATTGTCTAATGTACACATGTCTAATCATTTTTCCTGTCCACATGTACAGGGTGCTCTACTGGCCAGAGGGTTCCCCTGAGATATGAGTAAGGAACGTATAGTGACAGATTTGTTGTATATAAAGGTAACAGTGGTATGTTCTGGGGAGAAGTAGCTAGTGCCAATGGGCCCCAGCAGCTAAGGCATTGGGCAGACAGCCTCCGGCAGCCCAATCCGCACCAAATGTGTTTAAATACGCTTAATTGTGTTGAGTCTTCTGTTACATGGTTTATAAATTCCCATATGTTTACAAATTTATTCCCAAAGGAGCATGTATGGACATTTTCACAAAATGCTACATGGACTAGTCCCTTGTTACTCATATTCAGACCTGTGAAGGACATTCTACAATAATGCCCCTGGGACTGTTGTCATCACCAGGCCCCAGTGACCACTTTCCGTCACCTGCCCTCCATGACTGGCTGTCAAGGACTGTGTTTAAGAGGGGGAGTTTGTGGTGGCCCAGTAAAGGAGTTATACCACTGTACCCTTGCTGCCCTGTCAGGCAGCCTCCCTGTAGTGTCCCCTGGGCCCCTGACACCTGTCCCCTTATATATATATATATATATATATATATATATATAATTTTTTTTTTCTGCCATGTATTATACGGTAAAATGTATATAAGAATGTTATTGCTTTAAGAAATGTTAACATGTGATCACCAGTTGTCATGTGTGTTGTCATGTGAGTGTAACCCCGTGAGGTATTAGTGACTAGTGATGTCGCGAACATAAAATTTTCGGTTCGCGAACCGGGCGAACCGCCATTGACTTCAATGGGCAGGCGAATTTTAAAACCCACAGGGACTCTTTCTGGCCACAATAGTGATTTAAAAGTTGTTTCAAGGGGACTAATACCTGGACTGTGGCGTGCTGGAGGGGGATCCATGGCAAAGCTCCCATGGAAAATTACTTAGTTGATGCGGAGTCTGGTTTTAATCCATAAAGGGCATAAATCACCTAACATTCAGAAATTCTTTGGAATAATGTGCTTTAGCCATCACATGGTTAGATCCTCCCATATTAGGCAGCACATAGTTAGAGCCCCCCTTTAGGCAGCACAGAGTGGGATTTGAACCCAAGGCCCCAGCGCTGCAAGGCAGCAGTGCTAACCTCTGAGCCACCATGCTACCCTTAGCATACACCTAATATGCACCTAATATGCACGGTTGCTAAAATGGACAGAGATGTCAGCAGAGAGTACCAGAAAAATTAGGCATGTACACATGGCTGAAAAATGAAGAACAAGCGCATATCCAAGAGTCCAGAAGACTCTATAATGCAGGATGGAGAAACACACAAAGAAATTCTTTTCTAAATAAAATTTTTCATCAAATAAAGAAACAGAGATCTTCCCTCTCTGTATTTTACTTTTGAAAATTTAAGTTAAAAAATCACACGCAACAAGTGTTCCTTTGTGTAATGGTTAGTATTCTTGAAAATTCAAGTTTAAATTATCATATAGTCCAGAAGACTCTATAATGCAGGATGGTGAAAAACACAAAGAAATCCTTTTCAAAATAAAAGGGTCCCTCAACAGGCACGACAGCATGAAAGACCCCATTTGCTCAAGGTTGGATGCCGAGCTACTCATGTCCCGTTCCTCGTCCTCAGTGATGTCAGGGAAGGTATAATCTTCTTCCCCCCAGCCCTGTACAACACCACGGGAACCAGATAGGTGACAAAGAGCACCCTGGGATGCCTGCTGTGGTTGGTCTTCCTCCTCCTCTTCAAAGCCACATTCCTCCTCTGACTTCTCTTCCTCACAATCCTCTTCCAGCGTTGCCGCAGGTCCAGCAAGCGATGCTGATAAGGCTGTTTCTGGTGGTGATGGTGACCACAACTCTTCCTCTTCACGCTCATCTACTGCCTGATCCAGCACTCTTCGCAGGGCACGCTCCAGGAAGAAAACAAATGATATGATGTCGCTGATGGTGCCTTCCGTGCGACTGACCAGGTTTGTCACCTCCTCAAAAGGACGCATGAGCCTACAGGCATTGCGCATGAGCGTCCAGTAACAAGGCAAAAAAATTCCCAGCTCCGCAGATGATGTCCTAGCACCCCGGTCATACAAATATTCGTTGACGGCTTTTTCTTGTTGGAGCAGGCGGTCGAACATTAGGAGTGTTGAATTTCAACGTGTTGGGCTGTCGCAAATCAAGCGCCTTACTGGCATGATGGACAGAGATGTCAGCAGAGAGTACCAAAAAAATTAGACATGTACACATGGCTGTAAAATTTGGTATTGTTGCAGCCTCTTCTGTAGCAGCGGCCAGAAAAATTGCAGCAGCAGAAAAAGAGCAGCACCAGAGGCCAGAAAAATTAGGCATGTACACATAGCTGAAAAATTTGGTATTGTTGCAGCTGCTGCTGTAGCAGCAGCCAGAAAAATGTCTGTTATTTTCCCAGCCAGAAAGTGCCCTAAAACATTGCGGCTTGAACCATAGTTGGTGGCGGATAAGTCCTGCAAGTGATCCTTGGTCGCCACCTTACCCAGACGGAACGTGATTGGTCGGATTCTTCAAAAAAGAGTTGCTGCCGATGCCTCTTGGAATTCTCCAAAGAGGAAATACACGTCTCATCCCTGATTGGTCGCCGCCCGGACCTGCCCAGCAGCGATTGGTCTAATTCTTCAAAAAAGATTTGCCACCGATGCCTCTAGGAATCCCCCAAAGAGGAATTATACGTCTTTAACCTGATTGGTCACCGCCCGGACCTGCCCAGCAGCGATTGGCTGAAAGATTTGAAAGACATCCTGCCGCCACCAGCGGCAAAGACTTGCAACCTGAACTCATACGTCCCCTCTCTGATTGGCTCACTCTACATCCCGAACAGCCAATCAGAGTTAAGCCTACCATCCCCATGCCCAAGTTTGGATGACATCCCCTCACCGACTTTTTCCTATGATAACGTAACTGTACACAGCCATGTACGGCACGTTCCTGATTGGTTGCTCCCATACCATCCAGCAGCGAGCGACCAATCAGCTTCAAGAGGCCCGTCTTCATTCAAAATCCCCCGCGGCAACCCTGCACAGCATCACCAGGTTTACCCAATGCACAGTGTAGGTGATATACCTGCCCTGACCATGCTTTGCAGACCAGGTATCAGTGGTCAGATGGACCCTTGCCCCAACACTGTGTGCCAGACATGCCATTACTTCCTGTTGCACAATCGAGTACCGGTTGGGGATTGCCTTTTGTGCAAAGAAATTTTGGCCGGGTACCTTCCACTGCGGTGTCCCAATAGTTAAAAGAAATTTTTAGCTATTTTTATTTTTTTCAATTTTTTCAAATTTTTTTAAATTAATTTTTTAAAAGCTGTCGGGCTATGAGTTCAGACAAGCCAGCTGTCAGATGCCGGGCTAGGGGGTGACCTTGTGACATTGGCATCTTACGCTCAAACATGTCCTTGACAGACGTAGACGTAGAGTAGACGCTGTAGGCCTGACACACACGCTTGCAGACAACTAACTGCTATTCAATCTGTTACAGTCAAAATTGTATTTTTTTTGTTGTTAAATTTACACAACTGTCACACCACATATGATTTGCACTAGTGTGACAATGAGCCCAGCAGGCCCAAAAACTCCCAAGTGTGAAGTGAACTGACTGATTTTATTTCACAGCCAAAAAAAAGGATTTTTTTTTCAAATTTACACTACGGTCACACCCCAAATGATTTGCACTAGTGTGACAATGAGCCCAGCAGGCCCAAAAACTCCCAAGTGTGAAGTGAACTGACTTTTTTTTATTTCACAGTCAAAAAGGTATTTTTTTTTCAAATTTACACTATGTTCGGTCACCCCAAAGATGATTTGCACTAGTGTGACAATGAGCCCTAAGGGCCAAAGGGACTGATTTTATTTCACAGCCAAAAAAGGTATTTTTTTTTCTAATTTACACAACTGTCAACCCAGATATGATTTGCACTAGTGTGACAATGAGCCCAGCAGGCCCAAAAACTGCCAAGTGTGACTTGAACTGACTGGTTTTATTTCACAGCCAAAAAAGGTATTTTTTATTTTTATTTGCACAAATGTTACACCAAATTTGATTTGCACTAGGGTGCCACAATTAGCCCTGCAGGCAAAAAAAAAAAACCTCACAACTGTGATGTGAACTGACTGGCTTTATTTCACAGCCAAAAAAGGTATTTTTCTTTTATTTGAACAACTGTCACACCAAATGTGATTTGCACTAGGGTGACACAATTAGACCTGCAGGCAAAAAAAACTCACAACTGTGACGTGAACTGACTGGTTTTATTTCATAGCCAAAAAAGGTATTTTTTTTTTATTTGCACAAGTGTCACACCAAATGTGATTTGCACTAGGGTGACACAATTAGCCCTGCAGGCAAAAAAACTCACAACTGTGACGTGAACTGACTGTTTTTTTTCACAGCCAAAAAAGTTTTTTTTTTTTTTTTGAACAACTGTCACACCAAATGTGATTTGCACTAGTGTGACAATGAGCAAAAAGGTTGCCAGCGGAGTTCCCCTTTTAAGCAGAGGTCCCCAACCAGGGTGCCTCCAGCAGTTGCAAGACACACGGACTGAACTTATAGCCCTTTTAATACTGTAGTTAGTTGCTTGAAGGAACTTAAGTTTTACACTGGAGTACCCCTTTTAACCAGCGGTCCCCTCCCAACCAGGGTGCATCCAGCTGTTGCAAGGCTACAAGCCTTTAAGACTACAAGTAAGCTACAGTCACAGCTTAGTCGGTCTCAAGTCAAGTCAGTCACAGTCATCTATTGTCAAATCAGAATGGCCTGCACTAAAATTGTCCAAATCTACTGCAAGACGCAGCAAGCCCTTAAGGTCTCTGAAGTCACTGGTCACCTCCATGGGCCTGGCTGAACTGTATTCCATCTGTCACTCAGTAAATCTACCATTGTTCATAACTTGGCATCAGAGTCATTATTGCCCCCGTGCCTAGCCCAGGTTTCAGCAGTATACCTTCGGGTGGTATTGAGGATAAACCATGCCCTGGCGTCACGAATACAAGGTGTTAATGACATCTGCCCCTAGGGTAATTCCATCTGCCCTGCATCACACCCCATACCACAATTGACTGAGCAAACGCAGTGTATACCTGATGTCCCGCCACACTTCCTACCTTTGGCCGGTGGCTGTCCGGGCATGCAGGGAGTTGTAGTTTTGCAACGGCTGGAGGCACCCTGATTGGGAAACACTGCTTTGGTCATTTCTAGAATTAATAAACAAAAGGATGTTATAGAGTCATTTAAACGGAGTTATAAAATAATAATTTTATTGAATCATTTAAAATCAATGTACATGGCACAAGTGTAAAAATGCAAAGGGAGAAGCTCCCACTGGGGAGACTAAACAAAGAGGCGACACTACCACTCTACAAGACATGTGGTCAATACATGTGACGCGTTACCCGGAAGAATCGTGGCATCCGGAGGCTCGGGCGCCATGTGCTGACATAGGGAGGACGCATCCTCTAGCCAGGTGTGTAATGTTTACACTGAAGATCTGATTGGTTGGTTTTAACTTAAATAGTGAATAAAGGAAAGATGGTCCAGCACTGTTAGGTCGGAAAATTATGAGGAATTTATTGAGCAAAAAACCACACAGGTACAGGTAAGTGACGCGTTTTGGCCGTTAGTACACAGCCTTAGTCATAAGGCTAAGGCTGTGTACTAGCGGCCGAAATGCGTCACTTACCTGTACCTGTGTGGTTTTTTGCTCAATAAATTCCGCATAATTTTCCGACCTAACAGCACCGGACCATCTTTCCTTTATTCATTATTTCTGCACTTGGTCTGCCCCGGTCCGGGACGCTGCGGGCTACTAAGGAGAGCTGGATGTCCTCACTTTTAAATAACTTAAATAGTCTATCGAGCTGTGAGGATGCCCCCCCCCCCCAAAGACGAAGGATTGTACCGAAACGTCCGTTGGGGTGACGTCACTCCTGCTCTGCAAGTGTACGGATTACTATTTCCTTGGTATGTATTGTTATGCCTAGTCTTTCTTTGGACCGCGCTGAATTACGCTGAATTATGCTGAAGAACAGAATTACGCGCTGATAAACATCAGTGTGAATGGGTTTCCGCGAGACCCGTTTACACTGCGGAATTTCAGCGGCGGACAATTCCACCGCTGAAATTGTTACGTGCAAAGAAAGAACATGTTCATTCTTTGCGCGGAAGTCCGCAAACACTCCATAGCCGTCAATGGTGCCGCGCGGTCCTAGCACCAAAGTATTTTCAACGGCGGCCGCCAGAATGGAATCTCCACTCGCGGAATTCTGCAAGCGGAGATTCCGTTCACAATCCGTAGTGTGAAAATACCCTTAGGCTGGGTTCACACAACGTTTTCTTAAATACGGTTCCTGTATATGGTAACCGTATTTAAGAAAACGTGGTGTGAACCCAGCCTTAGGCATTTCTTGCACTTTATATAAAAAATTTTTGTGAATCGTTACAGGCATGAGCAGGTAGTGTCGCCCCTTTGTTTAAAACAAGACACAGACAGCGCTCCGTAGTGTGGTACCGTTTAGGCGACCAGAATAGATAAAACACAAATGTCGCTTACCACATGGAGTTACACTCAACCAAGTGTAACTATGGAAAAGAATAATGTTAAAGGTGCCTGCAGACGCTCCACGTCAACTTCAAATATAAACGCCCAAATTCCTCCACCGTAGCGACGGGATTGAGAGGCGCTGGTCCAGCGCCTCTCAATCCCGTCGCTACGGTGGAGGAATTTGTGCCCCTTTGTTTAGTCTCCCCAGTGGGAGCTTCTCCCTTTGCATTTTTACACTTGTGCCATGTACATTGATTTTAAATGATTCAATAAAATTATAATTTTATAACTCTATTTAAAGGGATACTCCGGTGGAAAACTTATATATTTTTTTTAAATCAACTGGTGCCAGAAAGTTAAACAGATTGTAAATTACTTCTATTAAAAAAAAATCTTAATCCTTCCAGTACTTATTAGCTTCTGAATACTACAGAGGAATTTCTTTTCTTTTGGGAACACAGAGCTCTCTGCTGACATCATGACCACAGTGCTCTCTGCTGACATCTCTGTCCATTTTAAGAACTGTCCAGAGTAGGAGAAAATCCCCATAGCAAACATATGCTGCTCTGGACAGTTCCTAAAATGGACAGAGATGCCAGCAGATATCACTGTGCTGGTGATGTCAGCAGAGAGCTCTGTGTTCCAAAAAGAAAATAATTTCCTCTGTAGTATTCAGCATCAAATAAGTACTGGAAGGATTAAGATTTTTTAATAGAAGTATTTTAGAAATCTATACAATAAGAAGAAATCGTAGGTGCACTCACCACTTAGTGGAGACTACTGCATATCGGGGTCCAGTACACGGGGAGCTGGATCACAGCAAAGGCGCAGTGAGTGTAGCACTCAGAGGCTACGCCGGCAGTTTAGCACGTAAGTGCATGCTTCTTCCGGCCTCAAGAGAAACTGCCGGCGTAGCCTCCGAGCGCCACACTCACTGCGCCTTTGCTGTGATCCAGCTCCCCGTGTACCGGACCCCGATATGCAGTAGTCTCCGCTAAGCGGTGAGTGCACCTACGTTTTCGTCTTATTGTATTCTTCTGATACTTCACACTTGTTTGTGTGCACCCTGCAGGAGACGCTAATATAGGTACCGGGGTTTGGCCGCCATCCAGTCCAGGTGATATATGCCCTCAGAGTGCTCTCCCCTTTCCTGTCTTTATATATTTAATTTACAAATCTGTTTATCTTTCTGGCACCAGTTGATTTAAAAAAAAAAAAAAAGTTTTCCACCGGAGTACCCCTTTAAATGACTCCATAGCATCCTTGTGTTTATTGATTTAGTCAGGAGGTGATATATGAAGCCTTATACCAGAGTTTTGAGATCAGTCATAATATATTTATATATATATATATATATATATATATAGAGAGAGAGAGAGAGAGAGAGAGAGAGAGAGAGAGAGAGAGAGAGAGAGAGAGAGAGAGAGAGAGAGAGAGAGAGAGAGAGAGAGAGAGAGAGAGAGAGAGAGAGAGAGAGAGAGAGAGAGAGAGAGAGAGAGAGAGAGCAAACAATAGAGATCGGGGGTCCAGCTCACAAAAATAAGTTTAAAACGTAACTTTTACTTCACATGAGTAAAAAACATGGACAAAAAGAAAAAAACACAAAAACCTATAGGTGTTTTAAAAGCAAACGCCGACGCGTTTTGAACTTGCTACGAGTCTTAGTCATGGCGTCATGACTAAGAACTCGTAGCAAGTTCGAACGCGTCGGCGTTTGCTTTTAATGCACCTATAGGTTTTTGTGTTTTTTTCTTTTTGTCCATGTTTTTTACTCATGTGAAGTAAAAGTTACGTTTTAAACTTATTTTTGTGAGTTGGACCCCCGATCTCTATTGTTTGCTCTATATCTTTCGGAATACGGGCCCGCACTGTCCGTGCTCCAAGTTTATCCGCAATGCCGCATGAGAGCCGAAATCCTACTTATTGATGTCTGCAGCGAGTGGTGAGCTGAACTACCCTTCTTTCTTTTTTTCTATGTATAATAGGCAGTTTGCCATAATATAGTTACCAGTACTTTGGTGTTTGTTATGACTTGTGGACATTTCTAGAATTACAATAGTGTATAAATTCCAGATTATTATCTTCTTATAGGCAATTTTGTTTCGTATTTTCCCCCAATGCGATGCAGTTTTGTGCCCCTGAAAGGCCCTGGGTGTTTGTGGGTGGTTTACAAAACGTCATCACTATTGTTTAGCACGAATATTCGTAATGCAAATTTTTATCGCGAATATTGGCACTTTGCGATTTTGCGAATATTTAGAATATAGTGCCATATATTTGTAATTACCATTTTTTTTTTTTTTTTCACAAATGCTAATTTTTATGCAAATTTTCACATGGAAAAAAGTGAACGAACATAGCGAATATGCAAATTTTGCGAACCTAGGACAAATAATCGTCAATAAATTCTCAAAATATCGTGAATTCGGATATGGCCCCTGTCGCTCATCACTAGACATCAGATGGGTTATGAATAAAACTTCACAGTTTCCCCTAAAGCGTTGATATGTACAAGATGGATACCGTATTTATTGGCGTATAACACGCACTTTTTAGGCTAAAATTTTTAGCCTAAAGTCTACCTGCGTGTTATACGCCGATAAGCCGCTGCAGTTCAATGATTTAAAGCGGGCGCTTTAAATCAATGAACTGCAGCGGCTTTGCAGGTGCAGAGACCACCAGCGCTGCCGGCTTCTCTGCCCCTGCCTGCCCTGGGGTCTAGAGCCCTGCTGCCGGCCCTTCTCTCCCCCTGGCTATCGGCGCCGCTGCCCGTTCTCTCCCCCTGACTATCGGTGCCGGCTCCCCATTGCCGGCGCCGATAGCCAGGAGAGAGAAGCGGCGCCGGCAATGGGGCGCCGGCACCGATAGTCAGGGGGAGAGAACAGGCAGTGGCGCCGATAGCCAGGGGGAGAGAAGGGGTAGCGGCACCCATTGCGTCCCCTGCGTCGTTGCAATGCGCTGCGCGGCGCAATGACGTCGTCATTGCGCCGCGCCATGCAGCGCATAGCAACGACGCAGGGGACGCACACCGGAGGCCTGAAGCAGCGCAGACCCGACCCCGGCAACAGGTAATTATGCAACCGGGGATGGGGGAGGCAACAGGGCAGCCGCGCCGGCAATGGGTGCCGCTGCCCCTTCTCTCCTCCTGGCTATCGGCGCCGCTGCCCCATTGCCAGTGCCGCTTCTCTCCCCCTGGCTATCGGCGTGGGCAATGGGGCGTCGGCACCGATAGTCAGGGGGGAGAGAACGGGCAGCGGCGCCGATAGCCAGGGGGAGAGAAGGGGCAGCGGCACCCATTGCGTCCCCTGCGTCGTTGCAATGCGCTGCACCGTGCAGCGCATGGCAACGACGCAGGGGGCGCACACCGGAGGCCTGAAGCAGCGCGGACCCGACCCCGGCAACAGGTAATTATGCAATCGGCGATGGGGGGAGGCAACAGGGCAGCGGCGCCGGCAATGGGTGCCGCTGCCCCTTCTCTCCCCCTGGCTATCGGCGCCGCTGCCCCCATTACCGGTGCCCGCTTCTCTCCTCCTGGCTATCGGCGCCGGCACCGATAGTCAGGGGAAGAGAACGGGCAGTGGCACCGATAGCCAGTGGGAGAGAAGCGGCGGCAGCGGGGCTCTAGACCCCAGGAAAGGCAGGGGGAGAGAAGCGGGCAGCGACGGCCTTTCTCCCCCTGCCTTTCCTGGGGGTGTATCGGGGTATACACATGCACACACATGCACCCTCATTTTACCATGGATATTTGGGTAAAAAACTTTGCCCCCCTCCCCCCCCCCCCCAAAAAAAAAAATAAACAAATAAATAAATAAAAAATAAGAGACAAGACACCAGCTGGGGGGAAAGGGCACAGCCACGCCCCCTCCCATAGGCTTGCATTGAGGTGGTGGAGCGTGACATCACACAGGGGCGGGGCCTTGACATCACAAGGCACCGGCCCCTGTGATCGCCAGTAATCAGACCCGGAGCGAACATGCTCCGGGGACTGATTATAATGTGGTGCTGCGTGCAAGATCACGGGGGTCCCCAGCGGCGGGACCCCCGTGATCAGGCATCTTATCCCCTATCCTTTGGATAGGGGATAAGATGTCTTAGCACCGGAGTACCCCCTTTAACAATCCCTAGATGACAAGAACACCCTTTTAAGATATATTTAAATTGGAAAGTGGTAAGGGCTGAACCATCACTATGGATAAAGAAAGGGGAGAAGCCAGATGGACGAAGGACTAGATAAGTCTCTCTCATGTTAATGGGACATAATTTGTTGCCAGGGAGGGCGAAAAATATGGAGTTTTTTACCCTTGCCAAGACGGTCTGTCTTTGACCTTTTGATATTGATAATCAGACTAGAGGCAGACACCAAAATGTCAGAGAAAAACAGCGGGGATACAGAATGTCCTATAGGGGCAGTAAATTCTCCCACCCTAAGGGCACCAAAGAACGCCGAAACAAAGGCTGTTTAATAAAGTAGCGACTCCTCATGTCAGAACACACCAAAGGGCAGGCACCGGTACATCTTACTAACGTTCAGAAGACTATAGGCGCCTCTGATCCTTGCGGGCTAGCGACACGCGATAACCTTTCATTACTTGCTTCACTTGGTAGAAAGAATTAATGGGCCGTATCCCCATCCATTTCTGGAAGAAAGTTATAACCGCTAGAAAATTAGACACATAACTAGGAGACAACTTACTAACTAGCAAAGTAGAGAGAAAGAGCAAAGCACAGTTAATATCAGAATGAGAAATCGCAGAACCTCGGCCAACACAAAAGGAGCACCATTCTGACCAAAACTTACAGTATTCAGTGTAGGTTTTGTCTGAGACGGATTCTCTTGCAAATTGTTGTATCAATCCCACACTAGATCCCATAAGTGGGGTGGACATGGAAGACCCTCCATAGCTGCATCCGGGCATAACTGACGAAACCTGTGCAACTGTCCCCGTGAGAGAGAGTCAGCTATGCAATTTACAGAACCCTTAATGTAAGAAACCTTAAAGGGTACTACGGTGGAAAACTTTTTTTTATTTTTTTTTTTTTTTTATGAACTGGTGCCAGAAAGTTAAACAGATTTGTAAATGACTTCTATTAAAAAAATCTTAATCCTTATGGTAGTTTTTAGCAGCTGTATACTACAGAAGAAATTCTTTACTTTTTGAATTTCTTTTTTGTGTTGTCCACAGTGCTCTCTGCTGACACCTCTGTCCGTGTCAGGAACTGTCCAGAGCAGCATTGGTTTGCAATGGGGATTTTCTCCTGCTCTGGACAGTTCCTGATACAGGCATCAGGTGACAGCAGAGAGCACTGTGGACAACACAAAAAAGAAATTAAAAAAATAAAGATTTTCCTCTGTAGTATACAGCTGCTAAAAAGTACTGAAAGGATTAAGATGTTTTAATAGAAGTAATTTACAAATCTGTTTAACTTTCTGGCACCAGTTCATAAAAAAAAAAAAAGTTTTCCACAGGAGTACCCCTTTAAGCCAAAGTAATACTAAATGGCAGTGGAGTAAAAATTGAGTAATTTAATAACTGGATCAGACTTAGCGGATAAACAGTTAATAGCAATGGCAACATCCTTGTTATCAGTATGAATAATAATCCTCTTGTCTCTAAAGATAGGACCCCAAATAACTAGTGACACTACTGTGGTGTCCCGGTACCATATTACATACAGTACCTAGTGTAGAGGTCCCCAAAGTAAGAGTAACTACATTCAGGTAGGGTTCCTCAGGTGGGACAGCTCCTAGTCGCCTATCTTTAAGTCTAACTCTAATGTTAATGTGTGTCTATATTTAATAATTATAGCTATATTTTATAGTAATGTATAGTACTTACTGTCAGGATCCGGATGGGTATACTCATAGGAGTGCGCACGGGGTGTGCCGGGTGTGCCCAGGCACACCCTAATCCAGTGGCGTTGTGACCCGGGTGACACCAAGACGCTCCGCAGCACCCCCCATCTGTGCCCGACCATCCTTCACCAGCCCAGACCCCCGCTCCCCCGCTGTGCGGTGCGCCTGTCCGTCAGGCACCTAATGAGGGGGAACTGAACTGCACCTAATGTGGGGGAACTGTACTGCCAACCTAATGTGGGGGAACTGTATTGCAAACCTAATGTGGGGGAACTGTACTGCCAACCTAATGTGCGGGGACTTATACTGCCAACCTAATGTGGTGGGACTTATACTGCACCTAATGTGCGGGAACTGTACTGCACCTAATGTGGGGGGACTGTACTGCACCTAATGTGGGGGAACTATACTGCACTTAATGTGGGGGAACTATACTAACTGTGTGCGTATATATATACATATATGTATATGCATGCGCGCAGCGTGAGTTTGTGCTTTAGGGTGCACACCCTAATGCAATAGGCTGCGCACGCCTATGGGTATACTGAGAGGATACTGGTGGTGGATCTTCTGTGTCAGTGAGGTGATGACGTGGGCCGTACCAGGGGAACGGAGTCTAAGGGGTTACTGGTTTTCACCAGAGCCAGCCGCAAAGCGGGATGGACTTGCAGCGGCAGGTAACCCCCAGGTCGTTCCACCCGATAGCGACTCAACCCCAACTGACGGCTGAGACAGGCGCGGTACAAGGGATTAGGCAAGAGCAAGGTCGAACGTAGCAGAAGGTCAGGCAGCAAGGATCGTAGTCAGGGGCAACAGCAGGGGGTCTGGAACACTGGCTTGGGACATACACAGGAACGCTTTCACTGGCACAATGGCAACAAGATCCGGCAATGCTGGGAAGGGGAAATAAGGTTTTATAATGAGGGCACAGGTGTGAGTGCTGTTTGAGCCAGGTGCCAATCAGTGGCATGCTGGCCCTTTAAATCGCAGAGAGCCGGCACGCGCGCGCCCTAGGGAGCGGGGCCGCGCGCGCCGGGACTGAGCCGACGGGGGACAGGACAGGTGAGGGGATTGGGATGCGAGGCTACGCGGGTCGCATTCCCGCCGGTAACACTGATGCAGTGCTCCCGGTCAGCGGGTCTGACCAGGGCGCTGCATGAAGGTGAACGCCGCGAGCGCTCCGGGGAGGAGCAGGGACCCGGAGCGCTCAGCGTAACACCTACATTGTTCAGCGTCACAGGACCTTCGGTCATGTGACCATGCTAGTAACCTCTATGGTATGTTGTAGGACCTTAGGAGGTCCTTGGGTCACGTGTTACCCACAAATCTCTGTAATGATGATTGACTTCCGTATGGACCAATTAGCTTTAGTCCAGCCCCTGCCCATATAAGGGAGCTGCGTCCAATTATCGCCCTCTTGGGTTGCTGCTCTCGTGGATGCCGGACTAACAGGATGGTGCTACGCAACTTTCAAAGACACGCTAGGCCTCAAAACCTACGGCCTCAGCAGAACCAAAATCGTGAATTCAAATCTAAATTCCTGCTAATGCTAGCGTGACTACTGACTGGACCGCCACTAATTCCCCTAAATCCAGTGGAACAGCGCAATAGACTAAAAGACTCTGAATGCTAAAGTCCCAACCTTTGTCAATCTCCAAGGAAAGCTGTTGTTATGCTAAGAGACTGTTATATTAATGAAGTGTACAGAAAATCTTCAGTACACGTTAACACTGTTTACAGAAGCTCTCCGATTGTGGACAATCTCTTATTCTCTCAAACCTATTATCATCTACCTTCCTATCGTTCCTGGGAAGGGCGGCAGTAGGAAAAGCTTTATTGAGGAGCCCTTCACCCTGGCATCACGAATAGCAAGGGTTAACAAGCAACCTACACTGCCCATATCCTACACCCCCCCCCCCCCCCAGGCTATCACACTACTACCAGAAATAACTCTAACAAAACATTATTGGCTGTAAGACCTGCCATCCGATGTGGCCCCTCCGTTACCCTCCTGAGCCTTAAAAACTGGTGCCAGAAAGTTAAACAGATTTGTAAATTACTTAAAAAAAATCTTAATCATTCCAGTACTTATCAGCTGCTGTATACTACAGAGGAAATTGTTTTCTTTTTGGAGTTTTTTTCTGTCACGACCACAGTGCTCTCTGCTGACTCCTATGTCCATTTTAGGAACTGTCCAGAGCAGCATATATTTGCTATGGGGATTTTCTCCTGCTCTGGACAGTTCCTGACATGGACAGAGGTGTCAGCAGAAAGCACTGTGGTCGTGACAGAAAAGAAATCCAAAAAGAAAAAAACTTCCTCTGGAACATACAGCTGCTAATGAGTACTGGAAGGATTGAGATTTTTTAATAGAAGTATTTTACAAATCTATGTAACTTTCTGGCATCAGTTAATTGAATAAGAAAAGAAAAAACGTTTTCCACCGGAGAACCCCTTTAAAGGTTTTTATTGCCCCTTAAAACAAACGTGTTTTGGGACCATGCACGTCTCTTTATCAATGTAGCAGTGGGCATATAAGTACATCAGTATGAGATGGCTGTGATACACAAAAAATCCACCAAAAGTGCCAGGATAAGCCACGCCCCCAATTGTGACATTGACAAAGACATCACTCTTGTTACAATCAACATTTACTGTAAGTATTGTGCATATACATGTTAAAAAACAGATAAAAGTGTAAGGGGTACTCCGCTGCTCAGCATTTGGAACAAACTGTTCTAAACGCTGGAGCCTGCGCCGGTAGCTTGTGATGTCATAGCCCCCTCATGATGTCACGCCCCGCCCCCTCAATGCAAGTCTATGGGAGGGGGCGCGATGGATGTCACGACCCCTCCCATAGACTTGCATTGAGGGGTCGGTGTATGACATCATGAGGGGGTGTGGCTATGACATCACAAGCTCCCGACACCGGCTCCAGCGTTTAGAACAGTTTGTTCCAAACGCTGAGCAGCGGAGGGCCTCTTTAATGTTTTAAACGTTACATCTAGAGATGAGCGAACTTACAGTAAATTCGATTCGTCACAAACTTCTCGGCTCGGCAGTTGATGACTTTTCCTGCATAAATTAGTTCAGCTTTCAGGTGCTCCGGTGGGCTGGAAAAGGTGGATACAGTCCTAGGAGACTCTTTCCTAGGACTGTATCCACCTTTTCCAGCCCACCGGAGCACCTGAAGGCTGAACTAATTTACGCAGGATAAGTCATCAACTGCCGAGCCGAGAAGTTCATGACGAATCGAATTTACTGTAAGTTCGCTCATCTCTAGTTACATCCATTGACTCTCCTTAAAGGAGATATCTCATTAAAAAAAACATACCTCCTATCCGCAGTATAGGGGATAAGTTTATGATCACGGGAGGTCCGAGCGCTGGGGCCCTCTGTAATCTCCTGTATGTAGCCCCGGCTCTCCCCAGGAACGGCGTGTCACAACCCCCGCCTGAAGCGGGGACCACCACACCCCCTCCATATATCTCTATGGGAGAGCAGTTTGACTATCTTTGGTTCTCTTATAGAGATATATGAAGTGGGAGTGTCGGCCCCTGCTTCGGTCAAGGGTCGTGACACGCCGCTTCAGGGGAGAGCCGGAGCTTCATACTGGAGATTGCAGAGGGCAACAGCACTTGGACCCCCCGCAATCTTAAACTTATCCCCTATCCTGCGGCCAGAGGTAAATTTTTTTCCCCATGAGACTTCTCCTTTAATATACATTTATTCGAACAGTGATAGATGTGCGTTTTGTTATACAGGGTATAGTACAGACAGCACAGTCTGTCCTCAGGATGTCCACATACTTACACTTTGTTTACTTCCATTACCGTCGCTTTCCAGTCACCGCCATATACATTTCCGCCAGAGCCGTAATTGGTGTTTATGGGGCTGAGGACGATTACCTGTAATTCTTGTCAAATTGCCTGCGGAGTACACAGGGTGAGCGGTTAGTACAGATGCACTCGGTGCTCGCTGTGACAACGCATGTGGATCGAGCAAATATTGAAGGTTTTTAAAGGACATCTGCAGCAATATCACATTTAGGATAGGGGATAAGTGTTTGATCACGGGGGGCCTGAACGCTGGGACCCCCTGCAATCTCATGCATGGGGCCATGGCTTTGCCGCGGCTCTCCCGTGCAGGAGGCGTGCCGGCCGCAGCATGACGCCGCAGCCAACACACTTCCTCCATGTAGTTTTATGGGAGAGGCGTGGAGGCAGCGTTCATGCCTCCTCGCCTCTCCCATAGAGCTGTACAGCACGGCAATGTGGGGGCCCCGTTTGGGAGATCGCGGGGGTTCCCAGCAGTCGGACCCCCCGCGATCAGAAACTTATACCCTATCCTGTGCATAGGGGATAAGTTGTTTTCACTGCAGATGTCCTTTAAGTATATTCAGCACAAATGGCCTGAAATGTAAGCAGAAGGCACATGGGGCGCGGGATACGTGGAGCAACTTGCTCAGACTATATCTTAGTTGCCGTAAACTAATGATTTGATCAAATAAGGGGGGATATTTTGGCACAAACTTGACTCCTTGACTGCTCACACACTCAGATGGACCCACATTTAGGCCAATTTACTTGCAAACTCACAGTCTCTTGTTAGGCTGTTGCTCCAAACAGGATGGTCATCTACATTTAGAGGGAGATATATCACTGGAGGTAGAGGTTTTATTTGATTTTATTTGCTTATTTTTGGCACATTTATTGGAGTAGATGCTTCTGAAGCACAGGCAGAAGAGAAACTATCTCTAGAGCTGCCGCCCCACCAAACTAAGTAATCGGGGGATTAAGGGTTTGGTAAGGAAGGAGACCAAGAGCTCAATGGTCACTCTTGTTGAGTTCTAAAGATCTTGTGTAGATGGGAGAAACTTCCAGAAGGTCCAGAACAATCACTTTGGCCTCCACAATCATTGTGGAGGCCTGAGCTTTATAGCAGAAAAAAGCCTCCTCATTAATAACACATGGAAGATGCCTGGAGTTTGTAGGATGCCAAATAAGCATCTAAAGGATCAGACTGTGAGGAACAAGATTATCTGGTCTGATGGAACTAAGATTGAACTTTTTAGCCTCAATTTTAAGCATCATGTCTGGAGGAAACCAGGTACTGCCCATCACCTGCCCAATACCATCCCTACAGTGATAATGGTGGGGGCAGCATCATGTCTGGGGGAAACCAGGCACTGCCCATCACCTGCCCAATACCATCCCTACAGTGATCATGGTGGGGGCAGCATCATGTCTGGGGGAAACCAGGTACTGCCCATTACCTGCCCAATACCCTCCCTACAGTGATCATGGTGGGGGCAGCATCATGTCTGGGGGAAACCAGGCACTGCCCATCACCTGCCCAATACCACCCCTACAGTGATCATGGTGGGGGCAGCATCATGTCTGGAGGAAAACAGTGACTGCTTCTCACCTGCCCAATACCAACCCTACAGTGATCATGGTGGGGGCAGCATCATGTCTTGGGGAAACCAGATACTGCCCATCTCCTGCCCAATACCATCCCTACAGTGAAGTATGGTGGGGGCAGCATCATGTCTGGAGTAAACCAGGCACTGCCCATCACCTGCCCAATACCATCCCTACAGTGATCATGGTGGGGGCAGCATCATGTCTGGAGGAAACCAGGCACTGCCCATCACCTGCCCAATACTATCCCTACAGTAATCATGGTGGGGGCAGCATAATGTCTGGAGTAACCAGGCACTGCCCATCACCTGCCCATTACCATCCCTACAGTCATCATGGGGGGGGGGGCAGCATCATGTCTGGGGGAAACCAGGCAATGCCCATCACCTGCCCGATTCCCTCCCTACAGTGATCATGGTGGGGGCAGCATCATGTCTGGAGGAAACCAGGCACTGCCCATCACCTGCCCAATACCATCCCTACAGTGATCATGGTGGGGGCAGCATCATGTCTGGAAGAAACCAGGCACTGCCCATCACCTGCCCAATACCATCCCTACAGTGATCATGGTGGGGGCAGCATCATGTCTGGAGGAAACCAGGCACTGCCCATCTCCTGCCCAATACCATCCCTACAGTCATCATGGTGTGGGCAGCATTACATCTGGAGGAAACCAGGCACTGCCTACCACCTGCCCAATACCATCCCTACAGTGATCTTGGTGGGGGCAGCATCATGTCTGGAGGAAACCAGGCACTGCCCATCACCTGCCCAACACCATCCCTACAGTGATCATGGTTGGGGCAGCATCATGTCTGGAGGAAACCAGGCACTGCCCATCACCTGCCCAATACCATTCCTATAGTGATCACGGTGGGGGCAGCATCATGTCTGGAGGAAACCAGGCACTGCCCATCACCTGCCCAATACCATCCCTACAGTGATCATGGTGGGGCAGCATCATATCTGGAGGAAACCAGGCACTGCCCATCACCTGCCCAATACCATCCCTACAGTGATCATGGTGGGGGCAGCATCATGTCTGGAGGAAACCAGGCACTACCCATCACCTGCCCAATACCATCCCTACAGTGATCACGGTGGGGGCAGCATCATGTCTGGAGGAAACCAGGCACTGCCCATCACCTGCCCAATACCATCCCTACAGTGATCATGGTGGGGGAAGCATCATGTCTGGAGGAAACCAGGTACTGCCCATCACCTGCCCAATACCATCTCTACAGTGATCATGGTGGGGGCAGCATCATGTCTGGAGGAAACCAGGCACTGCCCATCACCTGAGCAATTTGTATGTCACTGCAAGATTATATTTTTCTTTTTGAATAAATTAGTAAAAATTTGTAACAAAAATTAATATATGGTGCAGTTAAAATTTCCCTCCCAATAAGAACTGATAATTTGGTCCCAAAATATGTTGCCAATTTAAAGCAGATCTTCAAGCCTTCCCTTTCTTGAGCCTCATTCCCCTCAGTACACATATACCAGCCATATAATTACCTTCCTATTATACATACAGCCTCCCGTTCTAGTCAGGTTGTGGAGGGCTCGTGTCGATACACAGCAGCCAATCTGTACAGACAGAGCTTCAGTGCAAAACTTGGGGACAGAGCTCTGAGCTTCCGACAGACTGTAATATGCAGGTAAACCAGAACCCTGATCATAACATGGAGGAGAAATAATAGTATAAAATACACAATGCAATGAAAGTACAAACAGAATCTTCAGCTCACCTCCCACTGGTCTTGCGCGGATCCTCAGCCTTGCCCAGCTTGATACGTAGTATTGTGAAGAAATATATTCTGGATCCAGCAATTCCGTAAAACATCGATTTTATTTGTAATCCAAAGCGTTAAAAATCTTGCAAGATAGTACTCACGACACACACCCTAGCCAGTGGTAGACAGCAACATGGACGCGTGTTAGCGCATGCTCGAAAGACTGAGCTGAGCTGTAAAGACTGTGACACCTTGTCTGCCTCAACCTTGCATCGGAGTGATTATTTTCACCCGCCTGGCCCAGAAATCCTCGGGTATACCTCGGGTGGTGAATTAGGTAAACCACACCCTGGCATCACGAACACAAAGGGTTGATGCCATCTGCCCTAAGGGTTTATAACATCTCCCCTTCCTAAACCCTCGCCACATCAATTTTATTTGTAATCCAAAGCGTTAAAAATCTTGCAAGATAGCACTCACGACACACACCCTAGCCAGTGGTACACTGCAACATGGACGCGTTTCGAGCGCAATGCGCTCGAAACGCGTCCATGTTGCAGTGTACCACTGGCTCGGTGGTGTGTCCTGAGTGCTATCTTGCAAGATTTTTAACGCTTTGGATTACAAATAAAATTCTTTTTTTTTACGGAATTGCTGGATCCAGAATATATTTCTTCACAATACTACATAAAATACACAGCACACGCTATATAAGAGTAGAGAGTTTTGCATAATTTTTAGGAACATCAAGGAAAAGCCACATCTTACCTACTTTGTGTAGACAGTTAAGTATAGTAGATAATTCGGCCCAAGACCTCCTCTACATCTACCAAGAACTGAAACTTTACGTTTATTGTCTGGATAACTATAGGTTTCCTCCTTTGAGGAACACCTGCTGCATGTTTTATTCTAGTAATTTCTAGAATAATAGCTTATCTCATCTATTCCTGTGTATCCGAAGACGATCATGTACTGGATCTTGGAGCTTTTAGCAGATGAATTTTAAAGGGGTACTCCCGTGGAAAACTTTTTTTTTAAATCAACTGGTGCCAGAAAGTTAAACAGATTTGTACATCTGCATCTGATGAAAGGTCACATGACCTGAAACGCGTCATGTTGCTTATCCAGGAGGTTTTATCTTTTATATGGATTACCAATAAAGGTGAAGTTTATTATACCGCTGGCTATCGCACACATTTTTTTCCTGAGATTTGTAAATCACTTCTATTAAAAAATCTTAATCCTTCCAGTACTTTTTATGGGCAGTATACTACAGAGAAATCCAAAATAGAAATGCATTTCCTCTGATGTCATGACCACAGTGCTCTCTGCTGACCTCTGCTGTCCATTTTAGGAACTGTCCAGAGCAGAATATGTTTGCTAAGGGGATTTTCTCCTGCTCTGGACAGTTCCTAAAATTAACAGTAGAGGTCAGCAGAGAGCACTGTGGTCATGACATCAGAGGAAACGCATTTCTTTTTTGGATTTCTCTTTAGTATACAGCCCCTAAAATGTACTGGAAGGATTAAGATTTTTTTTAATAGAAGTGATATACAAATCTGTTTAACTTTCTGGCAGTAGTTGATTTAAAAAAAAAAAAAAAAGTTTTCCACGGGAGTACCCCTTTAGCCTCTTCAGGATGTGGGGCGTATGTATATGCCCTGCATCCAGAGCCCTTAAGGACATAGGGCGTATGCATACACGTGTGGGAATTCCGGTCCCCGCCACTAGCCGGTTGGGGACCGGACCGGGATGCCTGCTGGAATCATTCAGCACATTCTGGCACATCGCAGAGGGGGGTCCTGAGACCCCCCCCCCCCCCCCCATGTCGGTGATCGCAGAAAATTGCATGTCAATTCAGACATGCGATTTTCTGCTATTCCGGGCTGATCGGGTCTCTGGTGACCCGATCACCCGGAAAATAGGGATGATCGGAGCTGTCAGTGACAGCCCTGATCATCCTGAGGGATAGGAGCGAGGTCGCAGTGCTGTGATCTCCTCCTATCCCCTGCCATTGGTCAGAACTGAATTCTGACCAATGGCAGCGCAGGACAGATTTTGCAATTTTCATGACATTTTTGAAAATTGCTGCTCTACTTTGAAGCCCTCTCGTTTTTTCAAAAGTAAAAATATGTCCATTTTATGATGCCAACATAAAGAAGACATATTGTATTTGTGAATAAAAATTAAATGTATTGGGAATATCCATTTTCCTTACAAGTAGAGAGCTTCAAAGTTAGAAAAATGCAACATTTTCAAAATTTTCATGACATTTTGGGATTTTTCACCAAAAAAGGATGCAAGTAACGCTGAAAATTTACCACCAAAATAAAGTAGAATATGTCACGAAAAAACTATCTCAGAATCAGAATATTCGGTAAAAGCGTTTTAGAATTATTAATGCTTAAAGTGACGGTGGTCAGAATTGCGAAAAAGGGCTCAGTCCTTAAGGTGAAAAAGGGCTGCGTCCTTAAGGGGGTTAAAGGGGTACTCTGATGGAAAACAATTCATTTTAAATCAACTGGTGCCAGAAAGTTATGCAGATTTGTAAATTACTTCTATAAAAAAATCTTAATCCTTCCAGTACTTATCAGCTGCTGTATAGTACAAAGAAAGTTGTTATCTTTTTGAATTTCATTCCCGTCTGACCACAGTGCTCTCTACTGACACCTCTGTCTATGTCAGGAACTGTCCAGAGTAGAAGCAAATCCCCATAGCAAACCTCTCCTGCTCTGGACAGTTCCTGACATGGACAGAGGTGTCAGCAGAGAGCACTGTGGACAGACAGAAAAGAACTACACAACTTCCTGTGGAGCATACAGGAGCTGATAAGTACTGGAAGGAATAAGATTTTTTTAATGGGAGTAATTTAGTAATTTACAAATCTGTATAATTTTCTGGCACCAGTTGATTTAAAATATTTTTTTTTCCATCAGAGTACCCCTTTAACCCCTAAATGCTCCATGACACATCTATCTGTTGTAGGCAATAGCGAGTTACTGCTTTGTGACAGATGTATACACCACAGAGATGACACATCCATGTTCCTGCCACGACAGCCAGCTAAAGAGATACCTCAGATCTTGGCAGTTTACCCCTTAGATGCCAAGTTCAATAATTGTCACAGGGTCTTGGGTGTACGTCAAGGGGGGAATTTTTGGGAAATTTTGGAGTGGGCTCAGAAAATGTTAAACCTCCTAGATGACATGGTCAGTGTTGATCACGGCATCTAAGCTGCAATTATAAGTCTTCTGATTGGCCCCTTTGTGATGCAATCACAGGATGGCAACCATGGCTGTCGGGGGGTCTTTCTATGGTGGCTGTAGGACAACATGTGGTACCCTAAGGCTGTCCATACACATGAGACTGTTTGCCCGTCAGCTATGTCGGTCACCACACCCCCTCCCATAGACGTGCATTGAGGGGGCATGGTGTGACGTCACGCAGGGCTTGTCCATGACGTCACGACCCGCCGCCTGTACCCAGCATTCTAAATGAACGCTGGATGCTGCACTGATATGGCGGAGGTCCCAGCGGCTGGCATCTTATCTCCTATCCTTTGGGTAGGAGATAAGATGTCTAGGAGTGGAGTACCCCTTTAAAGGAGTAGTCCAGTGTAAGAAAATTTTTGGGACCTCCCGTGATCTCCTGCACGGTGCTCCAGCTCTCCTTGTGCACGGAGTGGGGGTCAGCACATGCCCTTATGCTATAAGAGAGCTGGAGATACACAAGTGCTATACTCATGTATCTCTGCCCCATGCAGGAGATCGCGGGAGGGCCCAGCGTTTGGACCCCCAGCAGTCAGACATCTTTCACCCATACAACATTTTCCTATATTGGAGTACTCCTTTTCTGGAGCCAATTCTTTTCTACCTAACACCTTCCATTGGAGGAGAGTATAAAAGTTCCCATACACATTAGATAGTCGACCAAATAGGCAGTTTAAGCTGACATTAAATTAACATGTATGCCTGGCATTAGTCTGGATAGACTTTTGGTGACTGAGAAGGATCCTAAAATTTTATAGAGGACCTACAGGTAGGGGGAGGGGAAGTACAGACCGTCTGAAGGTGAGAAAGATGCCACTTAAAAGATATCGTCAGTATCCGGATACTGTGAGGATACTGGTGGTGGATCCTCTGTGTCAGTGGGGTGATGACGTGGGCCGTATCAGGGGAACGGAGTCTAAGGGGTTACTGGTATTCACCAGAGCCCGCCGCAAAGCGGGATGGACTTGCTGTGGCAGGTAACCCCCAGGTCGTTCCACCCGATAGCGACTCAACCCCGACTGACGGCTGAGATAGGCGCGGTACAAGGGATTGGGCAAGAGCAAGGTCGGACGTAGCAGAAGGTCAGGGCAGGCAGCAAGGATCGTAGTCAGGGGCAATGGCAGAAGGTCTGGAACACTGGCTTGGGACATACAAGGAAACGCTTTCACTGGCACAAGGGCAACAAGATTCGGCGATGCTGGAAAGGGGAAGTGATTTTTTATAGTGAAGCCACAGGTGAGAGCACTGATTGAGCCATGCGCCAATCAGTGGCGCACTGGCCCTTTAAATCGGAGAGAGCTGGCGCGCGCGCGCCGTAGGGAGCGGGGCCACGCGCACTGGGCCTGAGCTGACGGGGAACAGGAGAGGTGAGGTGACTGGGACGCGAGCCGCGAGCGGGTGCGTCCCGCTACGCGGGTCGCGTCCCCGCCGGTGACATAGATGCAGCGCTCCCGGTCAGCGGCTCTGACCGGGGCGCTTCGAGAAGGAGAACGCCGCGAGCTCTCCGGGGAGGAGCGGGGACCCGGAGCGCTCGGCGTAACAGATATATTATAATGTTTTGAGTTGTCAAAATTTGTATAATGATAGCTCCACTTCAAATTTAGAAGCATAAGTAGCCTGAGAAGAATCAGGGAGAAGACACATGGACCGGCAGCATTTCGAGATGTCGAGTATGAGGTGATGTTTTTAAGACCCAGTTGACCGTCCATCTCGACTCAGTCCAGATACATAAATTCTGAACCTTAATTGTCTCAAAAAAGAATAGAAAAAAAATGTAATTGGATTCCTGGTGAAAGCGACATTGACAGGTTTGATTGGTTGATAGAGACGACAGGCGGATTACAACATCTCACATTGTAAAAGTTCTGGAATAGGCGAGAAATATATTTTAATGGTCCGAGATGGCAGCAGAGAAGATTGAGGATGTCACCGGGAATGTTCTGTTCTTCACTGTACAGGACTCGGCAGAAGCCTCGATAGTTAAAGAAGATATATGTGATATCTGGAGAAAACTGCGACAGGCTGGTGGCAGGTGCTAAAGACATTTTTTGTTTCTGTAGCATTGCCGTCTTGTTGTCACATTGCCTTGTACAGTGAATAGCAGAAGATTTCCTTTTCCATTGACAAGATGTTCCAGAGCTTTATTTGCCCCAATAAATCTGCCGATTTTGGTATATGCAATGGCGGGGGGAGGGGGGTTATCTATTAGCCGAACAAGTATTTGGAAGAATATCGGTCCCGTGGTCCCGAGAATAAAGAGAAGTGCTTCTGTGGGCGCTCACCTCCGTCACAGATGTAGTCCGTCACAGGTATGTGGAAGTTTCCGAGAACTTGGTAAAATAAAACCGCTTGGACACGGATGTATTTTGGAAAATAAAAAGAAGGTTTATTCCTTCAGCATGCAATACAGCAACGCGTTTCGAGGGGCAGGGACCCCCTCTTCATCAAGTATTTCGAACAAGTATTTGGGTGGCACCTATTGAAGATGTATTTACAGCTTAACCCCTTAAGGACTCAGCGATTTTCCGTTTTTGCATTTTCATTTTTTCCTCATCACCTTCAAAAAATCATAACGCTTTCAATTTTCCACATAAAATTCCATATGAGGACTTATTTTTTTGCATCAAAATTGCGACAAAATTGATATAGGGGCTAATTTTTTGCGTCGTGATCTGAAGTTTTTATCGATACCATTTTTGTATTGATTGGACTTTTTGATTGCTTTTTATTAATTTTTTCATGAACTAAAAAGTGACCAAAAATACGCCTTTTTAGACTTTGGAATTTTTTTTGCTCGTACACCATTGACTGTGCGGTTTAATTAACAATATATTTTTATAGTTCGGACATTTCTGCATGCGGTGATACCACATATGTTTATTTTTATTTACACAGTTTTGTTTTTTTTATGGGAAAAGGGGGGTGATTCAAATTTTTTTTCAGGAAAGGGGTTAAATGACCTTTATTAACTTTTCCCCCCCTTTTTTCTCGCAGTGTTATAGCTCCCATAGGGGGCTATAACACTACACACTCTGATCTTTTACACTGATCACTGCAAAGCCATAGCTTTGTATTGATCAGTGTTATAGGCGGTCGATTGCTCAAGCCTGAATCTCAAGCTTGGAGCAATCAATCGCAGATCGGACGCGATTGAGGCAAGTGAGGGGACCTCCGCTCACGTGCTAGCTGATCAGGACATCGCAATTTTATCGCGATGGTCCCGAACAGCCAGATTGAGCTCCCGGGAAGCTTTCACCTTCACTAAAATCTCACTTTTTTTTACTTTCACTAAAGAGTTAATAGCGCTCGGCACAAAGATCGGTGCCGCGCGCTATTTGCCCAGGGTCTCGGCTATCATTAGCTGCCAGGACCGACCTGGTATGATGCGTGGTCATGACGTGACCCCGCGTTATATACTGGGACCGGGCGCAGAGCGTACAGGTACGCCCTACATCCTTAAATGGCCCCGCATCGCCATTCATCCGGCATGGAGCAAGCTTCGCTCCATGCACTAAATGTCTGGGATCCCGCAGCCGAGATCGCATGGGTCCCGGGCAGCGGGACCCCCGCGATCAGACATCTCTATTCTTTAGATAGGGGATAAGATGTCAAGGTATGGAGTACCCCTTTAAGGCATCAATTGCAAAATGATAGGACTTATGGAGACCCCTCGAAAAGCTGGTGACCACAAAAGGTGGAATTGCAGCCGAGCTCTGATTTGTTAAATGGCGTTACCAAGGAATCTACAACCTATTTAAAGTGGTAATCCGCCCCTAGATAAGATGTCTGAACATTATGTTCAGAATTCCAGCTTTGTGAGATACTTGTTAGAGGATTTCTTCACAATAAGTTGATCGTATTGGATCTAATATGGAGGATCTGATCTGCATTTGTCCCCGATTCAGATCTGATTCAGAAGTCATCCAATGACATTGGGATTGCCCACACAATATATGTAAAGGGGCAGAGACTCCAGTCAAAGGTAGAACACTGAGGGGTCGGGTTCCATGCAGAGTGCCTAGTCAAGTGAATGTTGTGCGTGGAACCCGCCATGTCTACAGCATCACCACTTACCTCCGGGCTACTTATTGAACAGGAGCAGGGATGAAACAAATTGGAAACTGATCACAAAAAGTTCAGATTTCGATAAATTCAAATTTTTGGGTGAAATTTCAACTCAATCCAATTCATGCCACATTGACTGATTTATCTCTGCTAATCACAAAATGTGGCCTTGCTGGGACACCTAGAGAATAGATGGTATCTGTGGCACTAGATGTCCAATTTTACTGCGCCACCAACACAATTACCACCAATGAACTTTGTCTATTCATATCAGTGGGCTGTAGAAGTAGGACAAAACAGGACAGCGTCTCCATTCTAGAGACAGGTCACTGCTGGCAGCTTTGACCTTGCCGGTCCCAGGCAAAGCAACTGGAGAGCTCAATGGTTGTCACGTTGCCTTGTAGCACTGGTGTCCTAGGTCCAAATCCCACCAAGGACAAAATCTGCAATGTGTTTGTATGTTCTCCTAGTGTTTGTGTGGGTTTCTTCTGGGTACCTTGGTTTCCCTTTACACTCATTCTAATAGGTAAATTTATATTGTACAGTGGGGACAGGGACCAATTTGAGTGAACAGTCAGGTTCTAAACCTCATCTAGCTGGCACCAAACCAATTATAACTTAGTAGATCCTTTGTATCATTTTGGAGGACTACATTATGAGGACAGCCCACTAACGTTGTTGTCACGGATCGGCAGGCTGGAGGTGGATTCTCTGTGTCAGAGAGGGTTTGGCGAGGACCGTGTCGGTGGACCGGTTCTAAGTAGCTACTGGTTTTCACCAGAGCCCGCCGCAAAGCGGGATGGTCTTGCAGCGGCGGTAGCAACCAGGTCGTATCCACCGGCAACGGCTCAACCTCTCTGACTGCTGAGATAGGCATGGTACAAGGGATAAGGCAAGAGCAAAGTCGGACGTAGCAGAAGGTCAGGGCAGGCAGCAAGGATCGTAGTCAGGGGCAACGGCAGGAGGTCTGGAACACGGGCTAGGAACAAACAAAGGAACGCTTTCACTAGGCACAAGGGCAACAAGATCCGGCGAGGGAGTGCAGGGGAAGTGAGGTATATATATGCAGTGCACAGATGAACACACTAATTAGAACCACTGCGCCAATCAGCGGCGCAGTGGCCCTTTAAATCGCAGAGACCCGGCGCGCGCGCGCCCTAAGGAGCGGGGCCGCGCGCGCCGGGACAGGACCGACGGAGAGCGAGTCAGGTACGGGAGCCGGGGTGCGCATCGCGAGCGGGCGCCACCCGCATCGCGAATCGCATCCCGGCTGGAGGCGGTACCGCAGCGCACCCGGTCAGTGGATCTGACCGGGGCGCTGCAGCAACGAGGATGAGGCGAGCGCTCCGGGGAGGAACGGGGACCCGGAGCGCTCGGCGTAACAGTTGTAGTGTAATTCTTTATGTCTGCTGCAGGACAGCTAAACACTTGGTGATTACTAATCACTAGGGGTCCCAGATCAGAGAGGACAATCAGAAATGATGGAGAGCAGTGTGGGTCAGCTCACCCAATGTAGACCAACTGCAGCACGGACAGGTGCGGACTTCACCTTATGTAGAGTATGAAAGAAGAGCAAGTCCAGCGCAGTACTAGATGCAGATGGTGCGGTTTATTCAATATTGCACACAGAACACAAGACAAACATGGCAGTGATGCGTTTCGGCCGCGTCACTGCCATGTTTGTCTTGTGTTCTGTGTGCAATATTGAATAAACCGCACCATCTGCATCTAGTACTGCGCTGGACTTGCTCTTCTTTCATAATCAGAAATAATATATAAGATTTTATTAGACTCATCTAGTAGTTTTCTCTGGAACCAAACTAAGTTCTCCATATATAAATCGATTCATATATTGACATATCTGAGGGAACACTGATGCAGCCTCTGATTGAATTGAGAAATTAGCTAAATGATAAATGTGAGACCAGAATTTGCGTTGTGCCCAGAAGTTTTGTCTCATGTTTACAGGAGGGGAGTACGGAGGAGGGATGAGAACTTTCTATTTAAGAGCCTGTGATTTAACAGATTCTACTTTTTGACAGCAAACACAGGTTATTTCTTTAGCTGGACAACCCCTTTAAGTTGTCTTTTTTTAGGTTGCCTTTTTCTATTTTGTATGTACAGTTCTTTTCCTAATTTTTTAAAAATTACAAAGACAAAATATATGTGCGGTGCTAGCGCTGGCATGTTTACGCCGGTGCCCGCAGTTTGTGGAATGTCCGCATGGAGTTTATCCCTACGTACATTCCATGGTGTGAACATAGCCTTAGCGTTTCTCTTTCCTATAGACAGCAGTGCAGCCTGTGATTACTGTTAGTGTTTCTCCCTCCTATAGACAGCAGTGCAGCCTGTGATCACTGTTAGTGTTTCTCTCTCCCATAGACAGCAGTGCAGCCTGTGATCACTGTTAGTGTTTCTCTCTCCCATAGACAGCAGTGCAGCCTGTGATCACTGTTAGTGTTTCTCTCTCCCATAGACAGCAGTGCAGCCTGTGATCACTGTTAGTGTTTCTCTATCATATAGACAGCAGTGCAGCCTGTGATTACTGTTAGTGTTTCTCCCTCCCATAGACAGCAATGCAGCTTGTGATCACTGTAAGTGTTTCTCTCCATAGACAGCAGTGCAGCCTGTGATCACTGTTAGTGTTTCTATCTTTAATAGACGGCAGTGCAGCCTGTGATCACTGTTAGTGTTTTTCTCTCATAGACAGCAGTGCAGCCTGTGATCACTGTTAGTGTTTCTATCTTTAATAGACGGCAGTGCAGCCTGTGATCACTGTTAGTGTTTTTCTCTCATAGACAGCAGTGCAGCCTGTGATCACTGTTAGTGTTTCTCCCTCCCATAGACAGCAGTGCAGCCTGTCATCACTGTTAGTGTTTCTCCCTCCCATAGACAGCAGTGCAGCCTGTGATCACTGTAAGTGTTTCTCTCCATAGACAGCAGTGCAGCCTGTGATCACTGTTAGTGTTTCTCCCTCCCATAGACAGCAGTGCAGCCTGTGATCACTGTAAGTGTTTCTCTCCATAGACAGCAGTGCAGCCTGTGATCACTGTTAGTGTTTCTCTCCATAGACAGCAGTGCAGCCTGTGATCACTGTTAGTGTTTCTCTCTCCCATAGACAGCAGTGCAGCCTGTGATCACTGTAAGTGTTTCTCTCCATAGACAGCAGTGCAGCCTGTGATCACTGTTAGTGTTTCTCTCTCCCATAGACAGCAGTGCAGCCTGTGATCACTGTAAGTGTTTCTCTCCATAGACAGCAGTGCAGCCTGTGATCACTGTTAGTGTTTCTCTCTCCCATAGACAGCAGTGCAGCCTGTGATCACTGTAAGTGTTTCTCTCCATAGACAGCAGTGCAGCCTGTGATCACTGTTAGTGTTTCTCTCTCCCATAGACAGCAGTGCAGCCTGTGATCACTATTTGTGTTTCTCTCTCCCATAGACAGCAGTGCAGCCTGTGATCACTGTTAGTGTTTCTCCCTCCCATAGACAGCAGTGCAGCCTGTGATCACTGTAAGTGTTTCTCTCCATAGACAGCAGTGCAGCCTGTGATCACTGTTAGTGTTTCTCTCTCCCAAAGACAGCAGTGCAGCCTGTGATCACTGTTAGTGTTTCTCTCTCCCATAGACAGCAGTGCAGCCTGTGATCACTGTTAGTGTTTCTCCCTCCCATAGACAGCAGTGCAGCCTGTGATCACTGTAAGTGTTTCTCTCTCCCAAAGACAGCAGTGCAGCCTGTGATCACTGCTAGTGTTTCTCCCTCCCATAGACAGCAGTGCAGCCTGTGATCACTGTTAGTGTTTCTGCCTCCCATAGACAGCAGTGCAGCCTGTGATCACTGTGTTTCTTCCTCCCATAGACAGCAGTGCAGCCTGTGATCACTGTTAGTGTTTCTCTCTCCCAAAGACAGCAGTGCAGCCTGTGATCACTGTTAGTGTTTCTCTCTCCCATAGACAGCAGTGCAGCCTGTGATCACTGCTAGTGTTTCTCCCTCCCATAGACAGCAGTGCAGCCTGTGATCACTGTTAGTGTTTCTGCCTCCCATAGACAGCAGTGCAGCCTGTGATCACTGTGTTTCTTCCTCCCATAGACAGCAGTGCAGCCTGTGATCACTGTTAGTGTTTCTCTCTCCCATAGACAGCAGTGCAGCCTGTGATCACTGTTAGTGTCTCTCTCTCCATAGACAGCAGTGCAGCCTGTGATCGCTGTTAGGCTAGGTTCAGACAACGGAATTTCCGACAGAAATTCAGTCGTAAAATTTCCGTCAGAAATTCCGCTTGCTAAAATGTCTAGTGTAGTCAATGGTTTTCCGTTCACAAATTCACACTTTGGAATTTGTGAAGCGGAAAATCCGCTTAGTAATTCCGCTTAGAAATTTCCGCCTGAAGAAAGGCGGTGCTCTTTCTTCAGGCGGAATTCCTCGCGGAACACATTGCAGTCTATGGGAGACTGCAGTGTCCGCGCGGTTCTAGCGCCGACTTATTTAGTCGGCGCAGGCAGAACTCAGAATCTCCGGGCGGAAATTTTCTGCCTGGAGATTCCGTAGTCTGAACCTAGCCTTAATGTTTCTTCCTCCCATAGACAGCAGTGCAGCCTGTGATCACTGTTAGTGTTTCTCTCTCCCATAGACAGCAGTGCAGCCTGTGATCACTGTTAGTGTTTCTTTTCCCCATAGACAGCAGTGCAGCCTGTGATCACTATTAGTGTTTCTTCCTCCCATAGACAGCAGTGCAGCCTGTGATCACTGTTAGTGTTTCTTCCTCCCATAGACAGCAGTGCAGCCTGTGATCACTGTTAGTGTTTCTCCCTCCCATAGACAGCAGTGCAGCCTGTGATCAGTTAGTGTTTCTCTCTCCATAGACAGCAGTGCAGCCTGTGATCAGTTAGTGTTTCTCCCTCCCATAGACAGCAGTGCAGCCTGTGATCACTGTTAGTGTTTCTTCCTCCCATAGACAGCAGTGCAGCCTGTGATCACTGTTAGTGTTTCTCTCCCATAGACAGCAGTGCAGCCTGTGATCACTGTTAGTGTTTCTTCCTCCCATAGACAGCAGTGCAGCCTGTGATCACTGTTAGTGTTTCTTCCTCCCATAGACAGCAGTGCAGCCTGTGATCACTGTTAGTGTTTCTTCCTCCCATAGACAGCAGTGCAGCCTGGGATCACGGTTAGTGTTTCTCTCTCCCATAGACAGCAGTGCAGCCTGTGATCACTGTTAGTAACTCTCTCTACCATACAACAAGTCTTACTCAGTTAGAGACTTTGTAAAGAAGAGAGACAAGATGATAGTTTATGAATACTGGACCCTCCCCCTAAGTCATGTGAAGGAGAAATTACACAGCAAAAAAACAAAACGTACACATCTGCCTGATTCTGCCCGGGATTGATGCTCTTTTTTCTACACAACAGAAAGTTCTACAAGGGATCCTAGGAACAGCCACTATTTCAGGCACATTGTCGATATTGCATCTGTCCTAGTCAATTGGTGTCTTCATGTTGCTAGGTTGCATCTATTGGCAGCAAAACCATTGGTTGAGATCCTCCCCTTCCTAAAGATGCTTAAAACGAGTGGAAATTTCCGTCCATATGAGCAACTGGAGGAGCTGAGATGGTATTTATGTGGTGTTCATGGGATCTACATGGTAATTAAGTATAATGGTGCAGCTGGTCAGGAAGTCACTTAACTCTGTGCAGTCACTGGACCATTTTATCAGTCCTTAACACTGGAGGAGCCAACGCGAGGTTCTCTTGTCTTCCACTGTGACTAAAATGGGAAAACTTAGTCAAGCAAATAGTTAATAGATACTGTACATGTTATTAGTGCAAAAACCTGGCAGAATAAAGACAGATTTAAACCTGACCCATTGCCAGAGCTAAAACAAGCAACAGGGCGTTAAATATATGCTTCTACAACAGAGACACTGACATAGGCTTCCGTAAGACTTTGGGCTTGTAACTAAATATAGAAAATAATTAAAAATAAATCTTTAATAGCCTTAGGGTTCATTCATGGAGTCCACAGAGTGCCACCAAAGTATGAAGGCGTAGGAGCTCCATGTGCCACCATATGGTGCGTATGTAAGACTCCATATAAAATTGGGGCGTATAGTTGGGCCCATAGCGATATGGCATTGAAATTGGATCTTGTATGGATCCAACATCTGGCCATGTGGATATGTGCATGAGATGGGGGCACATGGACATATATTTGGACCCAATAGACTACAGTTATATGGGTCTGTACTTGGAGCTTGTATGGTTCCATCATCTGGCCATGTGGATACAAACACGAGATATGTTCCCAATAGACTACAGTGATCGACGGCATAGGAGCTCCATGTGCCACCATATGGGGAGTATGTAGAACTCCATTTAAAATGGGGGCATATGGAGATATAGTTGGGCCCAATAGTGATATGTCACAGTTCTTTAGGCAGGTGCATGTGCCGCCACATGGTGCTTTCAGGCATCTAAAAAAAAGTTGAAGTTGAAAGAATATGGAGGTATAGACCTTATTGGTTACAGTTATATGGCTCTTCATAATGCATGTGGGAAGAACGTTACTTTGCATTCACCAGTGTTGCTTGATCATAAAGGCTTATTGGTCCATGTCATGGGTAGAGGTACAGGACGCGTTTCGGCATGTCTGCCTTCCTCAGCTGTTAAAATAAAATAAGTTTTCTATGTTTTATTTGTGCTTAAAAAAGCTCAAGAGCACATTTTCCCCTAACTCATACACAGTCTTTGGACCAAAGTCCAAACACAGGAAGTGCAGCCTGGAGTGCTGAGGGGGGGGGGGTGTCCAGCCTCATCCAATCATAGCTCCTCTCACACATAACTGCCATATGCTGTTGGTTGGACACACCCCCCCCCCCCTCAGCACTCCAGGCGGCACTTCCTGTGTTTGGACTTTGGTCCAAAGACTGTGTATAAGATGGGGGAAAATGGGCTCTTGAGCTTTTTTAAGCACAAATAAAACATAGAAAACTTCATTTTTTTTAACCCCTTAAGGACCGGAGGTTTTTCCGTTTTTGCATTTTCAGTTTAATTAATGATATATTTTTATAATTCGGACATTTCCGCACGCGGTGATACCACATATGTTTATTTTTATTTTTATTTACACTGTGTTTTTTTTTTTATTGGAAAAGGGGGGTGATTCAAACTTTTAATAGGGGAGGAGTTAAATGATCTTTATTCACTTTTTTTTTTCACTTTTTTTTTGCAGTGTTATAGGTCCCATAGGGACCTATAACACTGCACACACTGATCTTCTATGTTGATCACTGGTTTCTCATAAGAAACCAGTGATCAACGATTCTGCCGGATGACTGCTCATGCCTGGATCTCAGGCACTGAGCAGTCATTCGGCGATCGGACAGCGAGGAGGCAGGAAGGGGCCCTCCCGCTGTCCTGTCAGCTGTTCGGGATGCCGCGATTAGCCGCGGCTATCCCGAACAGCCCGACTGAGCTAGCCGGGAACTTTCACTTTCACTTTTAGCCACGCGGCTCAGCTTTGAGCGCGCGGCTAAAGGGTTAATAGCGCGTGGCGCCGCGATCGGCGCTGCGCGCTATTAGAGGCGGGTCCCGGCTTCACTATGACGCCGGGCCCGCCATGATATGACGCGGGGTTACTGTGTAACCCCGCGTTATATCAGAAGAGCAGGACCAAGGACGTACCGGTACGTCCTTGGTCCTTAAGGGGTTAAACAAAGTATAGTAGAAATATTTTTTATTTACCATAAGGAGTGCAATAGCAAAAATTAGTTTAATGAGAGTGCCCATTTAAAGGAGTAGTGCGGCAAAAATAACTTATCCCCTATCCAAAGGATAAGGGGTGTTATAGCTCCCGCGATCTCCTGAACAGGGCCCCAGCAGTCTGACGGAAGCGGCCATTCCGACCCCCGCTGGATGCCGCGGCCGACACACCCCCTCCATGTATCTCTATGAGATGCATGGAGGGGGCGTGTCGGCCGGCACTCTGTGCGGGGGTCGGCACACCCCCTTCCAGCAAACTGCCGGGGCCCCGTTCAGGAGATCACGGGGGGTCCCAGCGCTCGGACCCCCCCACGATCTATAACTTATCCCCTTTCCTTTGATCTAAGTATTCGCGAAATCGCGAAGTACCAATATTCACGATAAAAATTTGCTATTCGAATTTTCGAGCTCAACACTACTGCTGCACTGCCAAACCCATCCACCACCTCGAAGGTTGCGGATCAACAGGAAAATGGAATCTCAAGCAAGAAAAAAAGGGTCTTTTTTTGGAGGTGCTACTGCCAATTACTTCCAATTCAGTTACCAAAGCCCAGAGACTTGAATGGTTAAGGTTGCTCCACAGAGACACAAGTCAGATTGCTCACACCAGGAGGTCTTTTCACATGGACCTGAGGAGGCACAAGTGTGTTCCGAAACACGTTTTACCAATTAGTTGTTTTAATAAACCGTTAAACGTTCATGTCTCTGTAGTCATTATATTGAACGTAAAACTATATGAGCATCAACAAAAGACTAGGCTTTCCTATGAGACTCTCGCCATATTGTCTTGATGCTTGTATTAAGCCAAATTATGGTCACTATGGCTAAATGTCTTTGACCTTATATAGTAGATCAATATAATTGCATATTTCGCTCTAGTTTTTGAAAAGTGGGCATGTTGTGGGATTTAGTCAAGGCTTTACATAAAAAGGATGAGTGGAAGTTTACACTACCTTGGCCAGTGGTGCGGGGAGGCATGCTGAAACAGTCACAAACTCCATTGAAGAAAATCCATATTATGTTCTTGTAGCCCCAGGGCAGCTGCAAGGAACTTGATTTCCCTGCAGCAGTACTGACGCCTTGTTTCCCATTATTCCGGCCTGTAAAGGGAGTTAATGGGGTTCTCCACCATAAGCTGATTTTAGTACTTACCTGCCACACAGTAATGGACATGCTTAAGAAGGATCTGTGCTTGTTTTGGGGCTAAATAGCTATATTGTGAGTTCAACATGATGCTTTTTGTGAAATAGCTATTTCCTGTTGGAGTTCCCTCCCTCCAACTACAAGTCCCATGATTTCTTGTTTATAAGTGTGAGGTCACTTTTCTCCCTCCCACACAGCAGCCACCCCACCCACTAAAACCCGCCTGTGATCCCTTCAATGCAATAGACCAGTGTTTTCTAACCAAGGTGCCTCCAGCTATTGCAAAACTACAATTCCTCACAGAGTGAGCTCCCTCCCACCCAGCGGTCACTCCACCCACTGAAGCAAAAAAAGGCTCCCTTCGAACACCTGACTAGTAATGTAATGTCTCGGGCCACACTGCAACCTGGGAAAACCTGAGACAAGACTCATTTTGTATGCTGTTAAAAATAAACATTGGGGCAAAAATCCAAGTATTGCGAGACCACCATAAAACACAGGTACAGACACTATTATGAACTACACTAACTTTACAGCCCCTGTAGCATAGTCAAATAAAAAAATAATTTTGGAATACCCCTTTAAACCAATAATAACAATACAGTAAGGGACATCTTCTAATGCAGTCCTATATATCTAAAGACAGAGGACTCCTGTTGCTTTGGAATTGGCAATGTTCTACCCTCAATCCCTTGCAGCTCCTGCCACAACACCCATTGGGCTCCTTCCAGGTCCCCACAGCTCCTCTCTTCTGCCAGCTTCCAAGACCTTCAGAGCTAAGTGGCCAGAGCTAAGTCCAGCCCCTTGTGCAGTACATATTGTGCTCCCCTCACTGCTGAGCCCCTCTCATTAGTTCCTATCATATGTTGTTTATTTATAGACAAACAACACCTAGTGCCGCAACTGAGCATTTGCGACCAGCAGACTAAACTACAGGTCACAACCCTGGGCCACGGGCTATACACTTCATTATTTGGGCCGGTAAGTTATGAGTGATCATGTGGGAAAATGATGTCAATATATAATTATAAATATCGGGGTTTATATTTTTGATTAGGGTTAAGATTTGTTTATAAGAACGCCTTTGTAACATAAGCTTGTCGTAATGTAACATATATGTGAAAATTTACCCTAACAGAGATAATAAAGAGGTTATTAAAGAGGTTTATTAAAGAGGTTTGAAAGATTAGGGGGGGGGGCAGCTTTCTTCCAGATGCAGCGCCATCCATGTCCACAGGTTGTGTCTAGTATTGAAGTTCATTTACATCCAAGTGAATGGGACTAAGCTGCAGTACTGCACATGACCTGAGGACCGGTGTGGCGCACTTTTTGATGTTTTTCAAATCCCGGACAACACCCCTTTTTTTAGACTTTCCCTGAAAGGGGCTGTATATACCTTCAGTGCCGAGTGTATATGGAAACATATAGAAATTCTATCTAGTGAATTTTCACAAAGTAATCTTTCCGAGTGATTTAAATCAGGCCATTAAACTCTAGTACTTGAGTTATGGCAGTAATAACCATAATTTGTTCTTTAATAGTACCTTACATCCTATCATCTCAATGCACTTCCAAGGCAAGCCGAATGCTATTATTACCTAATTGGCGCTCATTTAGCTCTCATTTTATGCGAGTTCAAAAGCCGGAGAAGTGATTGATCGGGACAGAACGCTGCCCCTCGTGTCACTGCACTTTTGTACCAGGACGTTGCGAGGTCGGTGCGTACCGGTGCCATGTAAATATTCAATTTAATCTATAGATCCTGATGATACAAAATAAGGAGATAATCTGGAGAAGTAGAATTGCCTGCCACATTGTAACAGTATATATATATCTTAGAGCGGAACCCTTCAACCCTTTTTTGTAATAATTCACATAGAGCAAAAGGTTCCACTTACAGCATGTGGTATAACAGTAACTTAAAGGGGTACTCTGGCCCTAAGACATCTTGTCCCCTATCCAAAGGATAGGATAGGGGATAAGATGTCTCACCGCGGGGGTCCTGCCGCTGGGGACCCCCGCAATCTTGCATTCGGCACCCTCCTCTTTGAGCTGCACGCCGCGCTGCCAGCTCACAAACTGCCGGGTGCCGACCACGGGGCCGGAGTATTGTGACGTCACGACTCCGCCCCCGTGTGATGTCTTGCCCCGCCCCCACTATGCAAGTCTATGGGAGGGGGCCTGACGGTCAGACATCTTATCCCCTAAGATGTTTTACGGCCGGAGTACCCCTTCAAAGGGATTCAGGAATAGAAAGCTAATTTCTTTCAAAAACAGCTCCACGTCTGTCCCCAGGTTGTGTGTGGTATTACAACTTGGCTCCATACACTTCAATGGTACTGAGCTGTAGAACAACACCCAACCTAGAGACAGACAGGGGGGCAGTTTTTCATAGAAAGTAGCTCTGTTTTTCTATTCCTGGATAACCCCTTTAAACGTCCTTCACATCAGGTTCTTTACATAACATAAACTTCTGAGCTTCTCACAAAAACTCGGCAGGTTCAATAACAAAAGTCAATCTTTTTGGTGCAGTGTATTTGTATCCATATACCACAGACAATCTGATCTGCTAAAGAGCAACTCCTCGCTGCTGCTCTCTGCTCATGCTCACACACCTGTAAGGTCAGGTTCAGGACTCCGACACCTGGTCACTACCAAAACCTAAACCCAAACTCTATTCTTATGTCACTTAGGCAAGAAGCCTGTGATACAAACCTCCTATATACCATTTTACCAGCTGGTTGCCTTAAAAAAAAAAAAACATAATAAAAATAATATATATATATATGTATATATATATATATATATATATATATATATATATATATATATATATATATACAACGACCCCCCGACCTACGATGGCCCTGACATACGATCATTTCAGCATACGATCACTCTCAGAGGACATCGCATGTTGAAGGCAGCATCAACATACGATGCTTTTCTATGTCAGGGCCATCGCATAAACGGCTATCCAGCAGCGCAGACTGCTTCAGCTGACACCGGATAGCCGTTTACGGTCCCCCGTGTAGTCCGCTGACGATCACTTACCTATCCTCGGGGCTCCGGCGCGTCCTCTTCGGGATCCCCTGCATCGTCGGCGCTCTCCATCGTCCTCATCACGTCGCTGCGCACGCCGTCCTGTCATCCAATAGGAGCTGCGTGCGTAGCGACGTGATGGCGGCGACGGAGAGCAAGGATGCCGGGGAAGCAGAGGCCTTGCTGGAGCGTCGGGGACACCACGGGGACGCGGCGACAGCGATGGAAGGCGACATCCAGGGCAGCGGTGACGAGCGGTGACGGCCCGGAGCGGAAGGGACAAGTGAGTACAACCTCCAATATAAGTGGTCTTCAACCTGCGGACCTCCAGATGTTGCAAAACTACAACATCTGGAGGTCCGCAGGTTGTAGACCACTGTCCTATACTTTACATTGCACGGATCCCTCAACATACGATGGTTTCAACAAACGATGGTCCATTTGGAATGGATTACCATGATATGTTGAGGGACCACTGTATATATATATGTAATTATGGTTCTCTGATATGACACATTCAGGGTCTGGATGCTGCTGTTTCCTATGAGTAATATATAATAATTACAACTCAAGGTCAATTTCGTTTTTTGGGAGCATTGGATGTTGTGTGTTGTATGGATAGGGGCATTCTTTTTCTTGTGTTTTCCTCCAATGATTAAATAATCACATGACATTTACTGAGAAAAATGCAGGAGATAAAATGCGGAATAAAAAATTTATTTCACCCAAGTTGCTTTAAACGTTGCTCAAAAGCATGGAAACCTCTGGTCTAACGCAACAAATACACACGGCCAATAGATCACTGTTGACCTTGTGCCCTAGGGGACTCCCAGATTCCCTATCTTACATCTGATATGTCTCAATGACAAGTGGAGGCACAAGGTAATATTTATTCATCCATTCCACCATTACCCACAACCGGAAAGGTCTAGATAAACAATTCAATGTCATTACAAAGTTACTCAACTTTTTTACATAGACAAGGGCGTCATAAACTTTTTCTTAGCAGGGAAACTACGATGATGCCTAGTCATTAACCATGGACGATGTCCATAACCAATGAGGGACAGGTTGATATGGACTCCGATTTCTTACGAATTCAATACATCGTCTCAAAATGTTAGCAAAACGCTTAGGCTGCAATTCACATCCACTGGGTGAATACATGGAGTATAATCAGCTCACAGAAAAGTATCACTATACTATGTTTTTGGGTGATTTTCGAAGCTGGTCATGTCATGCCACTTATACTGGGAAATGTTAAACCAATAGGAACGGTTAGGACATAATGGTCTCATAAAAGGTCCAACTGCATTGCTTTTTTTTCCTTTGCCAGTTCACCAGTATCGTCTTCCTAGATGAAGCAACCTGTGATGGTGATGGACTCGTCAACATCATGAGGCAACGTGAGTCATATCATGGGGCATCTTGACTGTTCTACCAAGTCAGGGGCAATAATAGGAAGGCTTAAAAAATAGGACACCTCACCAGTAAGGCCCAACTCACCAAGTTCAGACTGGACCACCAACATATCAAATGATCCTCCATTGGGTCAAACTCTGACTTAATAATGAACCCCAAAGGCTTAGTAGATGCCATCACTTTTTGGAAGTGATTTTTTTACCTATTATTTTTTCATAAGAGTCTTTAATTTTTAGCCCAGGAGAGGGGATGTCAAGGCATGAACTCCAGGTTTGGGGTGCCAACAGGCTATTTTTCTTTAACTAGGTTACAATGCTTGGGTAGTAAACTAGACCTTTACCCTGGATAAAGAAAAACCTAGCTGGAGAAATTTGCCCGGTCTAGTATTTTAGCTCCAAAACTCTGAAGCAAAGGTTAAAGGGGTATTCTGTCCCTAGACATCTTATCCCCTATCCAAAGAATAGGGGATAAGATGTCTGATCTCCCTGCTGTACCCGGCGTTCGTTTAGAGCATCGGGTGCAGCACCAGAGGCTCGTGACATCATGGGCCCCCCATGCTCGTGACGCCAAGGTTATGCCCCCTCAATATAAGTCTATGGGAGAGGTTGTGACGACCGTCACTCCCCCCTCCCATAGACTTGCATTGAAGGGGCATGGCCGTGACACGTCATGAGCGGGACGTGGCCATGATGTCACGAGCCTCCGCCCCGCAGGTCATCCGGCATGGAAAGTTCGCTCCGTGCACCGGATGTCTGGGGTGCCGTAGCCGAGATCGCGAGGGTCCCCAGTGGTGGGACCTTCGCGATCAGACATCTTATCCCCTATCCTTTGGATAGGGGATAAGATGTCTAGGGGCGGAGTACCCCTTTAAGGATTTATTCATTAGACATGAAGACTTCCTTACAGATGGTAAGTATTTATTAACAGATGTTACAATTCAATCGAGATATCTAAGTCAATAAACCATCAATTATTTAGCTTCGTGGCTTCTAATGTTATGCTTGGCCACGTAAAAAGAGAGATCATCAACCCAATATTGATTTAACATGTTTTCTGTGCTAAGTAAAATACTTAAGGGTTAAACAAGTGTTCTCGGCGGTATAATTATCCTTGCGTGGCTTGGACGGCGGCTAATAAAATTGGCAGATTTGCTTCCATTTTGCATGGCTTCAAGCTACCGAGAGGCTCCAACTAAAATATTCAGCAGCAAACCAGATGGAATATGAGGTGTTTGGAACTTATTTTTGTACCGATGCTATTTAAGCCATGAACAAGCTCATATGTATTCAGACTCAATGGGATATGTCAGGGCTCGCGTCGAGCCATCTAAAACACGACAGGGAGCCTGTTATATCCTCTATCACTGGGAAATTTTCTATTTTCTACTTGTATGAACAGAAAGCTAAGAATCCTGGACGGCGATCGACCCAGCAGATTGTGGTGGTGAAATTTAGGCCATCTGTTACCCGCTCCCTGCCAGGGCTACAGCCATAATGAGTGAAGGCTAAAGGATCCACTCGTAGCTTTTATGTTTTATTCTACAATAATCTGCTTTCATCCAGCATTGGATTGTTTCTCCAACAGTAAGAAGATGCCAGTGACTCCGTGCAAGGAAATGAAACAACCCAAGTTATTGTAGGATCTAATGGGCAATGACATTTTGTTCATCACTCTTGTTGTTCTTTTTGGAAATAGGTGGGAATAAGGGCATACCTAGAGGGTGCCCTCTTTAGGACGCTTTCCATTATGTCACGATGCCGGCTGGCAGGTAGTGGATCCTCTGTGCCAGAGAGGGATGGCGAGGACCGCGCTAGTGGACCGGTTCTAAGCCACTACAGGTTTTCACCAGAGCCCGCCGCAAAGCGGGATGGTCTTGCTGCGGCGGTAGTGACCAGGTCGTATCCACTAGCAACGGCTCACCTCTCTGGCTGCTGAAGATGCTGAAGATAGGCGAGGTACAAGGGAGTAGGCAGAAGCAAAGTCGGACGTAGCAGAAGGTCGGGGGCAGGCGGCAAGGATCGTAGTCAGGGGCAACGGCAGGAGGTCAGGAACACGGACTAGGAACAGACAAGGGAACGCTTTCACTAGGCACAAGTGCAACAAGATCCGGCCAGGGAGTGCAGGGGAAGTGAGGTGATATAGGGAAGTGCACAGGTGGGAGCCAATTAAGCTAATTGGGAAGATTGGGCCAGGCACCATCATTGGTGCACTGGCCCTTTAAATCGCAGAGACCCGGCGCGCGCGCGCCCTAGGGAGCGGGGCCGCGCGCGCCGGGACAGGACCGAGGGAGAGCGAGTCAGGTACGGGGGCCGGGGTGCGCATCGCGAGCGGGCGCTATCCGCATCGCGAATCGCATCCCGGCTGAAGGCGGGACCGCAGCGCACCCGGTCAGTGGATCTGACCGGGGCGCTGCAACAACGAAGATGAGGCGAGCGCTCCGGGGAGGAACGGGGACCCGGAGCGCTCGGCGTAACAGTACCCCCCCCCTTGGGTCTCCCCCTCTTCTTGGGGCCAAAGAACCTGAGGAAAAAAAACTCAATTTTTCCGTGATGAGGTCCGATGCAAATTAGGAGGGGTTCTGTGTGGAAACGTACGAGACAGTCCAATCTTTTATTGTAAAAACAATAGATGTAGAGGGGTCTGGCGAGACTGGTCACAGGAACGTAGAACCTGTTGATGAGAGAGGCCCAAAAAATTTTTCCTGCAGATCCGGAATCCAAGAAGAGCATAGTAGAGAAGGAGAAGGTAGAGGCAGATATCCGCACAGGCACAGTAAGGCGTGGAGAAGCAGAGTTGACATCAAGAACTGTGTCACCTTTGTGCGGAGTCAGCGTACGTCTTTCCAGGCGGGGAGGACGGATAGGACAATCCTTCAGGAAGTGTTCGGTACCGGCATAGTACAGGCAAAGATTCTCCATGCGGCGTCGTGTCCTCTCTTGAGGTGTCAAGCAAGACCGGTCAACTTGCATAGCCTCCGCGGCGGGAAGCACAGGAACAAATTGCAGAGGACCAGAGGAGAGAGGAGCCGGAGAGAAAAAACGCTTCGTGCGAACAAAGTCCATATCCAGGCGGAGCTCCAGACGCCATCCGGAAGAACGCATGTCAATGCGAGTGGCTAGATGAATGAGTTCATGTAGGTCAGCAGGAGTCTCTCGTGCGGCCAGAACATCTTTAATGTTGCTGGATAGGCCTTTTTTAAAGGTCGCGCAGAGAATCTCACTATTCCAGGACAACGCGTAAGCAAGAGCACGGAACTGAATGGCGTACTCGCCAACGGAAGAAACACCCTGGGCCAGGTTCAGCAGGGCAATCTCGGCTGAAGAAGCTCGGGCAGGTTCCTCAAAGACACTTCGAATTTCCGAGAAGAAGGAGTGTACAGAGGCAGTGACGGGGTCATTGCGGTCCCAGAGCGGTGCGGCCCATGACAGGGCTTTTCCAGACAGAAGGCAGAACACGAAAGCCACCTTAGACCTTTCAGTAGGAAACTGGTCCGACATCATCTCCAAGTGCTGGGAACATTGCGAAAGAAAGCCACGGCAATACTTAGAGTCCCCATTAAATTTGTCCGGCAAGGACAGGCGGAGGCTAGGAGTGGCCACTCGCTGCGGAGGAGGTGCAGGAGCTGGCGGAGGAGAAGATTGCTGGAGAAGTTGCGACTGAAGTTGGTGCGAAATGGTGGACATTTCCGACAGCTGACGGGTTAGAAGGGCGATCTGTCGGGCTTGCTGGGCGGCCACCGTGGTGAGGTCAGCGACAACTGGCAGAGGAACTTCAGCGGGATCCGGGCCGGATCTACTGTCACGATGCCGGCTGGCAGGTAGTGGATCCTCTGTGCCAGAGAGGGATGGCGAGGACCGCGCTAGTGGACCGGTTCTAAGCCACTACAGGTTTTCACCAGAGCCCGCCGCAAAGCGGGATGGTCTTGCTGCGGCGGTAGTGACCAGGTCGTATCCACTAGCAACGGCTCACCTCTCTGGCTGCTGAAGATGCTGAAGATAGGCGAGGTACAAGGGAGTAGGCAGAAGCAAAGTCGGACGTAGCAGAAGGTCGGGGGCAGGCGGCAAGGATCGTAGTCAGGGGCAACGGCAGGAGGTCAGGAACACGGACTAGGAACAGACAAGGGAACGCTTTCACTAGGCACAAGTGCAACAAGATCCGGCCAGGGAGTGCAGGGGAAGTGAGGTGATATAGGGAAGTGCACAGGTGGGAGCCAATTAAGCTAATTGGGAAGATTGGGCCAGGCACCATCATTGGTGCACTGGCCCTTTAAATCGCAGAGACCCGGCGCGCGCGCGCCCTAGGGAGCGGGGCCGCGCGCGCCGGGACAGGACCGAGGGAGAGCGAGTCAGGTACGGGGGCCGGGGTGCGCATCGCGAGCGGGCGCTATCCGCATCGCGAATCGCATCCCGGCTGAAGGCGGGACCGCAGCGCACCCGGTCAGTGGATCTGACCGGGGCGCTGCAACAACGAAGATGAGGCGAGCGCTCCGGGGAGGAACGGGGACCCGGAGCGCTCGGCGTAACACATTAGCTTATTCTTTGGTGGACCCAACCCTTTCTTGCATCACATGGTCTTGTGGCATAGCTGGAAACAATGGCGGGGCAAGCCCCTGAGGTGCATGCTGCCATGAGTGGGCACCAACCAGGGCTCAAGTCCTGCAGGAACTCATGGGAACAGAGTTCCTGCACATTTTCCACAGCAGGAACGCAGTTCCCATTAGCAGGAGTCCTGCAGGACCAGCCATTAAAGGGTTACTCTGCCCCTAGACATGTTATCCCCTATCCAAAGGATAAGGGATAAGATGTCTGATCGCGGGGGTCTCGGCTGCGGCATCCCAGACATCCGGTACACGGAGCGAACTTTGCTCCGTGACGGATGACTGGTGATGCAGGGCAGAGGCTCGTGACATCACAATAATGTCCCCTCAATGCAAGTCTATGGGAGGGGGCGTGACGGCCGTCACGCCCCCTCCCATAGACTTGCATTGAGAGACTGTGACCGTGAGTCATGAGCTTCTGTCGCTGCACCCAATGCTCTAAACGAACGCCGGGAGCAGCAGGGAGAATGTGAGGGTCCCCAGCGGCGGGACCCCCGGGATCAGATATCTTATCTCCTATCCTTTGGATAGGGTATAAGATGTCTAGTACCCTTTTTAAGTGTAAATCTAGGGTGACTTTTTTTCCCAGGACTTGACCCCCTGGCACCAACAATCTAGTCCACCTTGGTTAGGATATTTCTGGGCATTGTCACTATAAACTTTTTTTAACATGTCCGGTGTTCGGACCCTGACCGATCGCTGGAACAAGCCTGGAAAGGAGAGAGCGCTAAGCGAATTCTCTTCCACTTTGGTGTCACATTACAGAGACAAACTTACAATGCAAGTCTATGGGACCATCCCGGTTGCTGGCAAAATGAGTGGGGAGAATAGTGATAAGTCGGGTTCTTCTCTCCCTGCTGTTTCTAGCAAACAGGTTTTGAACCCAAACCGATTAAAACTTTTAACATAGTTCATAAGTAGTGTATAGTGAAACAGCAAACAGGTTTTCCAAAAATGGCAATGAAAAAAGCCCCTAAACTCATATATAACACTAATAGCTCAAAAGCCTTGTATAACACTTGCTAGGAATGTATTGAAGTTCAGTAATTAAATTAGTTTTAAAAGGGTACTCCGGCGCTAAGACATCTTATCCCCTATCCAAAGGATAGGGGATAAGATGCCTGATCGCGGGGGTTCCGTCGCTGGGGACCCCCGTGATCTTCCACACCACACCCCGTTAGAATCAGCCCCCGGAGTGTGCTCGCTCCGGGTCTGATTACTGGCGATCTCGGGGACGCAGTATGTCACGGAGCTGTCACATCCCCTCCCATAAGCTTGCATTGAGGGGGCGGGGCGTGACGTCACACGGGTTTGGAGCCATGACATCACTATGCTTCATCCCCGTTATCGCCAGTAATCAGACCCAGAGCGAGCACGCTCCGGAGGCTGATTCTAACGGGGTGCGGCGTGGAAGATCACGAGGCTCCCCAGCGGCGGGACCCCCGCGATCAGGCATCTTATCCCCTATCCTTTGGATAGGGGATAAGATGTCTTAGTGCCGGAGTACCCCTTTATGGCGACATGCTGTAACCCATGGTAACTAACAACTTGTTTATTGCACAAGCAGATTTTGTATATTTTTTAACACCAAAGTAAAGCTGCATTAAGTACCCCTGGTTGTCACTAGTGCCTGCCGGTGATAAAATGCACAGGTATTAGAAGGCACAATGGATTTTTCCAAGCATTCCAACAATTCTCCCTTTTTGGGAGTAGTAACAGGAGCGGTGATGGTGTCTTTAAAAAGTATCTCTCATGATCATGTTAAATGTTATAATCCTCCCAGTTCACTGCCCCCATCATGATAAACCACCCCCTGCCTTTATTTTTAATTATTTTCTAGTTTTCTACCTTGATATTGCTCTTTATTTTCTGCTCAGTCAAATTCACAGGCTGGGAAGGGGCGTTCCCCAGTAGGCATGACATCATCTGAAGCCATACAGGAGAGAACTTCCTCCCTCACTCTGCTACACACAGTGCAGAGCAGTTCACTGTGAGATGAGCTATGATTGGTTAAAGCTGCACACACACCCCTCAGCACTCCAGACTGCATTTCCTGATTTTGGACTTCTGCCAGGCCAGCAGGAGCCCAAAGTCTGTGCAAGAGATGTGGTAAATGTGCTCTGGTCAATTAGGGAGACACCTAGTGGCAGTTTTTTTTTAACACAAATAAAACATAGAAAACTTCATTTTTTTTTATCAAAGTATATTAGAAAGATTTTTTATAAAAGCGCAATAGCAAAAACATTTTTTAATGAGAGTGCACATTTAAATAGTAGAAGCAAGGATGGTGGATTGGTGGAAGTAGGCAGCTGAAAGTGAATATCAGGCAGCGGTGGACTGCTGAGAATTGTAGTAGCCTGCAGACAGCAGGCAGAGGTGGACTGCTGGGAGATATAGTAGCCAACGTACAACAGGCAGTGGTGGACTAAATATGCTTCCAGTCAGGCCATTTGATGCCAAACAAAGAACTATTTGGATCCTGAGCACCAAAAATGGACACATTCCGGAATGGATTAAAAAAAAAAAAAAAAAAAAAAGGGTTGTGAGCAGATTATCTTCCTATACAGTAGAAGAAAAAAAATACAGGAAAGTATCCCTGGTGGATCCTTATCTTTGTAGGTCTAACAGATTTCCCAACCAAGGTGCCTTCAGCTGTTCCAAAACTACAACTCCCAGCATGCTACTACAAATGGCCAAATAACCTTAAAGGGTTTATCCAACATAAGGTGATTTTAGTACATACTTGCCAAACAGTAATGGACATGCTTAGGATCTGTGCTTGTCTTGGGGCTAAATGGTTGTGTTGTGAGTCCACCATAACGCTGCTGCTTTCTTTTTGTAAAATGGCTATTTCCTGTTGGAGTTCCCTTCCTCCAACAACAAGTCCCAGGATCCCTTGTTTGTAAGAGTGAGGTCATCAGCTACCCATTGACGCACAGCAGAGCTCCCTTCCATGCTGTGCTGTGCTTGAAACTACAATTCCCTGCAGCCCTGTAGAGAATGATCTCCCTCCCACCCAGAGGTTGCTCCACCCATTGAAGCACAGAAACGCTCCCTTTCAACACCTGACTAGGGATGTAATGTCTCGGGCCAGACTGCAACCTGGAAAAGACCTGAAACAACACTCATTTTGTGTGCTGCTAAAAATGAACATTGGGGCCAAGATCACATAAAAATTGTGAGACCAGCCATCAAACACAGGTACAGACACTATATTGTAAACTACACTAACTTTAAAGCCCCTGTAGCACAGTCAAATTAAAAAATATCCCGGAATAAGCCTTTCATTTGGCCGTAGTTTGAACTGTAGTGGCCCAAAATACATCCTTAAATACGAGTCAAAATATGGCCATATTTAGGCGTGTAAATGGCCTGATACATAATTTCATAGTCATAACAATTACAGCCCTATAATTAAAATGTGTGGGAACAAAAGACTGTTTTCCTACTAAATTTAACAGAACTAGGGGCTGTTTAAAAAAAAAAAAAAAAAAAAAATGTAAAACAGTCCTAAACTGAACAAATGTTTCCCGTTGAGTTCTATTGAAATGGCCGTTTTACGCAAATGAATACATCAATCAATAAATTATTAAATGGATATTAATGTACCGTATTTATCAGCGTATAACACGCACTTTTTAGGCTAAAATTTTTAGCCTAAAGTCTGTGTGCGTGTTATACGCCGATACACCCCCAGGAAAGGCAGGGGGAGAGAGGCCGTCGTTGCCCGCTTCTCTCCCCCTGCCTTTCCTGGGGTCTAGAGCGCTGCTGTCGGCCCTTTTCACCCCCTGGCCCTTCTCACCCCCCGGCGTCGTTGCTATGCGCTCAACGGCGCATGACGTCAGTGCGCCGCGCCGTGCATAGCAACGATGCAGGGGACGCACACCAGAGGCCTGCAGCAGCGCGGACCCGACTCAGGAAATTATGCCACCGGGGATGGGGGGAGGCAACGGGGCAGCGGCGCCGGCAATGGGTGCCGCTGCCCCTTCTCTCCCCCTGGCTATCGGCGCCGGCAATGGGGCGCCGGCACCGATAGTCAGAGGGACAGAACGGGCAGCGGCGCCGATAGCCAGGGGGTGAGAAGGGCCGACAGCAGCGCTCTATACCCCAGGAAAGGTAGGGGGAGAGAAGCGGGCAGCGACGGCCTCTCTCCCCCTGCCTTTCCTGGGGGTGTATCGGGGTATACACGCGCACACACGCACCCTCATTTTACCATGGATATTTGTTTAAAAAACTATTTTTACCCAAATATCCTTTGTAAAATGAGGGTGCGTGTTATAGGCCGGTGCGTGGTATACCCCGATAAATACGGTAATTGATAATTGAAAAAAATATTGGGGGACATTTATCATTGTTTGCTTTCGTAAGCGAGGTCTGTAGTCATGGTTTTCTTTTGCTTATGTGTGACATATTTTTCAGACTATCACAGGGGGTTAACCCCTTAAGGACCAGGGGGTTTTCCGTTTTTGCATTTTCGTTTTTTGCTCTTTGCCCTACAAAAATCATAACTCTTTCAATTTTGCACCTAAAAATCCATATGATTGCTTATTTTTTGCGCCACCAATTCTACTTTGTAATGACGTCAGTCATTTTTCCCAAAAATCTACGGTGAAACGGAAAAAAAAATCATTGTGCGACAAAATTGAAAAAAGAAATGGGGCTTCCGTTTCTACGTTACACATTTTCCGGTAAAAATGACACCTTATCTTTATTCTGTAGGTCCATACGATTAAAATGATCCCCTACTTATATAGGTTTGATTTTGTCGCACTTCTGGAAAAAATCATAACTACATGCAGGAAAAATAATACGTTTACAATTGTCATCTTCTGACCCCTATAACTTTTTTATTTTTCCCTGTATGGGGCGGTATGAGGGCTCATTTTTTGTGCCATGATCTGAAGTTTTTAATGGTACAATTTTTGCATTGATAGGACTTATTGATTTTATTCATTTTTAAATGATATCAAAACTGACCAAAAATGCGCTATTATGGACTTAAATTTTTTTTAGCACGTACGCCATTGACCGAGCGGTTTAATTAACATTATATTTTTGTAATTCGGACATTTCCGCACGCGGTGATACCATATATGTTTATTTTTATTTACACTGTGTTTTTTTATGGGAAACGGGGGGTGATTCAAACTTTTAATAGGGGAGGGGTTAAATGATATTCATTCACTTTTTTTTTTTACTTTTTTTTTGCAGTGTTATAGCTCCCATAGGGACCTATAACACTGCACACACTGATCATTGTTATCCCATAGGGACCTATAACACTGCACACACTGATCATTGTTATCCCATAGGGACCTATAACACTGCACACACTGATCTTTATCATTGATCACTGGTTTCTCATAGGAAACCAGTGATCGATGATTCTGCCGCTTGACTGCTCATGCCTGGATCTCAGGCACTGAGCAGTCATTCGGCGATCAGACAGCAAGGAGGCAGGATTTCGTCGCGGCTATCCCGAACAGCCCACTGAGTTAACCGGTACGTTTTACTTTCGCTTTTAGCCACGTGGCTCAGCTCTGAGCGCGCGGCTAAAGGGTTAATAGTGCGCGGCGCCGCAATCGGCGCTGCGCGCTATTAGCGGCGGGTCCCGGCTTCACTATGATGCCGGGCCCGCCGTGATATGATGCGGGGTTACCGTGTAACCCCGCGTTATATCATGGGAGCAGGACCAAGGACGTACCGGTACGTCCTTGGTCCTTAAAGGGTTAATAAATTTGGCGCACATAAGCAAAAACCAATAAAATCACTTTGGAATACCATTTTCTTAGCACACATAAGGAAAAAGATGTATGTGTGATTATAACATTTTCTTTACCACTTGTTTCCCCCTAAATGTACTAACCCATTTTTTTCTTTTCATTTTAGGTCCGTCGATCCTGTGGGCTACTCTAGATTTGGTGGACTACGATGACCAACGTTTTTTTGTTTAAAATTAACAACATTTTTTAACAAGAGCTTGTGGGGGAGTGTTTTTTGTAATAAAAGTTTTCAAATGTGTTTTTTATTAACTTTACAGGCTTAGTAGTGGAAGCCGTCCAATAGATGGAGTCAATTACAAAGCCGAGGCTTAGCGTTAGCCCCCAAAACAGCTAGCGCATACCTCCGATTATTACCCAGGTACCCACTGCCACAGGGGTGTCGGTAAGAGCAGGTACCAACAAAAATGGCTCTCCTGAGCCTAGGTGGTAACAGGCTGGAGTTATTTAGGCTGGGGAGGGCCGGTAACAGTGGTCCTCGCCCACCCTGGTAATGTCAGGCTGTTGCTGCTTGGTTGGTATCTGGCTGAGAATGAAAATATAGGGAACCCTATGCGTTTTTCTTTTATTATTTAATTATTTATGGGGAAAAAACCCACATAGGGTTCCCTGTATTTTCATTCTCAGCCAGATACCAACCAAGCAGCAACAGCCTGACATTACCAGGGTGGGTGAGGACCATTGTTACTGGCCCTCCCCAGCCTAAATAATGCCAGACTGTTACCACCTAGGCCCAGGAGTGCCATTTTTGATGCTCTGGGCCTGTTGGCACCGGCTCTTCCCGGCACCCCTGTGGTGGTGGGTACCGGGGTAATAATTGGGGGTTAGTGCTAGCTGTTTTTGGTGCTAACGCAAAGTACCAGCTTAGTAATGGATTCTGTCTATAAGACGGCTTCCACTACTAAGCCTGTAAAGTTAAAAAAAAACAAAAACATTTAAAACATTTTTTTATTCCAAAAAAAAAACCACTCCCTCTCAAGCCCTGGTTAACCATTTTATTAACATAAAACACTGATCATCGTCATAGTCCACAGGATACACAGATCTGAAAGAAAAGTAGGTTAGTACATTTATTGTAACCCACCCGCACCTTTCCCGCCCGCACTGCACCGCATGACTACAACTCCAAGCATGCCCTTACAGTAAGGACATAATGGGAGTTGTAGTCGTGCAGCAGGGCTAGGGGGAGATGTGTAAGCGGGTGATCAGCTTGTTACCTGCCCCAACTGCATGACTACAACTCCCAGCATGCCCTTACAGTAAGGACATGCTGGGAGTTGTAGTCATGCGGTGCGGGCGGGTGACAAGCTTGTCACCCTCCTGTACATCTTCTACCCGCTTGTCCCACAGTGCCTGAGAAAATGAAAGTAAAAAAAAGTTGCACAAAAAGTTTCACCTGCGTCTTTTTGTGCGACTTTTTGAAAGTGCTGTCATAGGCAAGTTTGACAGTCAGGCCTGACCTTGCTTACACTTGCGACTTTTTGAAGGGGGTTTGCGACTTTTATTTGCTTACGTGCGACTTTTGCAATGATAAATCCTGGACCACTGCAAAGTAAAAACTGAAAATTTCTTAGGTAGGACAGATTGGTATTTTTTGCTTACCCACAAAAGTCATACAAAAAAATTGCTTAGGCGTACGTGCCACTTTTGCAAGCAAAAAAGCTGCTTAAATCCCTTGATAAATCCCACTAAGAACAATAGTAACAATCTTAAACAAAAATAAAGTGCAAATTGGAAGAAGGAAGAAACGGGAGCAACTCACCCGAGACCCGAGAGGTTTCAACAAGGTAAATTCTTTATTCCATAAAGTGCAGTGCATATGTAGACCACGGGAGGCAGATGTTACAGTGGGGGAGCAGCAGACAGCGGCGGGCCACGGTCCGTATCGTGCTATCAAATCACTTCGTCAGGCCCCTAATAAAGTAATGCTAAATAATCAAATGTGACAATAATTAATAGTAAAGTAATTTTTAAAATAAGTAACAATAAATAGTAATGATAAGGATTCAAAAAATCTAAAATGATTTAAAAAAAGGTAAAAATATTAATAATGCTGATTAGAGATGAGCGAACTTACAGTAAATTTGATTCGTCACGAACTTCTCAGCTCAGCGGTTGCTGACTTTTCCTACATAAATTAGTTCAGCCTTCAGGTGCTCCGGTGGGCGCGAAAAGGTGGATACAGTCCTAGGAAAGAGTCTCCTAGGAATGTATCCACCTTTTCCAGCCCACGGGAGCACCTGAAAGCTGAACTCATTTATGCAGGAAAAGTCATCAACTGCCGAGCCAAGAAGTTCGTGACGAATCGAATTTACTGTAAGTTCGCTCATCTCTAATGCTGATAATAATAACTACACAAATAATAGTAATCATAATTAGTAATAGCATTGTGTTTCCCGGAAATAAGTACACTGTCTTCTATTTATTTTTCCTCAAGAAGACACACTATGGCTTATTTTCAGGGGATGTCTTATTTTTATTAAGTATGGTACAACAATGAAGTTACCCATAGACTGTTGCTGGTTGGTCCTGGTGAGAGAGACCACAGTGTTGAGTAAAATGGCAGCCACAGCTTTATTCTTCCCCCTCCCCTGAGGACCCACAAAGCCGAACTTTCTGTTCCTCACTTCACTGAGGAGACTTTTACTTGCACTTTCTGTCTCCCTCTATGCCGCGGCTGGCAGCACGAACAGAAGGACCGGGACCTGACAGGGGGAGCCGACCTTGTTGATGGGGCTGCCGGTACATCTCCGATTACCTCCGATATAGCAGCTGTCACGATGGGGCAGATAAAAAGTGCTGTCCTTCTTCTTTACTGCTCCGCACCGTAGGCTTTACCACGCCTACCATTATGTCTTATTTTCGGGGTATGGCTTATATTACCCCAATGCTTAGAACTTCTGCTACGGTGTATTTTATGTGTATGTTCTACTTTTAGGGAAACAGGATAATAGAAAACTACTTCTTCATGTATTTTCTCTTGTTCTTCTTATTATTCTGCAATAATTTTTTGTGTGTAAATTATTATTGTTACTTACAATTTTTTTCTTCTTCTTCTACTTCTTCGTTATTTTTTTGTACACATTATTATTATTACTAAATTCTTCCTTTTCTTCTTCTTTGTCTTCTTGTTCTGCAATTATTGTTTTTTTATTTATTTGTATAAATTATTATAATTACTACATTCTTCTTATCTGTCTTCTTTTTCTTTGTCTTCTTCTTCTTATTCTGCAATTATTTATCTATTTATTTATTTTATATTTTTATAAATTAGTATTATTATTATTACTACCTTCATCTTCTTATTCTGCAATTATTTATTTATTTTCTATTTATTTATTTTATATTTTTATAAATTAGTATTATTATTATTACTACCTTCATCTTCTTATTCTGCAATTATTTATTTATTTATTTATCTATTTATTTATTTTATATTTTTATAAATTAGTATTATTATTACTACCTTCATCTTCTTTGTCTTCTTCTTCTGCATTTATTTATTTATGGTATAAATTATTATTACTACATTCTTCTTCCTTCTCTTCCTTCTTTTTCTTCTTATTATTGTTATAAGGCTGGTTTCACACTGTGTTTTTGTCTCCATTATACAGAATTTTTGAGGTAGAATAAAATGTGTCCGAATTTTTTGCTAAGAACACAGCATTATTATTGAGATCATTATTATTATTATTATTATTACATTACATTTTTTTAAAAATCTTTTACATTTTAGGGATTCATTGAATTTAGTAGAATTAGAGTTAAGATAAAATATTTCAGGAATCTCCTATCTACTGTCACGATGCCGGCTGGCAGGTAGTGGACCCTCTGTGCCAGAGAGGGATTGGCGTGGACCGTGCTAGTGGACCGGTTCTAAGCCACTACTGGTTTTCACCAGAGCCCGCCGCAAAGCGGGATGGTCTTGCTGCGGCGGTAGTGACCAGGTCGTATCCACTAGCAACGGCTCACCTCTCTGGCTGCTGAAGATAGGCGCGGTACAAGGGAGTAGGCAGAAGCAAGGTCGGACGTAGCAGAAGGTCGGGGCAGGCAGCAAGGATCGTAGTCAGGGGCAACGGCAGAAGGTCTGGAAACACTGGCAAGGAACACACAAGGAACGCTTTCACTGGCACTAAGGCAACAAGATCCGGCAAGGGAGTGCAAGGGAAGTGAGGTAATATAGGGAAGTGCACAGGTGAAAACCCTAATTGGAACCACTGCGCCAATCAGCGGCGCAGTGGCCCTTTAAATCGCAGAGACCCGGCGCGCGCGCGCCCTAGGGAGCGGGGCCGCGCGCGCCGGGACAGAACAGACGGGGAGCGGGTCAGGTAGGGGAGCCGGGGTGCGCATCGCGAGCGGGCGCTACCCGCATCGCGAATCGCATCCCGGCTGGCAGCAGGATCGCAGCGCCCCGGGTCAGAGGACGTGACCGGAGCGCTGCAGCGAAGGGGGTGAAGCGAGCGCTCCGGGGAGGAGCGGGGACCCGGAGCGCTCGGCGTAACAGTACCCCCCCCCTTGGGTCTCCCCCTCTTCTTGGAGCCTGAGAACCTGAGGAGCAGACTTTTGTCAAGGATGTTGTCCTCAGGTTCCCAGGATCTCTCTTCAGGACCACAACCCTCCCAGTCTACTAAAAAAAAATTCTTTCCTCTGACCTTTTTGGCAGCCAAAATTTCCTTGACCGAGAAGACGTCCGAGGAGCCGGAAACAGGAGTGAGAGGAACAGATTTGGGAGAAAAACGGTTGAGGATGAGTGGTTTGAGAAGAGAGACGTGAAAGGCATTAGGGATACGAAGAGAAGGAGGAAGAAGAAGTTTATAAGAGACAGGATTAATTTGACACAAAATTTTGAAAGGACCAAGATAGCGTGGTCCCAACTTGTAGCTAGGGACACGGAAGCGGACATATTTAGCGGAGAGCCATACCTTGTCTCCAGGGGAAAAAACGGGAGGAGCTCTTCTTTTCTTATCCGCGAACCTCTTCATGCGTGAAGAAGCCTGTAAGAGAGAATTTTGGGTCTCTCTCCATATAATGGAAAGGTCACGAGAAATTTCATCCACAGCGGGCAGACCAGAGGGCAAGGGGGTAGGGAGGGGGGGAAGAGGGTGACGGCCGTACACCACGAAAAATGGGGATTTGGAGGAAGATTCAGAGACCCTGAAGTTATACGAAAATTCGGCCCATGGAAGGAGATCTGCCCAGTCATCCTGGCGGGAGGAAACAAAATGTCGCAAATAATCACCCAGGATCTGGTTAATTCTTTCTACTTGTCCATTGGACTGGGGATGATATGCAGAGGAAAAATTTAATTTAATCTTGAGTTGTTTACAGAGAGCCCTCCAGAATTTAGACACGAATTGGACCCCTCTATCCGAGACAATCTGCGTAGGCAACCCGTGAAGACGAAAAATGTGTAGAAAAAATTGTTTAGCCAACTGAGGCGCAGAAGGAAGACCAGGAAGAGGGATGAAATGTGCCATTTTGGAGAATCGATCAACGACCACCCAAATAACGGTGTTGCCACGGGAAGGGGGTAAATCAGTAATAAAATCCATACCAATCAGGGACCAAGGCTGTTCGGGGACAGGCAGAGGATGAAGAAAACCAGCGGGCTTCTGGCGAGGAGTCTTATCCCGGGCACAGATAGTGCAGGCTCGCACAAAGTCCCCAACATCCGTCTCCAGAGTCGGCCACCAATAGAAGCGGGAGATGAGTTGCACAGATTTCTTGATGCCCGCATGACCTGCGAGATGGGAGGAGTGACCCCATTTGAGGATTCCGAGGCGTTGGCGTGGAGAAACAAAGGTCTTTCCTGGAGGAGTCTGCCTGATGGAGGCAGGAGAAGTGGAGATCAGGCAGTCAGGTGGAATGATGTGTTGCGGAGGGAGATCAACTTCTGAGGCATCCGAGGAACGAGAGAGAGCATCGGCCCTAATGTTCTTATCGGCAGGACGAAAGTGAATCTCAAAATTAAATCGGGCAAAGAACAGAGACCACCGGGCCTGGCGAGGATTCAGCCGTTGGGCCGACTGGAGGTAGGAGAGGTTCTTGTGGTCGGTGTAGATAATAACAGGAAATCTTGATCCCTCCAGCAGATGCCTCCATTCCTCAAGTGCTAATTTAATGGCTAGAAGCTCTCGATCCCCGATGGAGTAGTTCCTCTCCGCTGGAGAGAAGGTCCTAGAGAAAAAACCACAAGTGACAGCATGCCCGGAAGGATTTTTTTGTAGAAGGACAGCTCCAGCTCCTACTGAGGAGGCATCAACCTCCAATAGGAAGGGTTTGGAAGGGTCAGGTCTGGAGAGCACGGGAGCCGAAGAAAAGGCAGACTTGAGTCGTTTAAAGGAGTCTTCTGCTTGAGGAGGCCAGGACTTGGGATCAGCATTTTTCTTGGTTAAAGCCACGATAGGAGCCACAATGGTAGAAAAATGTGGAATAAATTGCCTGTAATAATTGGCGAACCCCAAAAAGCGTTGGATAGCACGGAGTCCGGAGGGGCGTGGCCAATTTAAGACGGCAGAGAGTTTGTCTGGATCCATCTGTAGTCCCTGGCCAGAGACCAAATATCCTAGAAAAGGAAGAGATTGGCATTCAAACAGACATTTCTCAATTTTGGCATAGAGTTGGTTGTCACGAAGTCTCTGAAGAACCATACGGACATGCTGGCGGTGTTCTTCTAGATTGGCAGAAAAAATTAGGATATCGTCCAGATATACCACAACACAGGAGTATAATAGATCACGAAAAATTTCATTGACAAAGTCTTGGAAGACGGCAGGGGCATTGCACAGTCCAAAGGGCATGACCAGATACTCAAAGTGTCCATCTCTGGTGTTAAATGCCGTTTTCCACTCGTCCCCCTCTCTGATGCGGATGAGGTTATAGGCGCCTCTTAAGTCCAATTTAGTGAAGATGTGGGCACCTTGGAGGCGATCAAAGAGTTCAGAGATGAGGGGTAAGGGGTAGCGGTTCTTAACCGTGATTTTATTAAGACCGCGGTAGTCAATGCAAGGACGAAGGGAGCCATCTTTTTTGGACACAAAGAAAAATCCGGCTCCGGCAGGAGAGGAGGATTTACGGATAAAGCCCTTTTTTAGATTCTCCTGGACGTATTCGGACATGGCAAGAGTCTCTGGGGCAGAGAGAGGATAAATTCTGCCCCGGGGTGGAGTAGTACCCGGGAGGAGGTCGATAGGGCAATCATAAGGCCTGTGAGGAGGTAGAGTCTCAGCTTGTTTTTTGCAGAAAACATCCGCGAAGTCCATATAGGCCTTAGGGAGACCGGTTACTGGAGGAACCACAGAGTCACGGCAAGGGTTACTGGGAACCGGTTTTAGACAGTTCCTGGAACAAGAGGACCCCCAACTCTTGATCTCCCCAGTGGACCAATCCAGGGTTGGGGAATGAAGTTGAAGCCAGGGAAGTCCAAGGAGAATCTCCGAGGTGCAATTAGGGAGGACCAAAAGTTCAATCCTCTCATGATGAGATCCGATGCTCATAAGAAGGGGCTCCGTGCGGAAACGTATGGTACAGTCCAATCTTTCATTATTTACGCAATTGATGTAGAGGGGTCTGGCGAGACTGGTCACTGGGATGTTGAACCTGTTGACGAGAGAGGCCAAAATAAAATTTCCTGCAGAACCAGAGTCCAAGAAGGCCACTGTAGAGAAGGAGAAGGCAGAGGCAGACATCCGCACAGGCACAGTAAGACGTGGAGAGGCAGAGTAGACATCAAGGACTGTCTCACCTTTGTGCGGAGTCAGCGTACGTCTTTCCAGGCGGGGAGGACGGATAGGACAATCCCTCAGGAAGTGTTCGGTACTAGCACAGTACAGGCAGAGGTTCTCCATACGGCGTCGTGTCCTCTCTTGAGGTGTCAGGCGAGACCGGTCGACCTGCATAGCCTCCACGGCGGGAGGCACAGGAACAGATTGCAGGGGACCAGAGGAGAGAGGAGCCGAGGAGACGAAACGCCTCGTGCGAACAGAGTCCATATCTTGGCGGAGTTCCTGACGCCTTTCAGAAAAACGCATGTCAATGTGAGTGGCTAGGTGAATAAGTTCATGTAGATTAGCAGGAATTTCTCGTGCGGCCAGAACATCTTTAATGTTGCTGGATAGGCCTTTTTTGAAGGTCGCGCAGAGGGCCTCATTATTCCAGGACAATTCTGAAGCAAGTGTACGGAATTGTACGGCATACTCGCCAACGGAAGAATTACCCTGGACCAGGTTCAACAGGGCAGTCTCAGCAGAAGAGGCTCGGGCAGGTTCCTCAAAGACACTTCGGATTTCCGAGAAGAAGGAGTGTACAGAGGCAGTGACGGGGTCATTGCGGTCCCAGAGCGGTGTGGCCCATGACAGGGCTTTTCCGGACAGAAGACTGACTACGAAAGCCACCTTAGACCTTTCAGTGGGAAACAGGTCCGACATCATCTCCAGATGCAGGGAACATTGGGAAAGGAAGCCACGGCAAAACTTAGAGTCCCCATCAAATTTATCCGGCAAGGATAAGCGTATCCCAGGAGCGGCCACTCGCTGCGGAGGAGGTGCAGGAGCTGGCGGAGGAGATGACTGCTGAAGCTGTGGTAGCAACTGTTGTAGCATAACGGTCAGTTGAGACAGCTGTTGGCCTTGTTGCGCAATCTGTTGTGACTGCTGGGCGACCACCGTGGTGAGGTCGGCGACAACTGGCAGAGGAACTTCAGCGGGATCCATGGCCGGATCTACTGTCACGATGCCGGCTGGCAGGTAGTGGACCCTCTGTGCCAGAGAGGGATTGGCGTGGACCGTGCTAGTGGACCGGTTCTAAGCCACTACTGGTTTTCACCAGAGCCCGCCGCAAAGCGGGATGGTCTTGCTGCGGCGGTAGTGACCAGGTCGTATCCACTAGCAACGGCTCACCTCTCTGGCTGCTGAAGATAGGCGCGGTACAAGGGAGTAGGCAGAAGCAAGGTCGGACGTAGCAGAAGGTCGGGGCAGGCAGCAAGGATCGTAGTCAGGGGCAACGGCAGAAGGTCTGGAAACACTGGCAAGGAACACACAAGGAACGCTTTCACTGGCACTAAGGCAACAAGATCCGGCAAGGGAGTGCAAGGGAAGTGAGGTAATATAGGGAAGTGCACAGGTGAAAACCCTAATTGGAACCACTGCGCCAATCAGCGGCGCAGTGGCCCTTTAAATCGCAGAGACCCGGCGCGCGCGCGCCCTAGGGAGCGGGGCCGCGCGCGCCGGGACAGAACAGACGGGGAGCGGGTCAGGTAGGGGAGCCGGGGTGCGCATCGCGAGCGGGCGCTACCCGCATCGCGAATCGCATCCCGGCTGGCAGCAGGATCGCAGCGCCCCGGGTCAGAGGACGTGACCGGAGCGCTGCAGCGAAGGGGGTGAAGCGAGCGCTCCGGGGAGGAGCGGGGACCCGGAGCGCTCGGCGTAACATCTACTTCATTTATCAAAGGGAAGAGTAAAGGTTAAGAGGCTCTATTACAGTAGAATGGTCCTCCTCATCATCTCCAGGTCTTTAATAAATCAGTCGCTGTCCAGGAAAATCTTCTACGTTATTGATTGTAAATGATCTGAATTCCTGAGCATCACTTGTGAGAGACAAGAATCTCAAATAGATGCCTGCAGCCAGAGTACATGGAGGCGAGAAAAAGAGTGAGGAAGCCGTGAGAGGCCGGGGACGGGAGGCTGATTTATGGCGGGCGCTGCTCTTACTTGTACTTTGATCATAATTCATCTGCAGGTTCTTACAGTTCAAGAAGTTAAAGTCTAGAATAATTCCACGGTGGAGGCCTAAGGAATATAACGTCACGTGCTCCAAAGTCAACCAATTCTATACGCTGGGTCCACATCAACCACTTAGGTGTGCTCCATTTTGGTGCAGTCGCTATCTATATGTTATAGACACCATGGGGGAGATTTATCAAAACCTGTGCAGAGGAAAAGTTGCCCAGTTGCCCATAGCAACCAATCAGATCGCTTCTGTCATTTTAGAGAGGCCTTGTTAAAAATGAAAGAATTGATCTGATTGGTTGCTATGGGCAACTGGGCAACTTTTCCTCTGCACAGGTTTTGATAAATCTCCCCCCATATGTCAACATCAAACACTTTAAAGTGTACCTGTGGCTAACAAAAACTTATGATATCATGTAGATAATACCATTATCTGTATATTTGTATGGGTGGGTGGACAAGCAGGGATCTGTGCAGGCTCCTGGCTTGTCAATCATCCTGCTGTGTGAGCCGGGGGCATGTCACAGAGCCTCAGTGTACAGAGCCCTGCTTGTCCTCAGTGTACAAAGCCCTGCTTGTCCTCAGTGTAAAGACACCTGCTTATCCTCAGTGTACAGAGCCCTGCTTGTCCTCAGTGTACAGAGCCCTGCTTATCCTCAGTGTACAGAGCCCTGCTTGTCCTCCGTGTACAGAGCCCTGCTTGTCCTCAGTGTACAGAGACCTGTTTGTCCTCAGTGTACAGAGCCCTGCTTGTCCTCAGTGTACAGAGCCCTGCTTGCCCTCAGTGTACAGAGCCTTGCTTGTGCTCAGTATACAGAGCCTTGCTTGTCCTCAGTGTACAGAGCCCTGCTTGTCCTCAGTGTACAGAGCCCTGCTTGTCTTCAGTGTACAGAGCCCCGCTTGTCCTCAGTGTACAGAGCCCTGCTTGTCCTCAGTGTACAGAACCCTGCTTGTCCTCAGTGTACAGAGGCCTGCTTGTCCTCAGTGTACAGAACCCTGCTTGTCCTCAGTGCACAGAGTCCTGCTTGTCCTCAGTGTACAAAACTCCGCTTGTCCTCAGTGTACAGAGTCCTGCTTGTCCTCGGTGTACAGAGACCTGCTTTTCCTCAGTGTACAAAGCCCCGCTTGTCCTCCGTGTACAGAGCCAAGCTTGTCCTCAGTGTACAAAGCCCTGCTTGTCCTCAGTGTACAGAGTACTGCTTGTCTTCAGTGTACAGAACCTGCTTGTCCTCAGTGTACAGAGACCTGCTTGTCCTCACTGTACAAAGTCCCGCTTGTCATCAGTGTACAGAGCCCCACTTGTTCTCAGTGTACAAAGCCCTGCTTGTCCTCAGTGTACAGAGACCTGCTTATCCTCAGTGTACAGAACTCTGCTTGTCCTCAGTGTACAGAGTCCTGCTTGTCCTCAGTGTACAAAGCCCCGCTTGTCCTCAGTGTACAGAGCCAAGCTTGTCCTCAGTGTACAAAGCCCTGCTTGTCCTCAGTGTACAGAGTCCTGCTTGTCCTCAGTGTACAGAGACCTGCTTGTCCTCACTGTACAAAGCCCCGCTTGTCATCAGTGTACAGAGCCCCACTAGTTCTCAGTGTACAAAGCCCTGCTTGTCCTCAGTGAACAGAGACCTGCTTATCCTCAGTGTACAGAGCCCTACTTGTCCTCAGTGTACAGAGCCCTACTTGTCCTCAGTGTACAGATACCTGCTTGTCCTCAGTGTACAGAGCCCTGCTTGTCCTCAGTGTACAGAGCCCTGCTTGTCCTCAGTGTACAGAGCCCTGCTTGTCCTCAGTGTACAGAGCCCTGCTTGTCCTCAGTGTACAGAGCCCTGCTTGTCCTTAGCACATAGAGCCCTGCTTGTCCTCTGTGTACAGAGCCCTGCTTGTCCTCAGTGTACAGATACCTGCTTGTCCTTGGTGTAGAGAGCCCTGCTTGTCCTCAGTGTTCATAGCCCTGCTTGTCCTCAGTGTACAGAGCCCCGTTTGCCCCAGTGTACAGAGCCCCGCTTGTCCTCAGTGTACAGAGCCCTGCCGGTCCTCAGTGTACAGAGCCCTGCTTGTCCTCAGTGTACAGAGCCCTGCTTGTCCTCCTTGTACAGAACCCTGCTTGTCCTCAGTGTACAGAGCCCTGCTTGTCCTCAGTGTACAGAGACCTGCTTGTCCTCAGGGTACAAAGCCCTGCTTGTCCTTAGCGCAAAGAGCCCTGATTGTCCTCAGAGTACAGAGTCCTGCTTGTCCTCAGTGTACAGAGCCCTGCTTGTCCTCAGTGTACAGATCCCTGCTTGTCCTCAGTGTACAGAGCCCTGCTTGTCCTCCGTGTACAGAGTCCTGCTTGTCCTCAGTGTACAAAGCCCCGCTTGTCCTCAGTGTACAGAGCCAAGCTTGTCCTCAGTGTACAAAGCCCTGCTTGTCCTCAGTGTACAGAGTCCTGCTTGTCCTCAGTGTACAGAGACCTGCTTGTCCTCACTGTACAAAGCCCCGCTTGTCATCAGTGTACAGAGCCCCACTAGTTCTCAGTGTACAAAGCCCTGCTTGTCCTCAGTGAACAGAGACCTGCTTATCCTCAGTGTACAGAGCCCTACTTGTCCTCAGTGTACAGAGCCCTACTTGTCCTCAGTGTACAGATACCTGCTTGTCCTCAGTGTACAGAGCCCTGCTTGTCCTCAGTGTACAGAGCCCTGCTTGTCCTCAGTGTACAGAGCCCTGCTTGTCCTCAGTGTACAGAGCCCTGCTTGTCCTCAGTGTACAGAGCCCTGCTTGTCCTTAGCACATAGAGCCCTGCTTGTCCTCTGTGTACAGAGCCCTGCTTGTCCTCAGTGTACAGATACCTGCTTGTCCTTGGTGTAGAGAGCCCTGCTTGTCCTCAGTGTTCATAGCCCTGCTTGTCCTCAGTGTACAGAGCCCAGTTTGCCCCAGTGTACAGAGCCCCGCTTGTCCTCAGTGTACAGAGCCCTGCCGGTCCTCAGTGTACAGAGCCCTGCCGGTCCTCAGTGTACAGAGCCCTGCTTGTCCTCAGTGTACAGAGCCCTGCTTGTCCTCCTTGTACAGAACCCTGCTTGTCCTCAGTGTACAGAGCCCTGCTTGTCCTCAGTGTACAGAGACCTGCTTGTCCTCAGGGTACAAAGCCCTGCTTGTCCTTAGCGCAAAGAGCCCTGATTGTCCTCAGAGTACAGAGTCCTGCTTGTCCTCAGTGTACAGAGCCCTGCTTGTCCTCAGTGTACAGATCCCTGCTTGTCCTCAGTGTACAGAGCCCTGCTTGTCCTCCGTGTACAGAGCCCTGCTTGTCCTCAGTGTACAAAGCCCTGTTTCTCCCCAGTGTACAGAGCCCTGCTTGTCTTCGGTGTACAGAGCTCTGCTTGTCTTCAGTGTACAGAGCTCTGCTTGTCTTCAGTGTACAGAGCCCTGCTTGTCCTCAGTGTACAGAGCCCTGCTTGTCCTCAGTGTACAGGGCCCTGCTTGTCCTGAGTACACAGAGCCCTGCTTGTCCTCAGTGTACAGAGCCCTGCTTGTCTTAAGCGTACAGAGCCCTGCTTGTCCTTGGCACACAGAGCCCTGCTTGTCCTCAGTGTACAGAGTCCTGCTTGTCCTCAGTACACAGAGCCCTGCTTGTCCTCAGTGTACAGAGCCCTGCTTGTCCTCAGTGTACAGAGACCTGTTTGCCCTCAGTGTACAGAGTCCTGCTTTTCCTCAGTGTACAGAGCCTTGCTAGTGCTCAGTATACAGAGCCTTGCTTGTCCTCAGTGCACAGAACCCTGCTTGTCCTCAGTGCACAGAGCCCTGGTTGTCCTCAGTGCACAGAGCCCTGCTTGTCCTTAGTGTACAGAGCCCTACTTGTTCTCAGTGTACAGAGCCCCGCTTGTCCCCAGTGTACAGAGCCCCGCTTGTCCTCAGTGTACAGAGCCTTGTTTGTCCTCAGTGTACAGAGCCCCGCTTGTCCTCAGTGTACAGAGCCTTGCTTGTCCTCAGTGTACAGAGCCTTGCTTGTCCTCAGTGTACAGAGCCCCGCTTGTCCTCAGTGTACAGAGCCTTGCTTGTCCTCAGTGTACAGAGCCCCGCTTGTCCTCAGTGTACAGAGCCCTGCTTGTCTTCAGTGTACAGATCCCTGCTTGTCCTAAGTGTACACAGCCCTGCTTATCCTCAGTGTACAGAGCCCCGCTTGTCCTCAGTGTACAGAGCCCCGCTTGTCCTCAGTGTACAGAGCCCTGCTTGTCCTCAGTGTACAGAGCCCCGCTTGTCCTCAGTGTACAGAGCCCTGCTTGTCTTCAGTGTGCAGATCCCTGCTTGTCCTAAGTATACACAGCCCTGCTTATCCTCAGTGTACAGAGCCCCGCTTGTCCTCAGTGTACAGAGCCCCGCTTGTCCTCAGCGTACAGAGTCCTGCTTGTCCTCAGTGTACAGAGCCCCGCTTTTCCTCAGTGTACAGAGCCCTGCTTGTCCTCAGTGTACAGAGCCCCGCTTGTCCTCAGTGTACAGAGCCCTGCTTGTCTTCAGTGTGCAGATCCCTGCTTGTCCTAAGTATACACAGCCCTGCTTATCCTCAGTGTACAGAGCCCCGCTTGTCCTCAGTGTACAGAGCCCCGCTTGTCCTCAGCGTACAGAGTCCTGCTTGTCCTCAGTGTACAGAGCCCCGCTTTTCCTCAGTGTACAGAGCCCTGCTTGTCCTCAGTGTACAGAGCCCTAGCTGCAGGGACAAAAATAAACACATTTTTTAACCAATGTATATTACAAATATATATAATGTTATTATCTACATTATATAAAATGTTTTTGCTAATGACAGGTACACTTGAATGTTTGCTCCATATTGGTGAATAGTTTATCTATGCGGTAGATGTCATGTGTCAATGTTAACCACTTTGAGGGATCCTCCATCTTGGTGGAGTTCTCATCTATAGGTGGTGGCAAAAATAGTGGTGAAAAGCCACTGGCATGCCCACAGAAATAATGGCCGCCAAACCAAATTAGCGGCACACAAGTTTGCTCAATGTTTTCCAAACAGTGTGTCTCCAGTTGTTACAAAACTACAAGTCCCAGCATGTCTGGACAGCCAAAGGCTGTCCGGGCATGCTGGGAATTGTAGTTTTGCAACAGCTGGAGGCACCCTGGTTGGGAAACACTGGTCTAATTGCAAGGGACTTTCTTTTTTTTACCATTTTTATATACACAGGGTTTTTATTCCCTTTTTCCAAGTTGTGTTATTACAGATTTAGTTGATGTTCACACAGTGTAAAACAAGGCATATTTTTTTTTTTTTTACAAAAATTACAGCTGTAAAGTTGAGGAAAAGAAATAGAAAAGTCTGTATTATTGCAGAATAATTTGCTGTATTAAAACCGGGCATTAAAATAATGAGCTTGATAATTTGTTTGCAGCCATAAGTAACAAAATCCGGAGGCGATTTCTGCAAAAAGTTTATTTTCTTTTTTTAATGGTCGTCATGTTTTTTTTTTTTTTTTGCGCATGTACACATTGGCACCACTCAAAATAAAGGTGGACAAAAATGATTCACCTACATCATCCGTGATAAAGCCCCCCCTCTCCCTTTCCTTGTGCTATTCTCTGTGTATACAGGTTTAGGTTCCGTTTTCTTTTTATATTCACTGTACTTTGTATCTTCGGGGTGAACTACAATCATGTATTAGATAGAAACATAGAAAGTGAGACTAGTTAAGAATCATTCAGATCATCTAGTCTGCCCAATATTCTAAATACTATCAATAGTCCCTGGCACTATCTTTTATGAAGGATAAGAAGAAGTAGATGTTCAGCCAGGTTTTCTCTTGCAATAAAATCTGGTGTCTTTATTGAATCACAGCAGGAATACTGAAGACTTAGACAAAGTGACGCGTTTCAGCCTCCTTTGAGGCCTTACTCATACTAACTCCTAATGGCAAATAAATCCTTTTTATAGGGGAGGGTGTCTATCGACATTGGTTTAATATCACACCGATTTAATATCCATTGGTTTTAATATCACACCTAGATCCCAGATTTATATTTTGACACCTCGAAGACCTAAACCGCCCTTCGGCAAAAACATTTCGACTCTCGTTATTCTGTGGTGAGGTGATCTTAGGCACGGAATCGACAAAACATCTAGTGTCAGATTTTATCAGGGACAAGCTCGAGTCTTCCAATCTGAAATCTCGAGGGAGTGAATTTATTCTGCCAGACACATCTTTATCCAAAACATTGTCTTTGGCCAAAGTAACATCTTCTGGAAGTCTTGGAAGCTTGTTTTCCCTCATCTTCTTTAGTGGCTCCCTCTTGGTGGGACATTGGTATGGGATGTTGTGGTGTGAGGGCTCCTGTTCCTTCAAGTAAACAATGTTGGTCATTGTGTTGATCTTTTTTATTTGGGCCTCCTTCACCTTGGCTGGGAGTTCCAATGGAGCCAATTTAACCGGACGCCTTGGTTGGAAAATGTCCGTTGTTTTGGAATCAGTCGATGAAAGTTTCAAAGAGTAGAGACTGTTGGACAAACACACGATGGGGGTCGCCTCTCTTTTGGTCGGAGCAGTTTCTGCAATTGAGATCACCGTTTTTTTCTTCGGCAATTTTTTGTCTATTTTTAAATTAGGTTTTAGCAGGTTGATTTTTGTGTTTTTGGCCAAGGAGGGGTCACACTTGTCAACGACTGCAGTTTTTTCATTATTTTCATTGCAAGACTTCAGACATTCCTCTTTTGGCAAAGGCTTAAAGAAAAAAAAATTATTGTATAAAAAGAAAAGACTACATAACCATAACATGATAAGATTTCTATTTATCTACTGTATGTTTCTGTCTGTCTGTCTGTCTGTCTTTCTTTCTATCTATTTCTCTCATATCTATCTATCTATCTATCTATCTATCTATATCTATCTATCTATCTATCTATCTATCTTTCTTTCTATCTATTTCTCTCATATCTATCTATCTACTGTGGGGAGAACAAGTATTTGATACACTGCCGATTTTGCAGGTTTTCCTACTTACAAAGCATGTAGAGGTCTGTTATGTTTATCATATTTTCTCTTCAACTGTGAGAGACGGGTGTTAACGGCTGAATGACGTGGATCCTCTGGACCCATGTGGACAATGACTGAATATCAGGGAGCAGAGTCTAAGGTGCCGTTGGTTTTCACCAGAGCCTGCCACAAAGCGGGATTGTCTTGCTGCGGCAGGCAGCACCCAGGTTGCTACCCCTGACACGATTCGTCCACATTGACTGCATAGGTGAAACTTGGCACTGAAGTACACAATAATAGTCAGTCATAGCAGAAGGTCAAGGGCAGGCAGCAAAGAAGCGTAGTCAGGTCACAGGTACGAGGTCAGGAGGCAGGCGGCAAAGGTGCGAGGTCAGGTCACTAGCAGGAGATCTGGAACACTAATAGGTAACACACAGAGGAATGCTTTCACTAGGCACAAGGCACAGGAAACAGTGGGAGGTGCCGGAACTAAAGAGGATTGGTTTTGACAAACACCAATTATTGGTGCACTGGCCCTTTAAATTTTGAAGAACCGGCGCGTACGCCCTAGGAGGCGGGGACGCACGTGCCGGTAGAGACCAGCTTGAGGAAGACAGAGTGGGGCTCGCAAGAGAGCATGCCCCGCAATGCGTTTTGTGTGCCTCCAGCCGTGTTTTGTGTGCCTCCAGCTGTTTTCCTGACACCTACTGTATTGTAGTTTACTGTTTTGACTTTTACTGTCCCAGAATTTATTATAGGTAGGGACTGTTTTTGTGATTGTGTACCCATTATTTAGGATGGTACGCAAGTAGGCAGGGACAGAGGGTGTGGGCAAGTTTAGGGCTGCACTCTATCCCTGCCCTACATGACAGATACATCAGAAAAGCATAACATAATATTTGGTCCAGAAACCTTTGCTTGTAATTGCAATTGGTGGGACATTGGTATGGGATGAGAAGAAAAGTGGTATGAGTTGAAACGTTTCGTGTAGTTCTTGACCAGGTTTGCACACACTGCAGCAGGAATTTTGGCCCACATCTCCATACAGACCTTCTCCAGATCCTTCATTTTTCGGGGCTGTCTCTGAGAAATACGGACTTTCAGCTCCTTCCAAAGATTTTCTATTGAGTACAGGTCTGGAGACTGGCTAGGCCACTCCAGGACCTTGAGATGCTTCTTACGAAGCCTCTCCTTAGTTGCCCTGGCTGTGTGTTTTGGGCTGTTGTCATGCTGGAAGATCCAGCCATGACCCATCTTCAATATTCTTCCTGGGGGAAGGAGGTTGTTTGCCAAGATCTTGTGAAACGTGGCCCCATCCAACCTCCCCTCAATAAGGTCCTTTGCAGAACAGCAGCCCCAAAGAATGAGGTTTCCACCTCCACGCTTCACGGTTGGGATAGTGTTCTTAAGGTTGCACTCATCCTTCTTCCTCCAAACACAGCGAGTGGCGTTTAGACCAAAAAGCTCTATTTTTGTCTCATCAGACCACATGACCTGCTCCCATTCCTCCTATGGATCATCCAGATGGTCATTGGCAAACTTCTGACGGGACTAGACATGTGCTGTCTTGAGCAGGGGGACCTTGCGAGCGCTGCAGGATTTTAATCCATGACAGCATAGTGTGTTACTAATGGTTTTCCTGGAGACTGTGGTCCTAGCTTTCTTCAGGTCATTGACCAGGTCCTGCCGTGTAGTTCTGGGCTGATCCCTCACCTTCCTGATGATCATTGAGGCCCCACGAGGAGAGATCTTGCATAAAGCCCCAGACAGAGGGAGATTGACCGTCATCTTAAACTTCTTCCATTTTCTAATAATCGCACCAACAGTTGTTTCCTTCTCACCAAGCTGCTTGCCTATTGTCCTGTAGCCCATCCCGGCCTTGTGCAGGTCCACAATGTTATCCCTGATGTCCTTATACAGCTCTCTGGTCTGGGCCATTGTGGAGAGGTAGGAGTCTAATTGAGTGTGTGGACAGGTGTCCTTTATACAGGTAACGAGGTCACACAGGTGCAGGTAATACAGGTAACGAGTGGAGAACAGGACGGCTTCTTAAAGAAAAAATAACAGGTCTGTGAGAAATTCTTACTGGTTGGTAGGTGATCAAATACTCACGTCATGCAATAGAATGAAATGAAAATATTCATGTGATTTTCTGGATTTTTATTTAAGATTTCATCTCAACGTCACAGTGAAGAGTACACACAATAAAAATTACAGACTACACGCTTTGTAAATAGGAAAACCTGCAAAATCAACTTCTATCTATCTATTTATCTATCTATCTCATATGTATCTATTTATCTATCTCATATCTATCTATCAATCTCATATATATCTATCTGTCTCATATCTATCTATATATCTATCTATCTATCTCATATCTATCTATCTATCTATCTATCAATCTCATATATATCTATCTGTCTCATATCTATCTATATATCTATCTATCTATCTCATATCTATCTATCTATCTATCAATCTCATATCTATCTATCTGTCTCATATCTATCTATCTCATATCTATCTATCTATCTATCTCATATCTATCTATCTATCTATCTCATATCTATCTATCGATCGCATATCTATCTATCTATCTATCTATCTCTCATATCTATCTATCTCTCATATCTATCTATCTCATATCTATCTATCTCATATCTATCTATCTCATATCTATCTATCTATCTCCTATCTATCTATTTATCTATCTAATATCTATCTATCAATGTCATATCTATATATCTCATATCTATATATCTATCTATTTCTCTATCTATTTATCTATCCCATATCTATCTATCTCATATCTATCTATCTATCTATCTAATATCTATCTATTTCATATCTATCTATCTCATATCTATCCATTTGAACACAAACAGATTGGGGATACAACAGCAATACACGGGAGCGATACATAGAAGGTACATTACAGATACACTGGGGATATATATACAGGATATATATATATATATATATATATATATATATATATATATATATCTATATAGATTAGTTAGGAGTAGCCGTATTAGTCCAGTGATGCAAAAAGCAAAATCATCTGTAGTTGCAGTATCTTGTAATAACTTTTTTTTATTGGACTAACAAGATTATGTAGAGAAGCTTTCGGGATTCCTCCCTTTATCAAGTCATAAGCATTTCTGAGCTCACAAGGGGAAAACACAGGTTCTATCTCACAAAATATGCAGGGGTTAAAACAACATTAGTGGAGAATGGACATTAAGTTGGCCCATAAATTGCACCCCAGTTGGACACCACTTCACTCAAACAGGTCACTCCCTACAGGACCTCAAAATCAAGATCCTGAAAGGAAACTTCAAGAACACCCAGGAAAGAAAGACATTTGAAGCCAAAATGATAGTTTTTTATGACTCCAAGAACAGAGGACTTAATGTGGATTTAAGCTTCTTATCCCATTATCAAAATTTCCTATAACTTTTGCTAAACTCTCTACCCTCTCCCTGCTCTAACACCATTACACCCCTGCTCCCCCTCCCCTGTCTAGTCTTATCTTCAGTCTATGGCTCGGTAGTAAAATTGTCTGCCCAGCGTAACCACCATTCTCACCTCTGCTCTCCAGCCCCCCCCCCTCCTCCTCATCTGTATCTATCGTCCTATAGCTATACAATTTATGGCCCAACTTAATGTCCATTCTCCACATATGTGGTTTTAACCCCTGCATATTTTGTGAGATAGAACGTGTGTTTTCCCCTTGTGAGCTCAGAAATGCTTATGACTTGATAAAGGGAGGAATCCCGAAAGCTTCTCTACATAATCTTGTTAGTCCAATAAAAAAGGTTATTACAAGATACTGCAACTACCCATGATTTAGCTTTATATATATATATATACTTAACAGATACACTGGGGATACACTTTAGAAAAGGACCAGAGATACATAGAAGATACATAATAGATACATTGGGGATAAATCAGGAATACACCAGCGATACATACAACATGTAATACAGATACGTTGGAGATATATTGCAGATACATTTTGGATATTCTAGAGATTCCCCGGGGTATATAAAAAAGGGATATACCAAAAGTAGAGCAGGATAGTCCACCAATGATATATCAGGGATTCAACAGAGATACAATAGAACAGTTTTTCCCATGCTGGAAGTTGTACTTTTGCAACAGCTGGAGGCACAATGGTTGGGAAACACTTCACTAGAGGGACACTTTGTATACACAGAGAATACTCACAGGGTAAATCACCATCTCTTGTGTTGTCCTCCTGGATTTCCGATTCTTTCTATCCATTGTTATCCGTGTTCCGGGCTCATCCTGTTGCTCCTTGTTCGTCTCTTCTCTCGTTGTGCAGCCGGTGACCAGGGAAGATTCAGATTTGGCCGCCGAGGATTAGGGTCAGGAGAATTTATGGGATCGACTTAGTGAAAGTGAAGATGATACAATCCTGAAGATGTGACCATCACCTTGTGTCTCAGTAATCTTCTTTTCTCTGTATTCAAGCCAGTTTAAAGGGGTACTCCGGTGAAAAACAAACGTCTTCAAATCAACTGGCGGCAGAAAGTTATAAAAATTTGTAAATTTCTTCTATTAAAAACCCTTCCAGTACTTATCAACTGCTGTATGCTTCACAGGAAGTTGTGTAGCTCTTTCCAGTCTGACCACAGTGCTCTCTGCTGACACCTCTGTCCAGCTCAGGGACTGTCCAGAGAAGGAGAGGTTTTCTATGGGGATTTACTCCTACTCTGGACAGTTCCTGACATGGACAGAGGTTTCAGCAGAGAGCACTTCCCGTGGAACACAGCAGCTGTTGGGTGTGTCTGACTTCCAGAGTTTTCCAGAGAGAGAGGATTGAAGCAGTGTTTCCTACAGCCTTTTCCCCAGGAGTGTGGCAGCTTGCTTGGGAGAGCCTCCTGCTATGGAGCCCCAGACTTCCACCCCTTCAACTAGGCCGGCGGGGTGGGGGGGGGGGGGGTGGTTGGGAGTGAGAGAGCTATGGCCGATTCCCAGGACGGGATGAGAAGATCCAGCAGGCTCCGCAGTAATGTGGAGCCCACTCCCCTGTCAGTCGCTGGAAACCGCAAGGCGTCTGGTAAGAAGCTTATGGTTATGTCTTCGGGGACTGTGTCTGATATTATGGAACCCCAGCAATGGGTGGTGAAGGGATCCAGGGAGTCGCTAGCTACTTTCGGTTCCCACATGCAGGCAAATCTAGTAGAATATGAGCAGCTGGGAAAAAAGCTGAAAATCATAAGGGAAGACCTGAAGTTTGCCCGCTACCAGACAGATAACTCTGCCAAGGCCATGAGGGCTAAGTTTGCTGCCAGGGTGTGTGAGCTGAAGGCAGAGGAGCAGGAGGTGGTGAGAGCCCGAATGCTGATCATAGAGGGGCATGTTTAAAGAAAAATTAAAGAATGAAGACCGCTATAAAACCATGCGGACCCCTGTGAAGGAGGAAGAGGATAGTCAGGGGGAGGAAGAGTGCTTGTGTGTCACAGAGGAGAAGATGGAGGAAGGTGGTGAGGGAGATGGCGGCAGGGAGGGTGATGAGAGTGAGGGGGATGTGTGTGATACCCCGTGTACCCCTAAGACCTCTGTCACCCCGAGTGCGGATTACATCAACCCTGCCCAAGTCGCCTTACCAGCCACCTCTGAGGAAAGTGACAGTAGTGATGGTGGTGACAGTGGCCCGGTCAGTGGGGGGCTCCTGCGGGCCATAGTGATGCAGGAGTCACCCACCCGTCTGGAAAATTTCAGTTTTGGCCAGGACCTGGGCCCTGAGGAGAGTAAGAGGAAGAAAAAGAAGAAGAAGAAAAAGGCTGATGAGCAGATAAAGTTTGTTTTCTCTCCTATCCAGCAGTCTGGGCCACCTGAAAAGTTGGTTCAGGCTGCTGGGCCCCCCACCCTGCCAGATCCCGCTTCTGCTGTGGAACGGGACCAGCACGGGGGGTACAGTGCTGCATCTAACATGGCTGCGGGTGCTACAGTCACGCGTCCTGCTGGTAGGGAACAGCAGGACGGGCTAATGGTGGGCAATAGTTATGCGGCAGTTTGCAAGGGGAGCGGTTCCCCGAGTATTGTGGGCAATGTTACCAGCCCTGCGGGGCACTTCCCTGAGAGGGGGGGGGAGTGTCCAGGCGCCTGAGGTGTGTGGTGAGATCTTCTGCTCGGGGGGCGATCCCCTGGGCGCTGCTAGTAGTGTCTGTACTCCGGGGCACTCCCCTGTGAGGGGGGGGGGGGCGTCCAGGTGTCAGAACCTGCTGCTGAGCCCGTGCAGTTGGGTGCAGTGTGTGGTGCGGGCACTGCAGGGATCTCCCATGTGAGAGAGGGGAGTCCCTGCACATCAGTGGCAGGGGGAGTGGTGGAGGTGCGCCCGGAGGGGAAGCCTCAGCTTCGGGAGGTGATGTCGGCGGTGACATCTCGAATGGAGGAGGAGTCAGCATTGCTGACAATGGCAGCCGCCGGTGACCTGAGAATGTACAAGAAGGCCAAGCTAAAGCATGTCCAAGCCACCCCAGAGGTAGTGGGTGAAGCAGCTGCTGATCCCAAAAATACTGTCAATAAAAGCAATGTTAATACAAGGTGTGGATGAGAGGGGTGTATGTGGCAGTGGTAGTGATGCAAATGGGAGCAGTGGTAGTGGTGCAGATGGGAGGAGTGGTAGTGGTGTAGATGGGAGCAGTGGTAGTGGTGTAGATGGGAAGAGTGGTAGTGGTGCAAATGGGAGGAGTGGTAGTGGTGTGAATGAGAGGGGTGATAGTGGAGTGAATGAGAGGAGTGGTAGTGGTGTAGATGGGAGGAGTGGTAGTGGTATAGATGGGAGGAGCAGTAGTGGTGCAGATGGGAGGAGTGGTAGTGGTGTAGATGGGAGGAGTGGTAGTGGTGTAGATGGGAGGAGTGGTAGTGGAGTGATCGGAAGGAGTGGCAGTGAAGTGAATAAGAGTGGTGATAGTGGAGTGAATAGGAGGGGTGGTAGTGGTGTGAATGAGAGGAGTGGTAGTGGTGCAGATGGGAGGAGTAGTGGTGTGAATGAGAGTAGTAGTAGTGGTGTGAATGAGAGTGGCTTTTGTGGCAGTACAGGTGGCCTAGGTGGGGATGTAGGGACGGTGTCTGGTCCGGCTGCCCCCCCCGGTCGCCAGGAGTTATGCAAGTGTGGCGGCTGAGGGTTCAGTGGGATCTTTACCTCCTGCATCTGGTGACGGCCAGTTGCAACAGCGCCTCCTGGAGGCAGTAAAGAGAGGAGAAAGGACGCTCCAGGTAGAGGGAAAGGAGATGGACCTGTCTTTTTGGGTGGAAAGACATGGTCTGGGAGCGTTCCGAGAGAGGAATGGGGAGACTGTATGGTCCCTCCAGACACCCGGGCAGGAGGTAGGTTGCAGGAATGTGGACCATCTGGTCTGGAAAGGCGAAGATGCGTGCAAGGTGGTGGAGCTTCTTTTCCAGATGGGTTTCAGGGCTGGGGACATCTTTGCCCTGATTCACCCCTTCGGCTCCTCTGAGTTTGACGTCAGCTTTGTTAGGCCGGAGGGACTAGATCTCTTTTGGTCTAATTATGAGCTGATGAAAAACGAGCCCGGATGGCGAGATTTCGCTGTAAAAGCGGTATCTCGCCAGAGTATGGTAAAGAAAGTGACCGTTTTTACCCGTAACGAGTCACTTTCTCGTTATGACATTATGACCTGGCTGGGCAGGTACGGGGAGGTGACGGACGTGCCCCGGAAGAACTTTGACGAGCACAATATATGGTCTGGGGCCTGGACGTTTTACGTAAGTCTCAGGCGTTCAGGGAACACGGTCACCCACATCCCATCGGCCGCCTTCCTGGGTGGCGACAGGATTCAGATCTTCTATCAGGGGCAGCCGAAGCTGTGTCACAGGTGTGGTGACCCAAACCACTTTAGTGCCAACTGCACTCTTCTGTGGGGTGGGTCACCTGGCGGCCACCTGTGGGCAGATTCGGTGTAACTTGTGTGGTGACTTAGATCACCCGTTCAGCCGATGTCCACGCTCGTTCTCTAACACTGTGACCGCCCCGGCTGGGGAAAGCCTAACGGTTGCCCCGGCGGGGGAGGGGACTGGTGGAGGAGAGGGGGCACCAAAGCCAGTGAAGGAGGCAAGAGGAGAAGCGCAGGTTGGAGAGGGCCCTTGAGAATGCCCAGGTGCCAGGGGTGGCTCGGGGTCCTACTCCAGACACTGGCTCAGAAGGAGGTCAGAATAACTCTGAGGCTTTGGGTGGGGCGAACTGGATGAGGAGATAGGGAGACTGCTAGGGAAGAAGGTCAAGATGCTCCTTCCTCCATTCATGCCTCTGAATCCAAAACTGTGGATGAGGAGGAGGAGGTGGGGAAGACAGTATATGGTGGCCAGAAAAAGAAGAGGAGGAAGAAGGGTAAGAGTAAGGCGGCGCCGTCCTCCTCTTCAGTTGTAGCCTCAGACCATAGAAGGAACAACTCAGTCTCCGACCCTCTGATCGTCCTTTCAAATCGATATGAGGCCCTTGGGGATACTATCTCCCCTCCTCTTATCGAGGGTCAGGAGGCAGTGCGACCTCCAGGAGGTGCCGAGCCTCCTTCCTCTGGGGAAGTTTCCTCAGGGGCGGAGGTAACACCAGATGCCAGAGGTAAAGATCCTGGAATGGATATATCCCTGAATTTAAAAAGAGGCAGATGGGGGTGGAGGGAAGGAGAGGAAGAAGGTTTAAGGGGTGAGGCCATCTAACTCAATCACCTAGGATGGCGGCACTCACCCCACTGACGTTGGCATCCATTAACTGTGCCAGCATAAAGTCGGATACGGCTAGATTCGCAGCCTTTGATTTTCTCGGCCGTGTTGAAGCCGACCTTTTCTTTTTACAAGAGACCAGGTTGTCAGATCTAGCCTCTCTGGGTAAAGCCAGGAGAGAGTGGAGACGCGGTCCCTCCCACTGGTCTCTTGCGGCTGAGCCGTATAGTGGGGTGGCGGTCCTTTTTACCGCTCCTGTGGAATGCAGACGGGTTATTGAGTTAGAATTGGGGAGGTGCCTGATCTTAGATGTCTTCATGAAGGGACAAGAGCTCCGGCTCATTAACATCTACGCCCCGCAAACTAAGCGGGGCCGTAAAGATCTCTTTATGAGGATTAAGCCCTTTCTTTTTACGAGTCGGCAAGTGATCTTTGGAGGGGACTTCAATAATGTCACAAGGTCCCAAGATAGGAGAGGCTCCAATGGTCTGCTGACTTGCGATAGTGTGGCACTGATTAGCATAGGTAGAGAAGCTCGCCTAGAGGACACCCACATCCGAAGCCCCTCAGGCCACGCGGGTTTCACCTATCATCAAGGTAGTCGCAGGTCTAGGATAGATAGATTTTATTTAAAGGAGGAAGCCGTCTCTTCCGCAGTGTCCGTGGTTGAGTTCTCCGATCACTGTATGATTTTGTTTTCCCTGAATGTTCCAGAGACCCCCCGGATGGGAAAAGGTTATTGGAAGCTGAATTCGTCCCTCCTGGAGGAAGCGGAGGTAAGACAGTCCTTTGAGGATTTTCTTCAGAGTCAGGTACCTTTACTGGGCCTATGTAGTAGTAAGTCAGAGTGGTGGGAGATATTCAAGAAGCGGGTTGCGGGGTTCTTCCGCCAGCTCTCGAGCCTCAGGTCCCTGAACAGGTATCGCTTGTATCAGGGTCTGAGGAGGAAACTCGAGCTTCTCGTCTCGACTGGAGGTAGCCGGGAGGATATCTCCAGAGTGAAATCCTTGCGGGTGAGGTGTCAGTATGATAGGCACGCATGTATTGGTTTTTGAAAGGGATTTCGGGAAGTACCGCTCTCCCGACCCTTACAGAAACTGTAAGATGTCAGTGAGTAGTAAAGTCATTTCAGGACTGATTGATAGTACAGGATCTCTGAATCGGTCCAGATCAGGGATCTTGGAGGTCGTCAGATCCTTCTACTCGCACCTCTTGGGGAGGAAGAATCTAGATCGAGACAAGATGTCGGCTTTCCTGGCTGAAACTATTCCTGAGCCAGGGGTAGACCCCTCTCTTGATATTTTGGCAGAAAAAATCAGGGAAGAGGAAGTGAGACTGGCGATCGAGGGGCTCGTCCCTAAGAAGTCGCCAGGTCCGGATGGCTTAACATCCGAGTGGTACAGGACCTTTAAGGAGTCTTTAGCTCCCCTCTTGACTGAGGTATTCAATGGGTGTCTCTCCTCTGGCCCTCTGCCGATTTCAATGAGGAGGTCAGCCCTGATTCTTCTGTCAAAGGGTAAATATCCTAGCCGGATTGAGAATTGGAGGCCCATAGCTCTTCTCAATACGGACAGGAAGCTTCTGGCTAAGATACTGTTTAATCGGCTGGTGAAGTTTGCACCTCGGCTCCTTTCGGGGGCTCAGCACTGCTCTGTTCCAGGTCGAAGCACCTTAAGTGCTGTCCTTAGTGTCGGGGAGGCAGTGGGGCGGAGTAGTGCGGGTTTCTGGAAGGGGTACTTGCTGTCCCTGGATCAGGCCAAAGCGTTTGATCGGGTGAACCACGAGTACCTGGGGTCCGTCCTCCTGAGATATGGCTTACCGACTACCTTTGTTAATTGGCTGAAGATCTTGTATGCAGGGGCGGAGAGTTTCCCTCTGGTGAACGGGTGGTCTGGCAGCTCTTTTGTGGTGGGGTCCGGAGTCCGTCAGGGTTGTCCTTTGAGCCCGCTATTATACGTGTTTGCGATCGATCCCATCGTCCGTAGGGTAGATTGTGGGCCGTTGGCGGGAGTCGGGATGAGTCTGGCGGAGCTGGATGTCGCCCAGAGAGTGGTGGCGTATGCTGACGATGTCACCATTTTCGATGTGGTGATGTCGCAAGTGGACCGCTACTCGGAGGCATCTGGGTCTAAGATCAACCGGGATAAGTGTGAAAGTCTCTGGCTGGGAGGGGGAGATCCTGCTTTTGATCTCCCGGACACCCTTCCAGGGCCCCAAGAGTCAGCAAAAGTTTGGGACATCACATTCGGCCAGGATGATTATCCCACCAAAAACTGGGATACTAAACTCCAGGATGCCGCTCAGAAGGTGGACGAATGGTTGGTCTATGACCCTTAGGGAAAGGGTACACCTGATCAAATCGTACCTGCTCCCCTTGTTTATCTATCTGGGCAGCGTATGTATCTTGCCAGAGGCTTACTACACTAGAATCTACAGCCTGTTTTTTCAACTGTTATGGGGAAACAGGATGAACCTAGTCAAGAGGGGGAGACTAGGGGGTTTATCTATGGTAAACCTTGTGGTGTTCTTAACGAACACCTTCTTGAAAGCCAACATCGCAAACTTCTGGTCAGAGAGGGCTTCTCCGTGGGTACTCTCCTGCAGGGAATGGTTTCAGCCTTTCTTCCAGGAATGGGAGAGAGGAGTGCGAGTGAAGGATCTCCATACGCCCCATGGATATCTTTCGGCTTATGCTACCCCGACTCTGAAGGCGATACGTCGGTGGGGTCTGGGAGTGTGGGAGAACAGGACCCAGTCAAGGCAGTTCCTTTACAAACGGGTTCTGTTGACCCACTTCCAGAAGCCTCTGGCACTCAGGGACTGCCAAGGTCGGGATGTGAGGGTGGGGTTGTACCTTTTAAACATGAAAAGGATCCCCCAGAAATTTTGGGACTTGGCCTGGTGCTGCTTTCAGGGGAAGCTATATGTGAGGGACAATTTGAAGTGTAGGAACTCTGATGACCGAGAAGAGTGTGGGGACACGCTGGAAAGCATGGACCATTTCCTGCTTCATTGTCCCTTTAATACAGGGGTTTAAAACGGGTGGGTGCTTCCCTCGGCTGGAGTCAACTTGCCGGCCTTACCTATCCGGAGTGGGCTTATGGGGCATTCAGGACCCTGGGTGGCCGAGACCGGGGCACTTTATTCTTAGTTAGTTTAGTGGTTAGGTTCTACACGTGGAATGCACGGTGTTTAGTGTCGACCAAACAGAAAATCCTCTCCGAGGTGGAGGTCTGTAGGAACATCACCGGTGACCTTGGGAAGATCAGGTCTTTGGAGTATGGCAGTCTTGGTAACAGTAGGGCTTCTCTCCTATGGAGAAGGTTTTCTTTTGATGTGCCCTAGGTACTAGACCTTTTAGGTAGAGTACCTTTATTTTGGTTAGGGACAGTGTTATAGGGATAGAGATATGATGAGAACAGGGTTAGTTTGAATGGAGGGATAGAATTAGGGAGAATTGTAGGGGGAGTTAGGGAAAGAGTGTAAAGTTACTTTGAATGTATCAAGTCTGCCATCCTTCTCCCTGGTGGTGGGCTGATGCATGTGCACGCTAGTTTTTTGTTTTGTTTTTAAGCTGATATGGTATGAAGGGCTTACAGGCGTCCAAACTTGGGCCTAAAGTGGGTTGTGGTTCAGTTTGTATAAGTTTGAGTAGAAGTTGGTTGGGAGGAGTGCTAGGTGGGGAGGGTGTGCTTGTGGGTGGTGGTGTTCATCTTTGGGGGACCTGACATGGGTCAGTTAAGGACTGGACTTTGTGAACTGTAAGAACGGTATGGACTCTGACCCATGTACAGGAGGGGTGGTGTGGGTGAGGGTACAGTTTTAGTGTAGGGGTTTTCCTAGGGTTTTCTATTGATTTTGTAGGTGTTTTCTGTAGTGCATATATTTTGTTCATATTATATTTTATTTATATAGTATATTTAGTGATTTTGTACCTATATTGTGTTATATCTATATTGTTTCATATTGTTTCATATTATAGCGTTATGGTAGCCGGACCAGTTGTTGAGTTGATATGTGGTTTATTTTGTTTATTTCAGTTATTTGGTCTGTTTTGTTATGTTTTCTTTGGTATTTTCATTAGTCCCGGATAGAGGATTCAATTAATTTGGTCGTTTTGTAAGTGAATGTATGTGTGATATGATTATTTTGATTATTAGTATTATTACTATTATTATTTTTATTTATATAAAAAAAAATAAAAAAAAAATTAAAAAAAAAAAAAATATATATATATATATATATATATATATATATATATATATATATAAAAATTCAAAAGAAAAAAAAAACATATATATATATATTTTTTTTTTGGAGACGTGTGCTTGCTACGTTTCTGTTTAGTTTTCTTGTTGTGTGTTCCCAAGTATGGATGGTTTTGAATTATAGCCGGGTAATGATAACTTTTATGTTTATATTTTGACAAGGCAAGTTGTGCTATTTATTTATTTATTTATGTTCATTTTCGGTAAGCGTGTGAGTGTTTGATTAGATATTTTGGGCATATTTTAATATCTTAATAGTTTAGTATCTTAGTAAGGCTGGGCTGGCCGGATAGGCAGGGTTTTGTTTTCGGGTTTTGTTTTTGGTTCTAGAGTATTTCTTATTTATGTTACAGCTGGTTAAGCTTGCTTTATGTATTGTATTTGATAAGTTTTGTATTTTTCCAATAAAAAGAGTGTCAGCAGAGAGCAGATATCTCCTCTAAAAATGAGGCCATCAACTTACTGCTCTAGATCCTGCACCCCCCGCAGGGGAGATGTGGTACTACATCAGATAAATGGCCATTCAGGCTATGGGAATACAGGGGCCACTGGTAAAGAGAAGCTCTCCAGTCTGGATCACAGAGGGGTCCTGAGCGGGAGACCCCCCTCTCCATGATGTCCAGCAACTATCTTTATGATACAAATCTTAAACAATGAAAATGTGCAGGGTCCTTGAAGAGTAAAAAAAAATTGTATAACAACTATTCTGCACAACAATGTGAACAAAGAGATCTGATGCTGTAAATATATATATATATATATATATATATATATATATATTTATATATATATATATATATATATATATATATATGTATATATATATATATATATATATATATATATATATATATATATATTTATATATGTATATTACCAGTCCAGAGTTTGGACACAAAAAATAAATAAATATAAACATCCTAATAAATATAAATAAGGGGGGGGGGGATAAATAAAGTAAGATGATAACTAAATAAATAAATAAATAAAGTAGAAGGAAAAATAAATATATAAAAATAATAAATAATTACATGAATAGGTAAATAAATATAAATAAGGGAAAATACATAAATATAGTAAAATGATAAGTAACTAAATAAAGTAAAATTATAGATGAATAAATAAATAAAGTAAAATGGTAAATAAATAAGGAAAAATAAATAAATAAATGATGTAAAATAATAAAGTAAAACAAAAATAAATAAATACATGAATATGTAAATAAATATAAATAAGAGGGAAATACATACATAAAGTAAAATGATAACTAGATAAATAAGTAAAGTAAAAGCATGGATAAATAAATAAATATATATATAGACAAATAAATACATTAATAAATAAATACATAAATAAGGTAACATAATATACATAATTTATTTATTTATTGAAAAGAGAAGCTGTGACTTGCACTGTGGGTGACTTACTGATCTCCCTAGGGCAGTGTTTTTCAGCTGTTGCAAAACTATGACTCCAAGTTGTAGTTTTGCATAAGCTGGAGGCACACCGTTTAGAAAACACTGTCCTAGGACCCTCGAGATGTCCATTTTTTTAAATATAAAAACCATTTCATTTCATTCATACATGAAGTCATAAATAAACTCCCACTGTTGTCAGCTATGGGCCCAGACACGTTCATGTTGTCTTGCGGGGATCTGACTTCCCTATAAGAGGTCTATGACTGTGGGGGGGCAGAGACCTTCAAATCTAAAAAGGATTAGTAGACACTAAATGTTAAGTGGCTGCAGTCACCTCTGGGTCAGTGAGGATGAAGTATTAACTATCGTAGGTCAAGGGTCAAGAAAACTGATTGAGAGGGGTGACTAAGGGTCAGCTCAGGAGATAATGGTGGTAGTAGTCACAAAACTAAAACTCCCAGAATTGAGCATATGTCTGACCGCAGCTCCATCCAACCAGGGGACATGCTGCTCCACTGGGAATCTTCAGAATAGTCTACAATGATTGACTGCCAGGAAGAGTTGTGAGAGGAAAGGGAATGACTTCAGAAAGACCAAAACAAGCTCCATGAGCCCTAAACTTACTGACAATAATGGCGGCCCCAATAAGTCAACACAAGAGCACACACAGGGGGGGCATCAGACCCGACCCCGGGGCAATAACACAGTCCTGATCTCAGCTGAGAAGTGATACAATTGTATCTAGTGTAGACAATGCTCTGTGAGCTAAACAACCCGGACCCCAGACTGATACATTGTACATAGCTAGTCCTGCTCTCAGCTGAGAAGTGATACAATTGTATCCGGTCTATAGACAATGCTCTGTGAGCTAAACATCCTGGACTCCAGACTGATACATTGTACATAGCTAGTCCTGTCCTCTGCTGAGAAGTGATACAATTGTATCCAGTCTAGACAATGCTCTGTGAGCTAAACATCCTGGACTCCAGACTGATACATTGTATATAGCTAGTCCTGCTCTCAGCTGAGAAGTGATACAATTGTATCCAGTCTAGACAATGCTCTGTGAGCTAAACATCCTGGACTCCAGACTGATACATTGTACATAGCTAGTCCTGCTCTCAGCTGAGAAGTGATACAATTGTATCCAGTCTAGACAATGCTCTGTGAGCTAAACATCCTGGACTCCAGACTGATACATTGTACATAGCTAGTTCTGTCCTCAGCTGAGAAGTGATACAATTGTATCCAGTCTAGACAATGCTCTGTGAGCTAAACATCCTGGACTCCAGATTGATACATTGTACATAGCTAGTCCTGCTCACAGCTGAGAAGTGATACAATTGTATCCAGTCTAGACAATGCTCTGTGAGCTAAACATCCTGGACTCCAGACTGATACATTGTATATATAGTCCTGATATCAGCTGATAAGTGATACAATTGTATCCAGTCTAGACAATGCTCTGTGAGCTAAACAGCCTGGACTCCAGACTGATACATTGTACATAGCTAGTCCTGCTCTCAGCTGAGAAGTGATACAATTGTATCCAGTCTAGACAATGCTCTGTGAGCAAAACAGCCTGGATTCCAGACTGCTACATTGTATATAATAGTCCTGCTCTCAGCTGAGAAGTGATACAATTGTATCTAGTCTAGACAATGCTCTGTGAGCTAAACATCCTGGACCCCAGACCGATACATTGTACATAGCTAGTCCTGCTCTCAGCTGAGAAGTGATACAATTGTATCCAGTCTAGACAATGCTCTGTGAGCTAAACATCCTGGACTCCAGACTGATACATTGTACATAGCTAGTCCTGCTCTCAGCTGAGAAGTGATACAATTGTATCCAGTCTAGACAATGCTCTGTGAGCTAAACATCCTGGACTCCAGACTGATACATTGTACATAGCTAGTCCTGATATCAGCTGAGAAGTGATACAAATGTATCCAGTCTAGACAATGCTCTGTGAGCTAAACATCCTGGACTCCAGACTGATACATTGTACATAGCTAGTCCTGCTCTCAGATTAGTAGATACATTTGTTTCCAGTCTATAGACATGCTCTGTGAGCTAAATAACCTGGGTCCAGCTAGCATGGCATGCCAGCCATATAAGCTCTGCTGATACAGTCTGCAGGGAGGGGGGGGGGGGCTAAAATATAAAAAGGCCCTCCAATAGTAAAAGTTCAAATTTTAAACAGATTTGTAAATTACTTCTATTAAAAAATCTTAATCCTTCCAATAGTTATTAGCTTGTGAAGTTGAGTTGTTGATTTCTGTCTAACTGCTTTCTGATGACTCACGTCCCGGGAGCTGTCCAGCTCCTATGGGGATATTTTCCCATCATGCACAGCTCCCGGGACGTGACATCATCATTGAGCAGTTAGACAGAAAACTTCAGAAGCTAATAACTATTGGAAGGATTAGTATTTTTTAATAGAAGTAATTTACAAATCTGTTTAACTTTCCGGAGCCAATTGATATATATATATATATATATATATATATATATATATATATATAAAAGTTTTTGCCTGGAATATCCCTTTAAAGAGTACCTGTCATCAACAAAAAAATGTAATATGTTGTTCATAATCATTAATGAAGAGATATTGTAATATATCTTCATTAAAAATATTAATATTTGTACCAGTTTTTTCATTTTATACTTTTGGCCACTAGGGGTCACTCTTCTATGCCTGGTCTGCAGGCAGCTTCCTATGCTTTTCATAGTAAGTGTACAGCTTTTAGGACTAATGCTGAAAGGGCTCTGGTCCTTCCACAGGAAGTTCAGTACTCAGTGTTTCCCAACCAGGGTCCCTCCTGCTATTGCAAAACTACAACTCCCAGCATGCCCGAACAGCTGTTGGCTTTCTGGGCATGCTGGGAGTTGTAGTTTTGCAACAGCTGTAAGTACCATGGTTGGGAAACACTGCTGCAGAGGGAGAGCAGCATACAGGAAGACTGGCAGAAGCAGAGTCCCGGCCAGGCTTCATGTGACATCATGCCTGCCGGGACCCGCCTTCTTCCACCCCTCAGAAAGACAGTGCTTCTGAGCTAATGAAGAGGGATAAAAAAAGGTATTTCCACATCGTTTTAAACCTCAATAAACACAGGGATAGGCATAGTTAGAGTAAGGGACAGATGGGGAGGGGGATCAGGGAAAGTTTAGTTGATGACAGGTACTCTTTAAACATTTTTTTTTTTTAAGTTAATCTAATGATTGTTTATGAGGACGTAGGGAAAAAAAAACATTTAAAAAAATGTTTTTTTTTTAATATAAAAAGCCCCTCCCTTATTAAAATTAAATTCTCAAATTGCACCCTCCTTTTCCAATAAAAAAAAAAAAAAAAAAAACTAAATAACATTTATGTAGAATTTTCCAAGCTATTCAAATAAAATGTTTATAATCCTGAACGGCGAAGGGCAAAAAAACTAAACAAAACAGGAAAATTATAAAAAGGCCAAATACCAGGATACTTCATTTTTACTGATATATTGTTGGAAAATCAGAAAAAAAATAGAAATAAAAAAAATAAAACTTGATTAAATTAGTTTAAAAAAGTATAATCCAAACAAAAATGGTAACAAAAACTACAGAATGGAGGGAGATTTTAAACCTATTTCTACTTTTTATAATTTTTTATTTTTTTTTTTATTTCCATTTATTTTTTAAATTGTACAATTAAATAAAACCTATATAAATTGGGTATCGTTATAATTGGATGGACCTGAAGAATAAAGATAGGATGTCATTTTTACTGTAAAGTGTCCAGTATAAAAGGGGAAAAAAATAGCAAAAACTGCATTTTTATTTTCTATCCACTCCATGAATATTGTTTTTTTTTTTTTTTTTTTTTTTTAAATATTAGAATAGTAGAGTACATATCTACAACAGTTTTAAAACTACAACTCTCAGCATGCCCTGACAGCCTTCGGCTGTCAGGGCATGCTGAGAGTTATAGTTTCGAAACAGCTGGAGAGCCACAGGTTGGTGAATGCAAACTAGTTAGGGCTGTGATTACAGCACTTGACCACTAGATGTCTCACTTCTGTCATGTATTAAGCTACATATACAGTACATTAAAGGACACCCCCCAGTATATAGGAACCAGGCTTCTTTAATCATCTATTAGTCTTGTATATATCTGACCAATATGGTTTCTGTCGCCCTCATCACTACTACTCATCTTTCCTAGACCCCTTACTGGTCATGCAGTAGAAAGTTGTTTTTCTGCCATTCAGTAGTCTGAAAAAGCTGGGTGAGTCTGATATTTATGGATGTGATTTTTTTTCTCAGTACTCAAGATTAAGTAGAGCTCAGTGGCTGATAACAGGGAACAATAGAGGGTCACAGACCACCTCCTGCCTGTAGAGCGCCCCCATGGGTTAGTAGAAGTTACTCTGTAGAGGAGACCTGCCCTGTTTCTTTTGCAGCCCGGAGGGAGGAGAATTTTTTGGAGTTTTTGATGGAATGTTATCTAAGAAGAGTGTGGAGGTAAAATCCATCCCCACATCACAGGGTTAAAAACCTTTCCTGACATCACACTGCTGACACACAGTTGCTGTGTAGGGGAGAGCCTGGGGTCCAAGGATGGGTGTAACTCACAGAGCATTGTATAAAGAAGATAGATAGATATGAGATAGATAGATAGATAGATAGATAGATAGATAGATAGATAGAAAGATATGAGATAGATAGATATGAGATAGATAGATAGATAGATATGAGATAGATAGATATGAGATAGATAGATAGATAGATATGAGATAGATAGATAGATAGAAAGATATGAGATAGATAGATATGAGATAGATAGATAGATAGATAGATATATATGAGATAGATAGATATGAGATAGATAGATATGAGATAGATAGATAGATAGATATATATGAGATAGATAGATATGAGATAGATAGATATGAGATAGATAGATAGATAGATAGAAAGATATGAGATAGATAGATATGAGATAGATAGATATATATGAGATAGATAGATATGAGATAGATAGATATGAGATAGATAGATATGAGATAGATAGATATGAAATAGATAGATATGAGATAGATAGATAGATATATATGAGATAGATAGATATGAGATAGATAGATATATATGAGATAGATAGATATGAGATAGATAGATGATAGATAGATATATATGAGATAGATAGATAGATAGATATGAGATAGATAGATAGATATATATGAGATAGATAGAGATGAGATAGATAGATATATAGATATATATGAGATAGATAGATAGATAGATAGATAGATAGATAGATATGAGATAGATAGATATGAGATTGATATGAGGTAGATAGATATGAGATAGATAGATAGATATGAGATAGATAGATATGAGATAGATAGATAGATAGATAGATAGATAGATATGAGATAGATAGATAGATAGATATGAGATACATAGATAGGATATATATATGAGATAAATAGATAGATAGATATGAGATAGATATGAGATAGATATGAGATAGATGTGAGATAGATATGAGATAGATGTGAGATAGATATGAGATAGATAGATATGAGATAGATAGATAGATAGATAGATAGATAGATAGATATGAGATAGATGGATATATAGATAGATATGAGATAGATAGATAGATATGAGATAGATAGATAATAGATAGATATGAGATAGATAGATATGTCATACATTGTTACTTTCTCCTGTGTGTTATTTTGTGTCTTACATTGTTACTTTCTCCTGTGTGTTATTTTGTGTCTTATATTGTTACTTTCTCCTGTGTGTTATTTTGTGTCTTACATTGTTACTTTCTCCTGTGTGTTATTTTGTGTCATACATTGTTACTTTCTCCTGTGTGTTATTTTGTGTCTTGTATTGTTACTTTCTCCTGTGTGTTATTTTGTGTCATACATTGTTACTTTCTCCTGTGTGTTATATTGTGTCATACATTGTTACTTTCTTCTGTGTGTTATTTTGTGTCTTACATTGTTACTTTCTCCTGTGTGTTATTTTGTGTCATACATTGTTACTTTCTCCTGTGTGTTATTTTGTGTCATAAATTGTTACTTTCTCCTGTGTGTTATTTTGTGTCTTACATTGTTACTTTCTCCTGTGTGTTATTTTGTGTCTTACATTGTTACTTTCTCCTGTGTGTTATTTTGTGTCTTATATTGTTACTTTCTCCTGTGTGTTATTTTGTGTCATGCATTGTTACTTTCTCCTGTGTGTTATTTTGTGTCTTATATTGTTACTTTCTCCTGTGTGTTATTTTGTGTCATGCATTGTTACTTTCTCCTGTGTGTTATTTTGTGTCATACATTGTTACTTTCTCATGTGTGTTATATTGTGTCATACATTGTTACTTTCTTCTGTGTGTTATTTTGTGTCTTACATTGTTACTTTCTCCTGTGTGTTATTTTGTGTCATACATTGTTACTTTCTCCTGTGTGTTATTTTGTGTCATGCATTGTTACTTTCTCCTGTGTGTTATTTTGTGTCATACATTGTTACTTTCTCCTGTGTGTTATTTTGTGTCATGCATTGTTACTTTCTCCTGTGTGTTATTTCGTGTCATGCATTGTTACTTTCTCTTGTGTGTTATTTCGTGTCTTACATTGTTACTTTCTCCTGTGTGTTATTTTGTGTCATGCATTGTTACTTTCTCCTGTGTGTTATTTTGTGTCTTACATTGTTACTTTCTCCTGTGTGTTATTTCGTGTCATGCATTGTTACTTTCTCTTGTGTGTTATTTTGTGTCTTACATTGTTACTTTCTCCTGTGTGTTATTTTGTGTCTTACATTGTTACTTTCTCCTGTGTGTTATATTGTGTCATGCATTGTTACTTTCCCCTGTGTGTTATTTTGTGTCTTACATTGTTACTTTCTCCTGTGTGTTATTTTGTGTCATACATTCTTACTTTCTCCTGTGTGTTATTTTGTGTCATGCATTGTTACTTTCTCCTGTTTGTTATTTTGTGTCTTACATTGTCACTTTCTCCTGTGTGTTATATTGTATCATACATTGTTACTTTCTCCTGTGTGTTATTTTGTGTCATACATTCTTACTTTCTCCTGTGTGTTATTTTGTGTCATGCATTGTTACTTTCTCCTGTGTGTTATTTTGTGTCTTACATTGTTACTTTCTCCTGTGTGTTATTTTGTGTCTTACATTGTTACTTTCTCCTGTGTGTTATTTCGTGTCATGCATTGTTACTTTCTCTTGTGTGTTATTTCGTGTCTTACATTGTTACTTTCTCCTGTGTGTTATTTTGTGTCATGCATTGTTACTTTCTCCTGTGTGTTATTTTGTGTCTTACATTGTTACTTTCTCCTGTGTGTTATTTCGTGTCATGCATTGTTACTTTCTCTTGTGTGTTATTTTGTGTCTTACATTGTTACTTTCTCCTGTGTGTTATTTTGTGTCTTACATTGTTACTTTCTCCTGTGTGTTATATTGTGTCATGCATTGTTACTTTCCCCTGTGTGTTATTTTGTGTCTTACATTGTTACTTTCTCCTGTGTGTTATTTTGTGTCATACATTCTTACTTTCTCCTGTGTGTTATTTTGTGTCATGCATTGTTACTTTCTCCTGTTTGTTATTTTGTGTCTTACATTGTCACTTTCTCCTGTGTGTTATATTGTATCATACATTGTTACTTTCTCCTGTGTGGTATTTTGTGTCTTACATTGTTACTTTCTCCTGTGTGTTATTTTGTGTCATACATTGTTACTTTCTCCTGTGTGTTATATTGTGTCATACATTGTTACTTTCTCCTGTGTGTTATTTTGTGTCTTACATTGTTACTTTCTCCTGTGTGTTATATTGTGTCATACATTGTTACTTTCTCCTGTGTGTTATTTTGTGTCATACATTGTTACTTTCTCCTGTGTGTTATTTTGTGTCATACATTGTTACTTTCTCCTGTGTTCTCCTCAGGTCTTCGCTGGTCTCCTCGCACGTTGTCGGTGACGGTTCCTCGGTGGTGACAGGTTCGCACTCGTGTTGCCTCCAGGTCTTCTCCAGGCCTCTGCATCCCATGGAGACCGTCCTCCATCCACTCAGGGACATCACAAGGATATTCCAGGGATCAGCTGATCACACATCACACGGGCCGGGCTCACACATATCAGGCGTCCGGCGTTTTTTCCTTCTGCCGTTCACCGGAGGGAAACTGATGCTAGAACTGATCCCATTCATTTGGATGAGACAGTTCACAATCTTCCAGTGTCTCGATTTTGGACAGGGGAACGCTGTGCGAAAACATTGGACGCCGGATGCCATAAAACTGATGAAAACTTGTCATCAGTTGTTTCTTGATTTGGGCTGAGTTTACCTATGCCGGACATATGTGAACCCAACCTAATCCTAAATACGAGAATACGCTCTGCAGTGTGTACAGGTGTTAGGACAACACTCGGCCAATCCATTCTGTGGTGTCCTCGGAGGAGAAGGTCTTGGTCTATATTTACCGTATTTTTCGCCATATAAGATGCTCCGGCATATAAGACGCACCCAATTTTAAAGGGTGAAAATCTAGAAAAAAAGATTCTGAACCTTCAACCTGCGTACTTCCAGATGTTGCAAAACTACAACTCCCAGCATACCCGGACAGCCAACGGCTGTCCGGGCATGCTGGGAGTTGTAGTTTTGCAACATCTGGAGGTCCGCAGGTTGAAGACCACTGGAGGAGGTAATGCTCACGTGTCCCCGCCGGTCTGGACCCGTCACCGCTGCCCCCGTCACCGTTCGTCCATCGCTGTCGCCGCGTCACTATGGTGTCCCCGTTGCTCTGAAACGTCTCTGCTGCCGGGTATCCTCGCTCTCCGTCGCCGCCATCCCGTCGCTATGCACGCCGCTCCTATTGGATGACGGGACGGCGTGCGCGACGACGTGATGACAACGAAGGAGAGCGCCGACGATGCAGGGGATCCCGGCACGGAGCAGACACCGAGGAGGCATTTAAGGTCCCTCCCGGTGTCCTATAAGCTGTTCGTGACGCCGCGGTGGTCCCGAACAGCCCGATTGAACAGCCGGGTTAGTGTCACTTTCGCTTCAGACGCGGCGGTGAGCTTTGATCGCCGTGTCTGAAGGTGATGTCCTGTATCAGCCACGGGTCCCGGCCGTTGACGGACGCAGGGACCGCCGCGATAGGACAGGGTTTTAATGTGTATTCTTCCGGCTGTATAAGACGCACCAACATTTCCCCCCAGTTTTGGGGAAGAAAAAGTGCGTCTTATACGGCGAAAAATACGGTAGGTAATGGCTGATCTCTTATGGGACCCGCCGGAGTCTTCATCACCATAAACATCATGTTCCCCGCTTCATTCTCCTACTTAGAAGTCACCAGAAGCTTCTTTCATGGTCATCACATGTTTTCCCACAGACTCCTGACCATGGACTATAATTTTTTAGCTTATTTACTCCGGGATGGTTTTACTCAGAATATTGTCTGTCATTTTAGAAGCCACAACCCAAAAAAGACGGACGGTAGAGGGGGGCACATATACCAGATGTTTATTCTTTGGTTACAGCCCTTTGTTCTGGAAACTATGGGATTAAGTCATCACTAAAATTCGGAGTATTTTTATTTAACTTTTATGCTCATTTTTGGGTTGTTTCTTTTGGGTACTTAGCAGGTTTCCCCTTTAAGAACGTTTTTGTATAATATAACGATGACTTTCTTTTCTTTTCATAACAGAAGCTTGATGGTTGCTGCTCACACTGGGTGGCACAAAACTCTTGAACGTTGAAGAACTTTCGTTTTCTTTTTGGAGCAGTCCCCAACTAGGGCCAGGGGTCGTATGATCACAACACGTAGGGGGAGATTAATCAAAATCTGTCTAGAGGAAAAGTTGCTGAGTTGCCAATAGCAACCAATCAGATCACTTCTTTCATTTTTGAAAAGGCTTCTGAGAAATTAAAGGGGTTCTCCATCATAAGGTGATTTTAGTACGTACCTGGCAGACAGTAATGGAAATGCTTAGGAAGGATCTGCGCTTGTCTTGGGGATAAATGGCTATGTTGTGAGATTACTATAACACTGTGGCTAGCTTTCTGTGAACTGGTATTTCCTGTTTTCAGTTTTCTTATTTGCCTACAAATCCCATAATTCCATTTTCCTCCTTCCCACACAACAGCAACCCCACCCATTGAAACATAAATGAGCTGCAGACCTGTGGTTTTCAATCAGGGTGCCTCCAGCTGTTGCATTACTTGCAGATTGCTCGCTCCACCCATTGAAGCAGACAGGTTCCCTGTCATCAGCTGACAAGTGATGTCAGGTCTCGGCCGCATTGCAAGCTGGGAAAAATCTGAGACAACAGTCATTTTGTATGCTGTTAAAAATAAATATTGGGATGAAAATCACATAAGAAAACCGTCACATACAGGTAAAGACACTATATTATGGACTACACTAACTTTACACACCTGTAGCATAGCCAAATAAAAAAAAAAATCCTGGAATACCCCTTTAACCCCTTAAGGACCAAGGACGTACCGGTACGTCCTTGGTCCTGCTGTTCTGATATAACGCGGGGTTACACAGTAACCCCGCGTCATATCATGGCGGGCCCGGCGTCATAGTGAAGCCGGGACCCGCCTCTAATAGCGCGCAGCGCCGATCGCGGCGCCGCGCGCTATTAACCCTTTAGCCGCGCGCTCAAAGCTGAGCGGCTAAAAGTGAAAGTGAAAGTTCCCGGCTAGCTCAGTCGGGCTGTTCGGGATAGCCGCGGCTAATCGCGGCATCCCGAACAGCTGACAGGACAGCGGGAGGGCCCCTTCCTGCCTCCTCGCTGTCCGATCGTCGAATGACTGCTCAGTGCCTGAGATCCAGACCTGAGCAGTCATCCGGCAGAATCGTTGATCACTGGTATCTTATGAGAAACCAGTGATCAACATAGAAGATCAGTGTGTGCAGTGTTATAGGTCCCTATGGGACCTATAACACTGCAAAAAAAAGTGAAAAAAAAAAGTGAATAAAGATCATTTAACTCCTCCCCTATTAAAAGTTTGAATCACCCCCCTTTTCCAATAAAAAAAAAACACAGTGTAAATAAAAATAAAAACAAACATATGTGGTATCACCGCGTGCGGAAATGTCCGAATTATAAAAATATATCATTAATTAAACCGCTCGGTCAATGGCGTGCGCGCAAAAAAATTCCAAAGTCCAAAATAGTGCATTTTTGGTCACTTTTTATATCATTTAAAAATGAATAAAAAGTGATCAATAAGTCCTATCAATGCAAAAACTTCAGATCACGGCGCAAAAAATGAGCCCTCATACCGCCCCATACACGGAAAAATAAAAAAGTTATAGGGGTCAGAAGATGACAATTTTAAACGTATTAATTTTCCTGCATGTAGTTTTGATTTTTTCCAGAAGTCCGACAAAATCAAACCTATATAAGTAGGGGATCATTTTAATCGTATGGACCTACAGAATACATATCAGGTGTCATTTTTACCGAAAAATGTACTACGTAGAAACGGAAGCCCCCAAAAGTTACAAAACAGCGTTTTTTTTTTTCAATTTTGTCGCACAATGATTTTTTTTTCCCGCTTCACCATAGATTTTTGGGCAAAATGACTGACGTCATTACAAAGTAGAATTGGTGGCGCAAAAAATAAGCCATCATATGGATTTTTAGGTGTAAATTTGAAAGAGTTATGATTTTTTAAAGGCAAGGAGCAAAAAACGAAAATGCAAAAACGGAAAAACCTCCGGTCCTTAAGGGGTTAAAGCAGCGATCTGATTGGTTGTGATAGGCAACTCAGTAACTTTTTCTCTGAACAGGTTTTGATAAATCTCCCCCATACAGTACAGTATATACATTTTATGCACAGGATATATAAATGTAATAGCAGTAACTAGAGATGAGCGAATTTACAGTAAATTCGATTCGTCACGAACTTCTCGGCTCGGCAGTTGATGACTTATCCTGCATAAATTAGTTCAGCCTTCAGGTGCTCCGGTGGGCTGGAAAAGGTGGATACAGTCCTAGGAAAGAGTCTCCTAGGACTGTATCCACCTTCTCCAACCAACGGGAGCGCCTGAAAGCTGAATTAATTTATGCAGGATAAGTCATCAACTGCCGAGCTGAGAAGTTCGTGACGAATCGAATTTAATGTAAATTCGCTCATCTCTCCCAGTAACAGTGTAGCCCAATCAAAGAAGCCCTCTGGGAATTATTATTTTTTATTTTTTGCTTTTTTATAGTGGAGCGGAGGCTATTATTAGGGAATAATGCAGTGGTCCCCAAACTGTGGCCCTCCAGATGTTGCAAAACTACAACTCCCAGCATGCCTGGACAGCCAACGGCTGTCCAGGCATGCTGGGAATTGTAGTTTTGCAACATCTGGAGGGCCACAGTTTGGGGACCACTGGAATAATGTATAGGTTCTTGTTCATGCCTTGTACTTAGCTGATGTGGCAGGCAGGGGAGTTTTCAGCCATACTGATTGCAATTCAGTCACTGAAATGATTTCCCATGAATCACCTGGCTTTGCAGAGAGAGGGGGTGGAGTCTCATCACTGCACTTGGTCGTCTAATTAGGCTGCTGGTGCTGGAGGTCACCTAGGTGAACTGATTAGACTTAGGTCAGTTCACAGTACATGCACTTTTTATGCATTTTATAATTTTTTAGGAAAATATTTCAAAGAGGAGAAAGTGTTTTGACTTATAATCACAATGGAGGCATTTTCTGGGGATCGTGTTAGCACATGTACTTTTTTTCACTACATTTTCCACCCATATTTACTGCATTTTGGCTTTTTTTGGGGGGCGTAATCAGTAGGGATCTAATTGGCGATGATGTCATCATGTAGTTCACAGGAAGTCAGCTGATCCAGGACTGACCACTTCCTCCCATTAAGCCAGTGTTTCCCAACCAGCGTGGCTCCTGCTGTTGCAAGGATTTTCTTCCGATCACTACTTTGAGGTATAGACTGGGGCAGAACAAGCAGAGTCATCTCAATATAATTAGACAAATAGGTAAATGTCAGCTCTAAATAAGAGGGGATAGTAACATTATACCAGTGTTTCCTAACCAGTGTGTCTTCAGCGGTTGCAAGGATTTAATTCAGCATACTTCTTTATAGAATGTATAGACTGGAACAGACCACGCAGAGTTGTCTCAATATAATAAGATAAAAAGGTAAATGACAGTTATAGAAAGGAGAGGATAGTACCAATATAGTAGTGTTTTCCAACCAGTGTGCCTTCAGCTGTTGCAAGGATTTAATTCACCTCACTACTTTACTATATAGACTGGGACAGAACAAGCAGAGTCATCTCAATATAATTAGACAAATAGGTAAATGTCAGCTCTAAATAAGAGAGGATAGTAACATTATACCAGTGTTTCCTAACCAGTGTGTCTTCAGCGGTTGCAAGGATTTAATTCAGCATACTTCTTTATAGAATGTATAGACTGGAACAGACCACGCAGAGTTGTCTCAATATAATAAGATAAAAAGGTAAATGACAGTTATAGAAAGGAGAGGATAGTACCAATATAGTAGTGTTTTCCAACCAGTGTGCCTTCAGCTGTTGCAAGGATTTAATTCACCTCACTACTTTACTATATAGACTGGGACAGAACAAGCAGAGTCATCTCAATATAATTAGACAAATAGGTAAATGTCAGCTCTAAATAAGAGAGGATAGTAACATTATACCAGTGTTTCCTAACCAGTGTGTCTTCAGCGGTTGCAAGGATTTAATTCAGCATACTTCTTTATAGAATGTATAGACTGGAACAGACCACGCAGAGTTGTCTCAATATAATAAGATAAAAAGGTAAATGACAGTTATAGAAAGGAGAGGATAGTACCAATATAGTAGTGTTTTCCAACCAGTGTGCCTTCAGCTGTTGCAAGGATTTAATTCACCTCACTACTTTACTATATAGACTGGGACAGAACAAGCAGAGTCATCTCAATATAATTAGATAAATAGGTTTATGACAGCTTTAGAAAGGAGAGGATAGTAACTTTATATCAGTGTTAGCCAACCTGTGTGCCTTCAGCTGTTGCAAGGATTTAATTCAGCATACTTCTTTATAGAATGTATAGACTGGAACAGACCACGCAGAGTTGTCTCAATATAATAAGATAAAAAGGTAAATGACAGTTATAGAAAGGAGAGGATAGTACCATTATAGTAGTGTTTTCCAACCAGTGTGCCTTCAGCTGTTGCAAGGATTTAATTCACCTCACTACTTTACTATATAGACTGGGACAGAACAAGCAGAGTCATCTCAATATAATTAGATAAATAGGTTTATGACAGCTTTAGAAAGGAGAGGATAGTAACTGTCACGATTCGGCAGGCTGGAGGTGGATCCTCTGTGTCAGAGAAAGATTGGCGTGGACCGTGTTGGTGGACCGGTTCTAAGTAGCTACTGGTTTTCACCAGAGCCCGCCGCAAAGCGGGATGGTCTTGCAGCGGCGGTAGCAACCAGGTCGTATCCACCGGCAACGGCTCAACTTCTCTGACTGCTGAGATAGGCATGGTACAAGGGATAAGGCAAGAGCAAGGTCGGACGTAGCAGAAGGTCAGGGCAGGCAGCAAGGATCGTAGTCAGGGGCAACGGCAGGAGGTCTGGAACACAGGCTAGGAACACTCAAGGAAAGGCTTTCTCTGGCACAAGGGCAACAAGATCCGGCGAGGGAGTGCAGGGGAAGTGAAGTATAAGTAGGGAGTGCACAGGTGCAAGCTAATTAGGGAGATTGGACCAGGCACCATCATTGGTGCACTGGCCCTTTAAATTGCAGAGACCCGGCGCGCGCGCGCCCTAAGGAGCGGGGCCGCGCGCACAGGGACAACACAGATGGGGAACGGGTCAGGTACGGGGACCGAGATGCGCATCGCGAGCGGGCGCGTCCCGCATCGCGAATCGCATCCCGGCTGGGAGCAATATCGCAGCGCACCCGGTCAGCAGGTCTGACCGGAGCGCTGCGAATTAAAGAACGCTGCGAGCGCTTCGGGGAGGAGCGGAGACCCGGAGCGCTCAGCGTAACAGTACCCCCCCCTTGGGTCTCCCCCTCTTCTTGGAGCCTGAGAACCTGAGGATAAGACTTTTGTCCAGGATGTTGTCCTCAGGTTCCCAAGATCTCTCCTCTGAGCACTCAACTACAAAGGGTCCAAGATAACGTGGTCCCAGATTAAAACTGGGGACACGGAAGCGGATATACTTGGTGGAGAGCCACACAAAAACAGGAGGAGTTCTTCTTTTTTCTTCGGCAAGCTTCTTCACCCGGGATGAGGCTAGTATGAGGGATTTTAGAGTCTTTTTCCAGATGGTGGCGAAGCCCCGGAAAACCACATCAACAGCGGGCACACAAGAAGGCGTGGGGGTGGGGAGGGAGGGAAGAGGGTCAAGCTTGGCACGGGGCAGAGTGTTAACAGGACGGGGGCTGTGAGGAGGAGACACAGCACAGTCCAGATAGGCCTTGGGGAGACCAGGTAAAGGGGGAGACACAGAGGTTTGACTGACGGGACTGGGAGCAGACGTGAGGCATTTTCTGTGGCAAGAAGCACCCCAGCTCTTGATCTCCCCGGTGGTCCAGACAAGGGTAGAGGAGTGGCGTTGGAGCCATGGCAGACCGAGGAGGACTTCAGAGGAGCATTTGGGCAAAACAAAAAGTTCCATGCTCAAGAGCAGGGGTTCTGTGCGGTAACGCACAGTGCAGTATAGAAGTAATTCTTTCTTTTTGCGGCGAGTCCTCTCTTCAGGGGTCAGGCGAGACCGATCCACTTGCATAGCCTCCTCGGCGGGAGGCACAGGGGTGGATTGCAAAGGATATTGTGAGAGAGGTGCTCCGAGCGGTGTGGCACATGGCAGGGCCTTGCCAGGCAGGAGACCACGGCAGAGTCTAGAGACCCCATCAAATTTGTCCGACAGGGACAAGCGGGGGTTAGGAGCGGCCGGTCGCTGCGGAGGAGTTGCAGGAGCCGGCGGAGGAGATGGTTGTTGCTGTTGCAGCTGCTGTGTCTGTGACTGAAGTTGCTGTATCTGCGGCAGCAGCTGCTGTATCTGTGACTGAAGTTGCTGTGTCACGGTGGTCAAGTATGACAGCTGGTGATTTCGTTGGGTGATCATTAGGGATTGCTGGGCAATCACCGTGGAAATGTCGGCAAGACTTGACAGCGGCACCTCAGCGGAATCCATGGCCGGATCTACTGTCACGATTCGGCAGGCTGGAGGTGGATCCTCTGTGTCAGAGAGGGATTGGCGTGGACCGTGTCGGTGGACCGGTTCTAAGTAGCTACTGGTTTTCACCAGAGCCCGCCGCAAAGCGGGATGGTCTTGCAGCGGCGGTAGCAACCAGGTCATATCCACCGGCAACGGCTCAACCTCTCTGACTGCTGAGATAGGCATGGTACAAGGGATAAGGCAAGAGCAAGGTCGGACGTAGCAGAAGGTCAGGGCAGGCAGCAAGGATCGTAGTCAGGGGCAACGGCAGGAGGTCTGGAACACAGGCTAGGAACACTCAAGGAAAGGCTTTCTCTGGCACAAGGGCAACAAGATCCGGCGAGGGAGTGCAGGGGAAGTGAGGTATAAGTAGGGAGTGCACAGGTGCAAGCTAATTAGGGAGATTGGACCAGGCACCATCATTGGTGCACTGGCCCTTTAAATTGCAGAGACCCGGCGCGCGCGCGCCCTAAGGAGCGGGGCCGCGCGCACAGGGACAACACAGACGGGGAACGGGTCAGGTACGGGGACCGAGATGCGCATCCCGGCTGGGAGCAATATCGCAGCGCACCCGGTCAGCAGGTCTGACCGGAGCGCTGCGAATTAAAGAACGCTGCGAGCGCTTCGGGGAGGAGCGGAGACCCGGAGCGCTCAGCGTAACAGTAACTTTATATCAGTGTTAGCCAACCTGTGTGCCTTCAGCTGCTGCAAGAATTTAAATCACCTCACTACTTTACTATATAGACTGGGACAGAGCAAGCAGAGTCATCTCAATATAATTAGATAAATAGGTTTATGACAGCTTTAGAAAGGAGAGGATAGTAACTTTATATCAGTGTTAGCCAACCAGTGTGCCTCCAGCTGTTGCAAGGATTTTATTCAGCTCGCTACTTTGCTTTATAGACTGGGAAGAACAAGCAGAGTCATCTCAATCTAATTAGACAAATAGGTTTATGACAGTTCTATAAAGGATAGTTACTTTATACCAGTGTTTCCAAACAGGGTGCTTCTTGTTATTGCAAAACTACAACTCCCCGCATGCTGGGAGTTGTAGTTTTGCAACAGCCGGGGGCACCCTGGTAGGAAAACATTGCATTAAGCACTGTGATTTTCTGTGGATCAGACTTGCGATCACATGACCCAGTTACAGTCATGTAACACATGGATAGGGATGTGTCTGATAGCGATATTACTTTAAGAAAATAATTAAATTCCGTATTTATTGTTTCCCTTTCTCACATATTAATGGAGTCCTCCTCCTTCGACCTCAGATTCGCTTTTGGTGTGACGGATGTCTGCGCATCGATACATTAATATGTGGAGACTCTCTGGACTTTGTTAGAAAATCATTTTCCTCTGAAGCCATTAGCCGCAATGTTATTACATGATTCATTTACTTAAGTAAAAGATCAATTCCACTTTGCATTTCGTCTGAAGTTTTTCAGCTTTCAGGTTTTTCACCTTTTTTTTTTTCTTAAGCAAAATAGTTTTCTTTTTGTTACAAGAAAAGCGGGCCCAATTTTTTTTTATTTCTTTTTTATTTATTTCATTTTTTTTTCCATCCTCCCATTTTAATAGCCGTAACTCTTCCAGTTCTTCGCCTACAGACCCATATGAGGGCTTGTTTTATGCAGGACTGATTGTTCTTTTCAATTCCATCACTGATTTTACCACAAAATAGAATGTGAAACAAAAAAAAGAATTTGCCAATTTTTTTGGGAGGTTTTTCTTTTTCTTTTTTCTTTTTTTGGGGGGGGGAGTGTTTGCTTTCACTCTAGATTTTATGGTAAAGCTGACATTTTTTCTTTTAAGTCAGTACAATTACGAAGGTACACAATTTTCAAATGTTTTGTTTTATTTTATTACAAATAAAAATTACAACTAAATAATGCTTCAAGAGTACTTGTCATATCACAAAAAATAATTATGCTTCCTCACTAGGTCATGTAGATACTTTCCATGTCTTTTTTTTATGTGTCTATCTTCTGTTTTTGGCTCACAAATCCCTCTGTCCTGCTGCTCACTCATTCTGGCATCTTCCTCTCAGGAAGGGGTGTGTCCAAAGCATGCACTGAGCCTACCCTCACTCGCCATGCATTCACTTCCTCCCTGAGTCTGCTGTCCTGATCTGGGTCTCTTCACCCAATCACTGCAGGCTGCTCTGTAACCCCCTCTTGTCTGTTTTCATGCTGCAGTCTGATAGACAGGACAGGAGTGAGCACAGAGGAGTGTTAGTCCTGCCCTTACTTCCTGGACTTTCCAGGACAGAGATGATGCTTTAGCCAGACAGGATTATGTTCTGGATGATATGGGGACCCCTAGTGGTCTTTTTTATGAGCCATGATTTCTATATAAAGGAGATAACAATCTCTTTATGTTTTGCCAAAATGTACAACATATAAAAAGCTTTTGAACCTGACAGTGACCCCTATAATTTTTATTTTTCTGTATATGGGGATGTGTGAAGATCATTTTTTGCACTGTGATCTGTAGTTTGCATCGGTATGATATTTGTTTGGAGGGACATTTTTATCACATTTTATAAATAATTTTCTGATATATGATGTGACCATAAATCAGCATTTCTGGCATTTGGTACAATAGTGTTATTGCTTTTTTTTTTTAAATATTTTTAATAACACTTTTTTAAATATTTTTTTAAAACACTTTTTTACACTTTTTTTTTTAATTAGGGGATTGCTAATCATTGGATTGCTTATACTGATCAATTCAAGGCTATTGCATAGCATTGATCATTTAGATCAGCTATTTGCTAGTACACTCTACCCGAGGCGGACTGAATCAGCAGAGCCAATATGGCTAACATGGAAGCTTTAAGAAGCCCTCTGCACATCATATTAACTGGTCGGCACCCCGAGAATGTGTTGCAGGGGTACCGATGAATCACCCCAAACCCCCATAGCCGTCATTTGTGCTTTTAAGTGCTGCAATTGCTTTTGATCGCAGCATTTATGATCAATACCAGCATCACCACTGATGTTGGTTATTAACAGTGTATGCCGGCTGCTGATAGCAGCCGGTACCCGCCAAGCATGATGCTTCGTCTCTGAGCATGTAGATGTGTTGTGAATTGATATATACTATTTATAGCTGCAGTAGGGTGTGTTAGAAACTTTTCAGGTTAAAATGGAGAACACAAAGACCATCTAGAGCAGTGTTTCTCAACCAGTGTGCCTCCAGCTGTTACAAAACTACAACTCCCAGCATGCCCGCTCGAGGCACATTTGTTGTGAAACATTGCTCTAGATCAGTGGTCTTCAACCTGTGGACCTCCAGAGGTTGCAAAACTACAACTCCCAGCATGCCCGGACAGCCATCGGCTGTCCGGGCATGCTGGGAGTTGTAGTTTTGAAACATCTGGAGGTCCGCAGGTTGAAGACCACTGCTCTAGATGGTCTTTGCGTTCTCCTCCATCTTAACCTGAAAACTGTGTAGAGGAGGATCAGAGTTATCTCTGATGCCAACCTCTGACAGCTGGTGCCGGCTGTACAATATAGCTGGCACCTGCGCTGTAAGCTCCAGCTCCATACATTGTGACGTACATCTTTGTCAAACATGGAGCCATCAGCAATGACATCTTTGTATTGTTTACCCAATGCCCGGATCCTCTGGAGGACAAGTTGCACTTTTTTTTTTTTAACTTAAAGGGGTACTCCAGTAGAAAACAAACACTTTCATATCAACTGGTGCCAGAAAGTTGAACAGATTTGTAAATTACTTCTATATAAAAATCTTAATCCTTCCCGTACTTATCAGCTGCTGTATGCTCCAGAGGAAGTTGTGTAGTTCTTTCCAGTCTGACCACAGTGCTCTCTGCTGACACCTCTGTCCATGTCAGGAACTGTCTAGAGCAGTAGAAAGTCCCCATAGGAAACCTCTCCTGCTCCGGACGGTTCCTGACATGAACAGAGGTGTCAGCAGAGAGCACTGTGGTCAGACAGAAAAGAACTACACAACTTCCTGTGGAGCATAAGTACCGGAAGGATTAAGGGGTACTCCGTTGGAAAACAGTTTTTTTTTTTTTTTTTTTATCAACTAGTGCCAGAAAGTTAAACAGATTTGTAAATTACTTCTATTAAAAAACCTTAACATTTTTAAATCTTTAAAATTTTAGCAGTTGTATGCTACAGAGGAAATTCTTTTCTTTTTGAATTTCTTTTTTGTCTTGACCATATCAGGATTTGTCCAAAGCAGGAGAAAATCCCCATAGCAAACCTATCCTGCTCTGGACAGTTCCTGACATGGACAGAGGTGTCGGCAGAGAGCAATGTGGTCAGGCAGAAAGGAAACTTAAAAAGAAAATAACTTCCTGTGGATCATACAGCAGCTGCTAAGTACTGGAAGGATTAAGATTTTTTTAAATAGAAGTAATTTACAAATCTGTTTAACTTTCTGGCATCAGTTCATTTAAAAAAAAAAGTTTTTCACCAGAGTACCCCTTTAAGATTTATATATAGAAATAATTTAAAACTCTGTATCACTTTCTGGCACCAGTCGATTTGAAAACATTTATTTTCCACCGAAGTACCCCTTTAAGGGTTTGTGACTTTGTAAACCTGAGGAACATCGATCTAAAGAGTAAAAATTTAATTAACACGACCGATGGAGCGTGATGTCGGCCATATTACCATCATATTGGATTTAATTTAATAAAACTGTTTCACGTTGGGGTTTCCGAATCTGTGAAAGTTGGCAAAACTTATCTTATTTAGGTTGTGTATTAGGTCATTGTATTAACTGGAGCCGGGTCAGGGCATGAGATGAAAGGACCACTAATAACTTCTTATAAGATCACCGAAAAGTTTTTGTTCTCCATCCAGAACTGTGCATCCAGTTATGTCGGGCCTGGCGTCACGTCATCTTAGCACAGCCCCCACCCCCCACCCCCCACCCCCCTATAATGTACCAGGAGAAAATTAGATCTTATTAAAATCAATTAATTATATAGTTGTTTTTATTTTTTAATTTATTATTTTTTTTTTTAAACTAATGTTATTTTTAAACCGACCACTAGGCACAATTTGTGAAATTCCTGTTTATTTTTCCTCAGCTCGTTACTTTGCTGTTTAGACTGGAACAGAATGAGCAGAGTCATTGCAATGTAATTAGTTAACCAGGTAAATGATAGTTCTTGATAAGAGAAGATAATAACATTATATCAGTGTTTCCCAACCAGGGTGCTGTCCAGGCGTGCTGGGGCTTGTGGTTCCGCAACAGCTGGAGGCACACTGTTTCGGAAACACTGGATCAATGTGTAATGCCTGGCAGGGCTGGGCTGGAACTAAAAAGCAGCCCTGGAACATACACCTCACCAGCCCACTTACTATATCATCTCTGACCCCATCTTGCAAATTGTGGTGCACAATCCACTGTGGCAAATTTAGCAGTTAAAGGGGTACTCCACTGGAAAACATTTTTTTTAATCAACTGGTGGCAGAAAGTTAAACAGATTTGTAAATTATTTCTATTAACCCCTTCCCGCTATAGGACGTATGCATACGTCCAATCATACGACACGTTCGCGCAATTGGATGTATGCATACGTCATAGCGATCTCCGGCACTCCCACAGGCAGCTGTCAATCACAGCCAGAGTCCCGCCGCAGCTATCAGAGCCGCGATCGCACCGATCCCGGCAGTATTAACCCCATAGATGCCGTGATCAATCCTGATCATGGCATCTATGGTGTTGACAGGGGGAGCGTTCTCCCCCTGTTCTCCAACGGCAGCGCCGCGATACAATCGCGGGTCGCTGTTGGTTGCTATGGCAGCAGGAGGTCAGATCATGACCTCCTGTCTGCCTGCTACGGAAAACTGTAAGATCCAGCCAGAGGCTGTAGTGTCTGCAGCTCATCAGGTCATACTGTGCTGCAGAACAAATGTATTCCAGCATAGTATAACCTGTAAAAAGTGTAAAAAATAGAATAAAAAGTTCTTCAATAAAAGTATGAAGTGTAAAAAAAAAAAGCCCCTTTCCCAATAAAAGCCCTGTATTATCACCATAAAAGATCAAAAACACATATCATATACATAATAAGTATTGCCGCGTCCGTAATGGCGTGTACTATAAAACTATAAAGTAAATTATCCCACACGGAGAACGCCGTAAAAGAAAACATAAAAAAAAGCACAAAATTCGCCAATTTTGGTACAAATAGCGGAATAAAAAAGATCAAAATGTAGCAGGTATCACAAAAATGATATCAATAAAAAGTACAGCTCATCCCGCAAAAAATAAGCCCTTACTCAATGGCGTTGGACGAAAAATAAAAAAGTTACGGCTGTTGGAAAATGAATGGCAGAAAATGAATTTTGCTCAGAAAAGGAAAAAGAACATAGAAAGGGATATAAAATGGGTATCGCCATAATCGTACTGAGCCACAGAATAAATATAACATCACTGTGACGGCACAGTGTACACCATAAAAAACATATATATTAAAAAATGCCAGAAATTTTCCAGTTTTTCACAATAAATGCTTCATGTGTCAACAAAAATGCACAAGTTATATAAAGTACAATATGTCACGAAAAAGCAATCTCAGAATCGCTCCGCTCAGAAAAAGCGTTCTAAAGTTATTACCATTTAAAGGGTACCTCTCATCAAAAAAACTTTTGATATATTATGGATTGATGTATGCAGAATAACTTTACAATTACATGTTATTAAAAAATATGCTTCTTTCTATTTAATTTTCCACTTTGAAGAAATGACCACTAGGGGTCTCCCTACCAGTCCTGGCAGCAAGCATTTCAGACTCATGCTGGAGTCCTAAACACTACGAGCTGCCAGTCTGCTTTGTTCACAAAGGAGAACACTCAGAGCTGCCAGCCTGCTTTGTTCACAGCCTGTTTGGCTGTGAACAAAGCAGGCTGGCAGCTCTGAGTGTTTAGGACTCCAGCACGAGTCAGAAATGCTTGCTGACAGGACTGATCGGGAAAAATACAATAGAAAGAAGAATATTTTTCATTAACATGCTATTGGAAAGTTATTCAACATTCATTAATCTAAAATATATCAAAAGTTTATTTGATGAGAGGTGCCCTTTAAAGAGATACATGTCAAATAAAAAAAAGAACCTGGTCATAGAGGTAAAAAATGGGTTGGTCCTTAAGGGGTTAAAATATCCCAATCCTTCCAGTACTTTTCAGCTGCTGTATAATACACAGGAAGTTCTTACACTGGAATTTTTTTATATAAAAATAATTTACAAATCTGTTTAACTTTCTGGCACCAGTTGATTTAATAAAAAATGTTTTCCAGTGGAGTACCCCTTTAATGATCCTACCTTTCCCTAATCTCACATCATCTACCCAAGAAAGAAAATAAGTGGAACATAAAAACACATGGGGGAGAATTATCAAAATCTGTTCAGATCGCTTCTTTCACATTTTAGAGGCCTTTTTGGAAATGAAAAAAGCCTTCTGGTTGCTATAGACAACTGCACTTCGCTCCCTTTACACAGGTTTTGATAAATCTCCCATAATCACATAGTCCGAATCAGGTGTACCCTCACTTTACAGTCAGACATAGGTGTATACAGTCATCAATACAACTAATTTATTTCCCCCATACAGTTCCCATATACAGTAGTGGTAGATACCAGCTGTACACAGGCTCTGTAGACCATATAAAACATTAAAGTTTTCTCCATATTAGATATATTCTCCATATTAGATAGGTAGGCTGAACCTTCCCCACCCTGCCATCCATAGATAGGTAGATAGGCCGCCCCCCCCCCCCCCCTTCCTTGTAGATAGGACGTTTTCTCCATATTAGATAGGTAGATAGAACTTGTAGTTTTGGAACAGCTTGGGGCACCCTGGTTGGGAAACACTGCTGAAAAGAAACAATTCTGCTACATCTTTACATCAGCATGCAGATGAAACCACTTTAGCTTCCCGAGATAAGACAACAAGCTCAGCTCTGCTACATCTCCAACGCGCTGATCCTAGACCCCCTGCCTTCATTAAGCTTCTGTGCGATGAGATCTGCGTCACCATCTGCAGGATAACACCCAACCTCTCATTCCACAGCTACAACCCTACAAGTAAAGACTCGTCCCTGCTCAATGTATAACCCGGCGCTGTACGGGAAGGATCCGTATCATCAGCGCGGTCACACAACCGTGTCCAAGGGAAGAACGAGGGGGAATGAGATGACACAAGAGTCAGAATGACTATATATCACCCCCCATGGTAACACCAGGTATAGGGGCTCTGGGTCAATGATAGAGGTATCTAAGCTGACTTGTCTCTGGCAGGAGAACACAGCTCTGCTACGCACCATTGTTTGGGTGTAAACCATTTCAGTTCTGGAACAACATCAAAGATTATGACGAGGAGGAGGAACAACTCCCTTTGGAACGTATTATGAGACATAACTGAGAAGGGTTCGACACGAGACCTACCTGTACTGGAGCTCCTCAATGTCCTAGGGTCATGTATGTTCTCTACACAACGTTACAGAGGAGCAACTGAGGGCTCACATAGGCTGCTGTGTCTAAACATGGTTTGTTTGGGCAACGGTTCCTTCAGCGATCGACCCCCCCACCCCCAACACATATGAGGAAGGATCTAGGAGTTGACTCTAATGTAGCTCTGGGTCCCCCATGCAAAATTTGGAACACAACCTCCAGGTCTTATATGTCCTTCCTGGAAGGGCCGTCTCCATCTATAGGCAAAATAGGCAGCCGCATAGAGTGCCCTCTTGATGGGGGCGCAGTTCTGCCCCCCCCCCCCCCCCCCGCAAGAAAGGTAAGCTGTCTCCCCAGTAGTAAGGAGATTACATGAGGAGGAGGTTTGTTACAGTGTGTCCCCCCAGTAGTAAGGAGATTACATGAGGAAGAGGTTTGTTACAGTGTGCCACCCCAGTAGTAAGGAGATTACATGAGGAGGGGGTTTGTAACAGTGTGTCACCCCAGTAGTAAGGAGGTTACATGAGGAGGAGGTTTGTTAGAGTGTGTCACCCCAGTAGTAAGGAGATTACATGAGGAGGAGGTTTGTTACAGTGTGTCACCCCAGTAGTAAGGAGATTACATGAGAAGAAGGTTTGTTACAGTGTGTCACCCCAGTAGTCAGGAGATTACATGAGGAGGGGGTTTGTTACAGTGTGTCAGCCAAGTTGTAAGGTGATTACATGAGGAGGGGGGTTGCTACAGTGTGTCACCCCAGTAGTAAGGAGATTACATGAGAAGGAGGTTTGTTACAGTGTGTCACCCCAGTAGTTAGGAGATTACTTGAGGAGGGGGTTTGTTACAGTGTGTCACCCCAGTAGTAAGGTGATTACATGAGGAGGGGGTTTGTTACAGTGTGTCACCCCAGTAGTAAAGAGATTACATGAGAAGGAGGTTTGTTACAGTGTGTCACCCCAGTAGTAAGGAGATTATACAAGGAGGATGTTTGTTACAGTGTGTCACCCCAGTAGTAAGGAGATTACATGTGGAGGAGGTTTGTTACAGTGTGTCACCCCAGTAGTAAGAAGATTACATGAGGAGGAGGTTTGTTACAGTGTGTCACCCCAGTAGTCAGGAGATTACATGAGGAGGAGGTTTGTCACAGTGTGTCACCCCAGTAGTAAGGAGATTATACGAGGAGGAGGTTTGTTACAGTGTATCACCCCAGTAGTAAGGAGATTACATGAAGAGGAGGTTTGTTACAGTGTGTCACCCCAGTAGTAAGGAGATTACATGAGGAGGAGGTTTGTTATAGTGTGTCACCTCAGAAGTAGGGAATTATATGAGGAGAAGGTTTGTTACAGTGTGTCACCCCAGAAGTAAGGAGATTATATAAGGAGGAGGTTTGTTACAGTGTGTCACCCCAGTAGTAAGGAGATTACATGAGGAGGAGGTTTGTTACAGTGTGTCACCCCAGTAGTAAGGAGATTACATGTGGAGGAGGTGTGTTACAGTGTGTCACCCCAGTAGTAAGGAGATTACATATGGAGGAGGTGTGTTACAGTGTGTCACCCCCAGTAGTAAGGAGATTATATGAGGAGGAGGTTTGTTACAGAGTGTCACCCCAGTAGTAAGGAGATTACATGAGAAGGAGGTTTGTTACAGTGTGTCACCCCAGTAGTCAGGAGATTACACAAGGAGGGGGTTTGTTACAGTGTGTCACCCCAGTAGTAAGGTGATTACATGAGATGGGGGGTTGTTACAGTGTGTCACCCCAGTAGTAAGGAGATTACATGAGAAGGAGGTTTGTAACAGTGTGTCACCCCAGTAGTTAGGAGATTACATGAGGAGGGGGTTTGTTACAGTGTGTCACCCCAGTAATAAGGTGATTACATGAGGAGGGGGTTTGTTACAGTGTGTCACCCCAGTAGTAAGGAGATTACATGAGAAGGAGGTTTGTTACAGTGTGTCACCCCAGTAGTAAGGAGATTATACAAGGAGGAGGTTTGTTACAGTGTGTCACCCCAGTAGTAAGGAGATTACATGTGGAGGAGGTTTGTTATAGTGTGTCACCCCAGTAGTCAGGAGATTACATGAGGAGGAGGTTTGTTACAGTGTGTCACCCCAGTAGTAAGGAGATTATACGAGGAGGAGGTTTGTTACAGTGTGTCACCCCAGTAGTAAGGAGATTACATGAGGAGGAGGTTTGTTACAGTGTGTCACCCCAGTAGTAAGGAGATTACATGAGGAGGAGGTTTGTTACAGTGTGTCACCCCAGTAGTAAGGAGATTACATGTGGAAGAGGTTTGTTACAGTGTGTCACCCCAGTAGTAAGGAGATTACATGTGGAGGAGGTTTGTTACAGTGTGTCACCCCAGTAAAAAGGAGATTATATGAGGAGGAGGTTTGTTACAGTGTGTCACCCCAGTAGTAAGGAGATTACATGTGGAGGAGGTTTGTTACAGTGTGTCACCCCAGTAGTAAGGAGATTACATGTGGAGGAGGTTTGTTACAGTGTGTCACCCCAGTAAAAAGGAGATTATATGAGGAGGAGGTTTGTTACAGTTTGTCACCCCAGTAGTAAGGAGATTACATGTGGAGGAGGTTTGTTACAGTGTGTCACCCCAGTAGTAAGGAGATTACATGAGGAGGAGGTTTGTTATAGTGTGTCACCTCAGAAGTAGGGAATTATATGAGGAGAAGGTTTGTTACAGTGTGTCACCCCAGGAGTAAGGAGATTATATAAGGAGGAGGTTTGTTACAGTGTGTCACCCCAGTAGTAAGGAGATTACATGAGGAGGAGATTTGTTACAGTGTGTCACCCCAGTAGTAAGGAGATTACATGTGGAGGAGGTGTGTTACAGTGTGTCACCCCAGTAGTAAGGAGATTACATAAGGAGGAGGTTTGTTACAGTGTGTCACCCCCAGTAGTAAGGAGATTATATGAGGAGGAGGTTTGTTACAGAGTGTAACCCCAGTAGTAAGGAGATTACATGAGAAGGAGGTTTGTTACAGTGTGTCACCCCAGTAGTCAGGAGATTACATGAAGAGGGGGTTTGTTACAGTGTGTCACCCCAGTAGTAAGGTGATTACATGAGGAGGGGGGTTGTTACAGTGTGTCACCCCAGTAGTAAGGAGATTACATGAGAAGGAGGTTTGTAACAGTGTGTCACCCCAGTAGTTAGGAGATTACATGAGGAGGGGGTTTGTTACAGTGTGTCACCCCAGTAATAAGGTGATTACATGAGGAGGGGGTTTGTTACAGTGTGTCACCCCAGTAGTAAGGAGATTACATGAGAAGGAGGTTTGTTACAGTGTGTCACCCCAGTAGTAAGGAGATTATACAAGGAGGAGGTTTGTTACAGTGTGTCACCCCAGTAGTAAGGAGATTACATGTGGAGGAGGTTTGTTATAGTGTGTCACTCCAGTAGTCAGGAGATTACATGAGGAGGAGGTTTGTTACAGTGTGTCACCCCAGTAGTAAGGAGATTATACGAGGAGGAGGTTTGTTACAGTGTATCACCCCAGTAGTAAGGAGATTAGATGAGGAGGAGGTTTGTTACAGTGTGTCACCCCAGTAGTAAGGAGATTACATGAGGAGGAGGTTTGTTATAGTGTGTCACCTCAGAAGTAAGGTAATTATACGAGGAGAAGGTTTGTTACAGTGTGTCACCCCAGTAGTAAGGAGATTACATGTGGAGGAGGTTTGTTACAGTGTGTCACCCCAGTAGTAAGGAGATTACATGTGGAGGAGGTTTGTTACAGTGTGTCACCCCAGTAAAAAGGAGATTATATGAGGAGGAGGTTTGTTACAGTGTGTCACCCCAGTAGTAAGGAGATTACATGTGGAGGAGGTTTGTTACAGTGTGTCACCCCAGTAGTAAGGAGATTACATGTGGAGGAGGTGTGTTACAGTGTGTCACCCCAGTAGTAAGGAGATTATATGGGGGGGAGGTTTGTTACAGTGTGTCACCCCAGTAGTAAGGAGATTACATGTGGAGGTGGTGTGTTACAGTGTGTCACCCCAGTAGTAAGGAGATTACATAAGGAGGAGGTTTGTTACAGTGTGTCACCCCAGTAGTAAGGAGATTATATGAGGAGGAGGTTTGTTACAATGTGCCACCCCAGTAGTAAGGAGATTACATGAGAAGGAGGTTTGTTACAGTGTGTCACCCCAGTAGTCAGGAGATTACATGAGGAGGTGGTTTGTTACAGTGTGTCACCCCAGTAGTAAGGTGATTACATGAGGAGGGGGGTTGTTACAGTGTGTCACCCCAGTAGTAAGGAGATTACATGAGAAGGAGGTTTGTTACAGTATGTCACCCCAGTAGTAAGGTGATTACATGAGGAGGGGGTTTGTTACAGTGTGTCACCCCAGTAGTAAGGAGATTACATGAGAAGGAGGTTTGTTACAGTGTGTCACCCCAGTAGTAAGAAGATTATACAAGGAGGAGGTTTGTTACAGTGTGTCACCCCAGTAGTAAGGAGATTACATGAGGAGGAGGTTTGTTACAGTGTGTCACCCCAGTAGTCAGGAGATTACATGAGGAGGAGGTTTGTTACAGTGTGTCACCCCAGTAGTAAGGAGATTACATAAGGAGGAGGTTTGTTACAGTGTGTCACCCCAGTAGTCAGGAGATTACATGAGGAGGTGGTTTGTTACAGTGTGTCACCCCAGTAGTAAGGTGATTACATGAGGAGGGGGGTTGTTACAGTGTGTCACCCCAGTAGTAAGGAGATTACATGAGAAGGAGGTTTGTTACAGTGTGTCACCCCAGTAGTTAGGAGATTACATGAGGAGGGGGTTTGTAACAGTTTGTCACCCCAGTAGTAAGGTGATTACATGAGGAGGGGGTTTGTTACAGTGTGTCACCCCAGTAGTAAGGAGATTACATGAGAAGGAGGTTTGTTACAGTGTGTCACCCCAGTAGTAAGAAGATTATACAAGGAGGAGGTTTGTTACAGTGTGTCACCCCAGTAGTAAGGAGATTACATGAGGAGGAGGTTTGTTACAGTGTGCCACCCCAGTAGTCAGGAGATTACATGAGGAGGAGGTTTGTTACAGTGTGTCACCCCAGTAGTAAGGAGATTACATGAGGAGGAGGTTTGTTATAGTGTGTCACCCCAGTAGTAAGGAGATTACATAAGGAGGAGGCTTGTTACAGTGTGTCACCCCAGTAGTAAGGAGATTACACGAGGAGGAGGTTTGTTACAGTGTGTCACCCCAGTAGTAAGGAGAGTACATGAGGAGGAGGTTTGTTACAGTGTGTCACCCCAGTAGTAAGGAGATTACATTAGAAGGGGGGTTGTTACAGTGTGTCACCCCAGTAGTAAGGAGATTACATTAGAAGGGGGGTTGTTACAGTGTGTCACCCCAGTAGTAAGGTGATTACATGAGGAGGAGGTTTGTTACAGTGTATCACCCCAGTAGTAATCAAAGCGCAGAGCCAATCCATTGGGTTAAGGTAAGGCAAAATTAGCTTTCACCTAGAGTGGCAAAAATCTTTGCACTAGCTCTGCATGCTGTCAATGGGGATGGCACCTGTTGGCACAGTCACAGTGCCGAATACTTTCGTCTCACCCGCTGCACTCAGAATCTCCACCCAGAGTGCATTAGGGCCCAGTTGGTCTCTATAGAAGATGTACAGGATGTATACTGCAGTGTTTCGCAACCTGGGTGCCTCCAGCTGTTGCAAAACTACAACTCCCAGCATGCCTGGACATCCAACGGCTGTCCGGGCATGCTGGGAGTTGTAGTTTTGCAACAGCTGGAGGCACCCTGTTTGGGAAACGCTGCAGGATACGGTATGTGCGTGCGCTCTCCTGACTGACACCGGTCCTTCCCATGTAATTTGCTTGTAATTCTCGCCTTTACATGGGGGGTGTCGGTCGCCTGGGGTGAAAAAAGATAAATTAACACAAGTATTTATTGGCAACGAAAACGATGCAGCGGCGGAAAATGAAGTAAATATTGTAAAAGTTTCCAGTAATGTTGTTTAGGAGAAGCCGGAGAGAAGCTTGTAAAACAGCGGTTTATCGCAGCGCTGGAGGGTCTGTACCGCCGCATCATGTACGGAAATATGACAGGAATGACTTCTTCTGGACTCACACGGGGAGAACCAGGATTCCCCGAAATGTTACAATGTATAAAATGGTTCCCCTTCAAAAAAGACAAAAGAATTCAAACTTCACAGAGATCTCATACAGTAATCCTGATGGTTATATTCGCTTCACGCGGTGATGTCATAGAACTCGAACAGAGCATTGTCTAGACTGGATACAATTGTATCACTTCTCAGCTAAGAGCAGGACTAGCTATATACAATGTATCAGTCTGGAGTCCAGGATGTTTAGCTCACAGAGCATTGTCTAGACTGGATACAATTGTATCACTTCTCAGCGGAGAGCAGGACTAGCTATGTACAATGTATCAGTCTGAAGGTCGGGATGTTTAGCTCACAGAGCATTGTCTAGACTGGATACAATTGTATCACTTCTCAGCTGAGAGCAGGACTAGCTATGTACAATGTATCAGTCTGGAGTCCAGGATGTTTAGCTCACAGAGCATTATCTAGACTGGATACAATTGTATCACTTCTCAGCTGAGAGCAGGACTAGCTATGTACAATGTATCAGTCTGGAGTCCAGGATGTTTAGCTCACAGAGCATTGGCTAGACTGGATACAATTGTATCACTTCTCAGCTGAGAGCAGGACTAGCTATATACAATGTATCAGTCTGGGTCCGAGATGTTTAGCTCACAGAGCATTGTCTAGACTGGATACAATTGTATCACTTCTCAGCGGAGAGCAGGACTAGCTATGTACAATGTATCAGTCTGGAGTCCAGGATGTTTAGCTCACAGAGCATTGTCTAGACTGGATACAATTGTATCACTTCTCAGCTGAGAGCAGGACTAGCTATGTACAATGTATCAGTCTGGGGTCCAGGATGTTTAGCTCACAGAGCATTGTCTAGACTGGATACAATTGTATCACTTCTCAGCTGAGAGCAGGACTAGCTATATACAATGTATCAGTCTGGAGTCCAGGATGTTTAGCTCACAGAGCATTGTCTAGACTGGATACAATTGTATATACTTCTCAGCTGAGAGCAGGACGAGCTATGTACAATGTATCAGTCTGGAGTCCTGGATGTTTAGCTCACAGAGCATTGTCTAGACTGGATACAATTGTATCACTTCTCAGCTGAGAGCAGGACTAGCTATGTACAATGTATCAGTCTGGAGTCCAGGATGTTTAGCTCACATGGCATTGTCTAGACTGGATACAATTGTATCACTTCTCAGCGGAGAGCAGGACTAGCTATATACAATGTATCAGTCTGGAGTCCAGGATGTTTAGCTCACAGAGCATTGTCTAGACTGGATACAATGGTATCACTTCTCAGCTGAGAACAGGACTAGCTATGTTCAATGTATCAGTCTGGGTCCGGGATGTTTAGCTCACAGAGCATTGTCTAGACTGGATACAATTGTATCACTTCTCAGCTGAGAGCAGGACGAGCTATGTACAATGTATCAGTCTGGAGGTCGGGATGTTTAGCTCACAGAGCATTGTCTAGACTGGATACAATTGTATCACTTCTCAGCTGAGAGCAGGACTAGCTATGTACAATGTATCAGTCTGGGGTCGGGATGTTTAGCTCACAGAGCATTGTCTAGACTGGATACAATTGTATCACTTCTCAGCTGAGAGCAGGACTAGCTATGTACAATGTATCAGTCTGGAGTCCAGGATGTTTAGCTCACAGAGCATTGTCTAGACTGGATACAATTGTATCACTTCTCAGCTGAGAGCAGGACTAGCTATGTACAATGTTGTATCAGTCTGTAGTCCAGGATGTTTAGCTCACAGAGCATTGTCTAGACTGGATACAATTGTATCACTTCTCAGCTGAGAGCAGGACTAGCTATGTACAATGTATCAGTCTGGAGTCCAGGATGTTTAGCTCACAGAGCATTGTCTAGACTGGAGACAATTGTATCACTTCTCAGCTGAGAGCAGGACTAGCTATATACAATGTATCGGTCTGGAGTCCAGGATGTTTAGCTCACAGAGCATTGTCTAGACTGGATACAATTGTATATACTTCTCAGCTGAGAGCAGGACTAGCTATATACAATGTATCAGTCTGGAGTCCAGGATGTTTAGCTCACAGAGCATTGTCTAGACTGGATACAATTGTATCTCTTCTCAGCTGAGAGCAGGACTAGCTATGTACAATGTATCAGTCTGGAGTCCAGGATGTTTAGCTCACAGAGTATTGTCTAGACTGGATACAATTGTATCACTTCTCAGCTGAGAGCAGGACGAGCTATGTACAATGTATCAGTCTGGAGTCCTGGATGTTTAGCTCACAGAGCATTGTCTAGACTGGATACAATTGTCTCCACTTCTCAGCTGAGAGCAGGACTAACTATGTACAATGTATCAGTTTGGAGTTCAGAATGTTTAGCTCACAGAGCATTGTCTAGACTGGATACAATGGTATCACTTCTCAGCTGAGAACAGGACTAGCTATGTACAATGTATCAGTCTGGGTCCGGGATGTTTAGCTCACAGAGCATTGTCTAGACTGGATACAATTGTATCACTTCTCAGCTGAGAGCAGGAAGAGCTATGTACAATGTATCAGTCTGGAGGTCAGGATGTTTAGCTCACAGAGCATTGTCTAGACTGGATACAATTGTATCACTTCTCAGCTGAGAGCAGGACTAGCTATGTACAATGTATCAGTCTGGAGTCCAGGATGTTTAGCTCACAGAGCATTGTCTAGACTGGATTTAATTGTCTCTACTTCTCAGCTGAGAGCAGGACTAGCTATGTACAATGTATCAGTCTGGAGGTCGGGATGTTTAGCTCACAGAGCATTGTCTAGACTTGATACAATTGTATCACTTCTCAGCTGAGAGCAGGACTAGCTATGTACAATGTTGTATCAGTCTGGAGTCCAGGATGTTTAGCTCACAGAGCATTGTCTAGACAGGATACAATTGTATCACTTCTCAGCTGAGAGCAGGACTAGCTATGTACAATGTATCAGTCTGGAGTCCAGGATGTTTAGCTCACAGAGCATTGTCTAGACTGGATACAATTGTATCACTTCTCAGCTGAGAGCAGGACTAGCTATATACAATGTATCGGTCTGGAGTCCAGGATGTTTAGCTCACAGAGCATTGTCTAGACTGGATACAATTGTATATACTTCTCAGCTGAGAGCAGGACTAGCTATATACAATGTATCAGTCTGGAGTCCAGGATGTTTAGCTCACAGAGCATTGTCTAGACTGGATACAATTGTATCTCTTCTCAGCTGAGAGCAGGACTAGCTATGTACAATGTATCAGTCTGGAGTCCAGGCTGTTTAGCTCACAGAGTATTGTCTAGACTGGATACAATTGTATCACTTCTCAGCTGAGAGCAGGACGAGCTATGTACAATGTATCAGTCTGGAGTCCTGGATGTTTAGCTCACAGAGCATTGTCTAGACTGGATACAATTGTCTCCACTTCTCAGCTGAGAGCAGGACTAACTATGTACAATGTATCAGTTTGGAGTTCAGAATGTTTAGCTCACAGAGCATTGTCTAGACTGGATACAATGGTATCACTTCTCAGCTGAGAACACGACTAGCTATATACAATGTATCAGTCTTGGTCCGGGATGTTTAGCTCACAGAGCATTGTCTAGACTGGATACAATTGTATCACTTCTCAGCTGAGAGCAGGACGAGCTATGTACAATGTATCAGTCTGGAGGTCGGGATGTTTAGCTCACAGAGCATTGTCTAGACTTGATACAATTGTATCACTTCTCAGCTGAGAGCAGGACTAGCTATGTACAATGTATCAGTCTGGAGTCCAGGATGTTTAGCTCACAGAGCATTGTCTAGACTGGATACAATTGTATCACTTCTCAGCTGAGAGCAGGACTAGCTATGTACAATGTATCAGTCTGTAGTCCAGGATGTTTCGCTCACAGAGCATTGTCTAGACTGGATACAATTGTATCACTTCTCAGCTGAGAGCAGGACTAGCTATGTACAATATTGTATCAGTCTGGAGTCCAGGATGTTTAGCTCACAGAGCATTGTCTAGACTGGATACAATTGTATCACTTCTCAGCTGAGAGCAGGACTAGCTATGTACAATGTTGTATCAGTCTGGAGTCCAGGATGTTTAGCTCACAGAGCATTGTCTAGACTGGATACAATTGTATCACTTCTCAGCTTAGAGCAGGACTAGCTATATACAATGTATCAGTTTGGAGTCCGGGATGTTTAGCTCACAGAGCATTGTCTAGTCTGGATACAATTGTATATACTTCTCAGCTGAGATCAGGACTAGCTATATACAGTGTATCAGTCTGGAGTCCAGGATGCTTAGCTCACAGAGCATTGTCTAGACTGGATATAATTGTATCACTTCTCAGCTGAGAGCAGGACTAGCTATGTACAATGTATCAGTCTGGAGTCCAGGATGTTTAGCTCACAGAGCATTGTCTAGACTGGATACAATTGTATATACTTCTCATCTGTGAGCAGGACTAGCTATGTACAATGTATCAGTCTGGAGTCCGGGATGTTTAGCTCACAGAGCATTGTCTAGACAGGATACAATTGTATCACTTCTCAGCTGAGAGCAGGACTAGCTATGTACAATGTATCAGTCTGGAGTCCAGGATGTTTAGCTCACAGAGCATTGTCTAGACTGGATACAATTGTATCACTTCTCAGCAGAGAGCAGGACTAGCTATGTACAATGTATCAGTCTGGAGTCCAGGATGTTTAGCTCACAGAGCATTGTCTAGACAGGATACAATTGTATCACTTCTCAGCCGAGAGCAGGACTAGCTATGTACAATGTATCAGTCTGGAGTCCAGGATGTTTAGCTCACAGAGCATTGTCTAGACTGGATACAATTGTATCACTTCTCAGCTGAGAGCACGACTAGCTATGTACAATGTATCAGTGTGGAGTCCAGGATGTTTAGCTCACAGAGCATTGTCTAGACTGGATACAATTCTATATACTTCTCAGCTGAGAGCAGGACGAGCTATGTACAATGTATCAGTCTGGAGTCCAGGCTGTTTTTATCTCACAGAGCATTGTCTAGACTGGATACAATTGTATCACTTCTCATCTGAGAGCAGGACTAGCTATGTACAATGTATCAGTCTGGAGTCCAGGATGTTTAGCTCACAGAGCATTGTCTAGACTGGATACAATTCTATATTCTTCTCAGCTGAGAGCAGGACTAGCTATGTACAAAGTATCAGTCTGGAGTCCAGGATGTTTAGCTCACAGAGCATTGTCTAGACTGGATACAATTGTATCACTTCTCAGCTGAGAGCAGGACTAGCTATGTACAATGTATCAGTCTGGAGGTCGGGATGTTTAGCTCACAGAGCATTGTCTAGACTTGATACAATTGTATCACTTCTCAGCTGAGAGCAGGACTAGCTATGTACAATGTATCAGTCTGGAGTCCAGGATGTTTAGCTCACAGAGCATTGTCTAGACTGGATACAATTGTATCACTTCTCAGCTGAGAGAAGGACTAGCTATGTACAATGTATCAGTTTGTAGTCCAGGATGTTTAGCTCACAGAGCATTGTCTAGACTGGATACAATTGTATCACTTCTCAGCTGAGAGAAGGACTAGCTATGTACAATGTATCAGTCTGGAGTCCAGGATGTTTAGCTCACAGAGCATTGTCTAGACTGGATACAATTCTATATACTTCTCAGCTGAGAGCAGGACGAGCTATGTACAATGTATCAGTCTGGAGTCCAGGCTGTTTTTATCTCACAGAGCATTGTCTAGACTGGATACAATTGTATCACTTCTCATCTGAGAGCAGGACTAGCTATGTACAATGTATCAGTCTGGAGTCCAGGATGTTTAGCTCACAGAGCATTGTCTAGACTGGATACAATTCTATATTCTTCTCAGCTGAGAGCAGGACTAGCTATGTACAAAGTATCAGTCTGGAGTCCAGGATGTTTAGCTCACAGAGCATTGTCTAGACTGGATACAATTGTATCACTTCTCAGCTGAGAGCAGGACTAGCTATGTACAATGTATCAGTCTGGAGGTCGGGATGTTTAGCTCACAGAGCATTGTCTAGACTTGATACAATTGTATCACTTCTCAGCTGAGAGCAGGACTAGCTATGTACAATGTATCAGTCTGGAGTCCAGGATGTTTAGCTCACAGAGCATTGTCTAGACTGGATACAATTGTATCACTTCTCAGCTGAGAGAAGGACTAGCTATGTACAATGTATCAGTTTGTAGTCCAGGATGTTTAGCTCACAGAGCATTGTCTAGACTGGATACAATTGTATCACTTCTCAGCTGAGAGCAGGACTAGCTATGTACAATGTTGTATCAGTCTGGAGTCCAGGATGTTTAGCTCACAGAGCATTGTCTAGACTGGATACAATTGTATCACTTCTCAGCTGAGAGCAGGACTAGCTATGTACAATGTTGTATCAGTCTGGAGTCCAGGATGTTTAGCTCACAGAGCATTGTCTAGACTGGATACAATTGTATCACTTCTCAGCTGAGAGCAGGACTAGCTATGTACAATGTATCAGTCTGGAGTCCAGGATGTTTAGCTCACAGAGCATTGTCTAGACTGGATACAATTGTATCACTTCTCAGCTGAGAGCAGGACTAGCTATATACAATGTATCAGTCTGGAGTCCGGGATGTTTAGCTCACAGAGCATTGTCTAGACTGGATACAATTGTATATACTTCTCAGCTGAGATCAGGACTAGCTATATACAATGTATCAGTCTGGAGTCCAGGATGCTTAGCTCACAGAGCATTGTCTAGACTGGATACAATTGTATCACTTCTCAGCTGAGAGCAGGACTAGCTATATACAATGTATCGGTCTGGAGTCCAGGATGTTTAGCTCACAGAGCATTGTCTAGACTGAATACAATTGTATATACTTCTCAGCTGAGAGCAGGACTAGCTATGTACAATGTATCGGTCTGGAGTCCAGGATGTTTAACTCACAGAGCATTGTCTAGACTGGATACAATTGTATCACTTCTCAGCTGAGAGCAGGACTAGCTATGTACAATGTATCAGTCTGGAGTCCAGGATGTTTAGCTCACAGAGCATTGTCTAGACTGGATACAATTGTATCACTTCTCAGCTGAGAGCAGGACTAGCTATGTACAATGTTGTATCAGTCTGGAGTCCAGGATGTTTAGCTCACAGAGCATTGTCTAGACTGGATACAATTGTATCACTTCTCAGCTGAGAGCAGGACTAGCTATGTACAATGTATCAGTCTGGAGTCCGGGATGTTTAGCTCACAGAGCATTGTCTAGACAGGATACAATTGTATCACTTCTCAGCTGAGAGCAGGACTAGCTATGTACAATGTATCAGTCTGGAGTCCAGGATGTTTAGCTCACAGAGCATTGTCTAGACTGGATACAATTGTATCACTTGTCAGCAGAGAGCAGGACTAGCTATGTACAATGTATCAGTCTGGAGTCCAGGATGTTTAGCTCACAGAGCATTGTCTAGACAGGATACAATTGTATCACTTCTCAGCCGACAGCAGGACTAGCTATGTTCAATGTGTCAGTCTGGAGTCCAGGATGTTTAGCTCACAGAGCATTGTCTAGACTGGATACAATTGTATCACTTCTCAGCTGAGAGCAGGACTAGCTATGTACAATGTATCAGTCTGGAGTCCAGGATGTTTAATCACAGAGCATTGTCTAGACTGGATACAATTCTATATACTTCTCAGCTGAGAGCAGGACGAGCTATGTACAATGTATCAGTCTGGAGTCCAGGCTGTTTTTATCTCACAGAGCATTGTCTAGACTGGATACAATTGTATCACTTCTCATCTGAGAGCAGGACTAGCTATGTACAATGTATCAGTCTGGAGTCCAGGATGTTTAGCTCACAGAGCATTGTCTAGACTGGATACAATTCTATATTCTTCTCAGCTGAGAGCAGGACGAGCTATGTACAATGTATCAGTCTGGAGTCCAGGCTGTTTAGCTCACAGAGCATTGTCTAGACTGGATACAATTGTATCACTTCTCAGCAGAGAGCAGGACTAGCTATATACAATGTATCAGTCTGGAGTCCGGGATGTTTAGCTCACAGAGCATTGTCTAGACTGGATACAATTCTATATACTTCTCAGCTGAGAGCAGGACGAGCTATGTACAATGTATCAGTCTGGAGTCCAGGCTGTTTAGCTCAAAGAGCATTGTCTAGACTGGATACAATTGTATCACTTCTAAGCAGAGAGCAGGACTAGCTATATACAATGTATCAGTCTGGAGTCCGGGATGTTTAGCTCACAGAGCATTGTCTAGACTGGATACAATTGTATATACTTCTCAGCTGAGAGCAGAACTAGCTATGTACAATGTATCAGTCTGGAGTCCAGGATGTTTAGCTCACAGAGCATTGTCTAGACTGGATACAATTGTATCACTTCTCAGCTGAGAGCAGGACTAGCTATATACAATGTATCAGTCTGGAGTCCAGGATGTTTAGCTCACAGAGCATTGTCTAGACTGGATACAATTGTATCACTTCTCAGCTGAGAGCAGGACTAGCTATGTACAATGTATCAGTCTGGGGTCCAGGATGTTTAGCTCACAGAGCATTGTCTACACTGGATACAATTGTATCACTTCTCAGCTGAGAGCAGGACTAGCTATGTACAATGTATCAGTCTGGAGTCCAGGATGTTTAGCTCACAGAGCATTGTCTAGACTGGATACAATTGTATCACTTCTCAGCTGAGAGCAGGACTAGCTATGTACAATGTATCAGTCAGGAGTCCAGGATGTTTAGCTCACAGAGCATTGTCTAGACTGGATACAATTGTATCACTTCTCAGCTGAGAGCAGGACTAGCTATGTACAATGTATCAGTCTGGAGTCCAGGATGTTTAGCTCACAGAGCATTGTCTGGACTGGATACAATTCTATATACTTCTCAGCTGTGAGCAGGACTAGCTATATACAATGTATCAGTCTGGAGTCCTGGATGTTTAGCTCACAGAGCATTGTCTAGACTGGATACAATTGTATCACTTCTCAGCTGAGAGCAGGACTAGCTATGTACAATGTATCAGTCTGGAGTCCAGGATGTTTAGCTCACAGAGCATTGTCTAGACTGGATACAATTGTATCTACTTCTCAGCTGAGGGCAGGACTAGCTATGTACAATGTATCCGTGTGGAGTCCAGGATGTTTAGCTCACAGAGCTTTGTCTAGACTGGATACAATTGTATCACTTCTCAGCTGAGAGCAGGACTAGCTATGTACAATGTATCAGTCTGGAGTCCAGGATGTTTAGCTCGCAGAGCATTGTATAGACTGGATACAATTGTATCACTTCTCAGCTGAGAGCAGGACTAGCTATGTACAATGTATCAGTCTGGAGTCCAGGATGTTTAGCTCACAGAGCATTGTCTAGACTGGATACAATTGTATCACTTCTCAACTGAGAGCAGGACTAGCTATATACAATGTATCAGTCTGGAGTCCAGGCTGTTTAGCTCACAGAGCATTGTCTAGACTGGATACAATTGTATCACTTCTCAACTGAGAGCAGGACTAGCTATGTACAATGTATCAGTCTGGAGTCCAGACTGAAGTCCAGAGTTCTCATTCACTGACAGTGAGCAGAGTTAGGTTTAGGTTTATAGTTAAATGCAAGGTCACTGGACATTTTTAACCCCTGTATTTCTAAAACAAGTTTATTGCCAAAATTACTCGGACTGCAGGTGTTGTACTGCACAGTATATAAGGAAAGTGAAGGTCCTTAAAAACAAACTGCAACTTGTAAAATAAACCAGATGTCCAGTCATTATCGGTCTATGTGTTGGGTATTTAGGTTGTTACCCCCCAGGCTGCTCAGGGATGACATGTAGCATAGAATGGATCTTCTGAGACAAGTTTCCAGACTTACAGTACAGTAACCATAGGGCATATACCGACTAACAGGACTAATTCTGCAAAAAACCCAAACTGGACCCCCCCCCCCCCCCTCCAAGGCACAGGGTTTGTATAGTGTGCATTTTAGGGGGTAAAATGCTGTTAAGTAGATCTGAAAACTCCATGCCTGCCACATCAGCTAAAACAGGGAAGCACAAGGCAGACACAAGAACCTCTACATCAGTGTGTTCCAAACAGTGTGTCTCCAACTGTTGCAATACTACAACTCCCAGCATTCCCAGACAGCCAAAACATACACAAGAACCTCTACATCAGTGTGTTCCAAACAGTGTGTCTCCAGCTGTTGCAAAACTACAAGTCCCAGCATGCCTGGACAGTTAAAGCATACACAAGAACCTCTACATCTTGTGTTTTCCAAACAGTGTGTCTCCAGCTGTTGCAAAACTTCAACTCCCAGGATGCCTGGACAGCTGAAGGCCTGCCACTCTATACCTGCCACATCAGCTAAAGCAGGTAAGCACAAGGCATACACAAGAACCTCTACATCAGTGTTTTCCAAACAGTGTGTCTCCAGCTGTGGAAAAACTACAAGCCCCAGCATGCCTGGACAGCCAGAGGCATACACAAGAACCTCTACATCAGTGTTTTTTAAACAGTGTGTCTCCAGCTGTTGCAAAACTACAAGTCCCAGCATGTCCGGACATCCAAGGCATACACAAGAACCTCTAGATCAGTGTTTTCCAAACAGTGTGTCTCCAGCTGTTGCAAAACTTCAACTCCCAGAATGCGCAGACAGCCGAAGTCATACACAAGAACCTCTACATTAGTGTTTTTTAAACAGTGTGTCTCCAGCTGTTGCAAAACTACAAGCCCCAGCATGCCCGGACAGCCGAAGGCATACACAAGAACCTTTACATCAGTGTATTCCAAACAGTGTGTCTCCAGCTGTTGCAAAACTACATCTCCCAGCATGCCCGGACAGCCGAAGGCATACACAAGAACCTTTACATCAGTGCATTCCAAACAGTGTGTCTCCAGCTGTTGCAAAACTACATCTCCCAGCATGCCCGGACAGCCGAAGGCTGTCCGGGCATGCTGGGAGTTGTAGTTTTGCAACAGCTGGAGACACACTGTTTGAAAAACACTGCTCTACATTTACCTCCCTCTGCCCATCCCTACCCTCTCGACCGCCTGTACATCTAATGTATGTAATTTTCTATAAAAATAGCGTCTGTACGTTACCAAATATAGACGCTGCTGCTTTAAGGAATCTGAGGACTCTTTGAAAATGACGACAAACATCTAATTGTCGGAGACAGAAGCTTTAATTCAGATGGGGGACGCGGGAGACCCCCCAGTATAGGAGGATGGGGCACAACTACACTGTGGTCTGGGTACAAGGAGCGGGTGCCTTTAAGTTATAAATATATATTTTGATATGTCGTAAAGACAGAACCCTTCACCAGAACGAGGCGGGAGAAGCGTGCGATTGGCGCGTTCTCCCCTAGATCTGTGTCACATGACCGAGATGACCACATAATGTAGGTCTATGGGACCGTCCTGTTTCCATAGACAAAGAGCGGGAAGAGAAGCACGTGGTCACGGCTCGTTCTAGTGATTGGTCGGGGTGTGGACACTCAGGCCCTAATAAAAACTTTCGACATGTCCCTAAACTTAACCCCTTAAGGACGCAGGGTTTTTCCGTTTTTGCACTTTCGTTTTTTCCTCCTTACCTTTTACAAATCATAACCCTTTCAATTTTCCACCTAAAAATCCATATTATGGCTTATTTTTTGTGTCACCAATTCTACTTTGCAGTGACATTAGTCATTTTACCCAAAAATTCACATCGAAACGGAAAAAAAAATCATTGTGCGACAAAATCGAAGAAAAAACGCCATTTTGTAACTTTTGGGGGCTTCCGTTTCTGCGCAGTGCATATTTCGGTAAAAATGACACTTTTCCATTATTCTGTAGGTCCATACGGTTAAAATGATACCCTACTTATATAGGTTTGATTTTGTCGTACTTCTGGAAAAAATCATAACTACATGCAGGAAAATTTATACGTTTAAAAATGTCATCTTCTGACCCCTATAACTTTTTTATTTTTCCACGTACAGGGCGGTATGAGGACTCATTGTTTGCGCCGTGATCTGAAGTTTTTATCGGTATGATTTTTGTTTCCATCATACTTCTTGATAACTTTTTAATAATTTTTTAATGGTATAAAAAGTGACCAAAAATACGCTTTTTTTGGACTTTTGAATTTTTTTGCGCGTACATCATTGACCGTGCGGTTTAATTAATGATATATGTTTATAGTTCGGACATTTACGCACGCGGTGATACCATATATGTTTTTTTTATTTTTTTATTTAGGTTTGCTCCGTTGCTGATGACTCATGATATAGGGACTGGTGATTATTGACATCATGGCTCCGCCCCCTAATTAGGTCACTGTTGCCACGCCCCTCCCATAAAATTGCATTAAGGGGGCGGGTTGTAAGGGGGCCGACACTATGTGACACTGTTAGCCCGACACTATGTGGCACTGTTAGCCCGGCACTATGTGGCACTGTTAGCCGGACACTATGTGGCACTGTTAGCCGGACACTATGTGGCACTGTTAGCCCGACACTATGTGGCACTGTTAGCCGGACACTATGTGGCACTGTTAGCCGGACACTATGGGGCACTGTTAGCCGGACACTATGTGGCACTGTTAGCCGGACACTATGTGGCACTGTTAGCCGGACACTATGTGGCACTGTTAGCCGGACACTATGTGGCACTGTTAGCCGGACACTATGTGGCACTGTTAGTTGGACACTATGGGGCACTGTTAGCTGGACACTGTGTTAGCCGGACACTATGTGGCACTGTTAGCCCGACACTATGTGGCACTGTTAGCCGGACACTATGTGGCACTGTTAGCCGGACACTATGTGGCACTGTTAGCCGGACACTATGTGGCACTGTTAGCTGGACACTGTGTTAGCCGGACACTATGTGGCACTGTTAGCCGGACACTATGTGGCACTGTTAGCCGGACACTATGTGGCACTGTTAGCCGGACGCTATGTGGCACTGTTAGCCGGACGCTATGTGGCACTGTTAGCCGGACGCTATGTGGCACTGTTAGCCGGACACTATGTGGCACTGTTAGTTGGACACTATGTGGCACTGTTAGCCGGACACTATGTGGCACTGTTAGCCCGACACTATGTGGCACTGTTAGCCCAACACTATGTGGCACTGTTAGCCCGACACTATGTGGCACTGTTAGCCAGACACTATGTGCCACTGTTAGCCGGACACTATGTGGCACTGTTAGCCGGACGCTATGTGGCACTGTTAGCCGGACGCTATGTAGCACTGTTAGCCGGACGCTATGTAGCACTGTTAGCAGGACACTATGTGGCACTGTTAGCCGGACACTATGTGGCACTGTTAGCCGGACGCTATGTGGCACTGTTAGCCGGACGCTATGTGGCACTGTTAGCCGGACACTATGTGGCACTGTTAGCCCGACACTATGTGGCACTGTTAGCCCGACACTATGTGGCACTGTTAGCCCGACACTATGTGGCACTGTTAGCCGGACGCTATGTGGCCCTGTTAGCCGGACGCTATGTGGCCCTGTTAGCCGGACACTATGTGGCACTGTTAGCCGGACGCTATGTGGCACTGTTAGCCGGACGCTATGTAGCACTGTTAGCCGGACGCTATGTAGCACTGTTAGCAGGACACTATGTGGCACTGTTAGCCGGACACTATGTGGCACTGTTAGCCGGACGCTATGTGGCACTGTTAGCCGGACGCTATGTGGCACTGTTAGCCGGACACTATGTGGCACTGTTAGCCCGACACTATGTGGCACTGTTAGCCCGACACTATGTGGCACTGTTAGCCCGACACTATGTGGCACTGTTAGCCGGACGCTATGTGGCCCTGTTAGCCGGACGCTATGTGGCCCTGTTAGCCGGACACTATGTGGCACTGTTAGCCGGACGCTATGTGGCACTGTTAGCCGGACACTATGTGGCACTGTTAGCCGGACACTATGGGGCACTGTTAGCCGGACGCTATGTGGCCCTGTTAGCCGGACACTATGTGGCACTGTTAGCCGGACGCTATGTGGCATTGTTAGCCGGACACTATGTGGCACTGTTAGCCCGACACTATGTGGCACTGTTAGCCGGACGCTATGTGGCCCTGTTAGCCGGACACTATGTGGCCCTGTTAGCCGGACACTATGTGGCACTGTTAGCCGGACGCTATGTGGCACTGTTAGCCGGACACTATGTGGCACTGTTAGCCGGACACTATGGGGCACTGTTAGCCGGACGCTATGTGGCCCTGTTAGCCGGACACTATGTGGCACTGTTAGCCGGACGCTATGTGGCACTGTTAGCCGGACACTATGTGGCACTGTTAGCTGGACACTATAATAATAATAATAACCCCTTGGGGACCAAGCCCCTTTTGACCTTAAAGGGTACTCCACCCCTAGACACCTTATTCCGCATCCAAAGGATAGAGCAGTGTAGTGAGTTGTAGTTTTGAAACATCTGGAGGTCCGCAAGTTGAAGACCACTGGAATAGGGGATAAAATGTCTGATCGCGGGGGTCACGCCGCTGGAAACCCCCGCGATCTCTTCTGGGGCACACCCTGTCATCTGCTGCATGGAGCGAATTTTGCTCCGTGCCCGATTAAGGGGCGATACAGGGGCCGGAGGATCGTGACGTCACGGCCCTGCCCCTCGTGATGTCGCTGCCCGCGCCCTCAATACTAGTCATGACGAGTGGGAGTGGTCATGACGGCTGCCACACCTCCTCCCCTAGACTTGCATTGAGGGGGCATGCCGTGAAGTCACGAGGGGGCGGGGCCATGATGTCACAATCCTCCGGCCCCTGTATTGCCCCTCATCGGGCACGGAGCACAGTTCCAGCGGCAGGACCCCCACGATCAGACATCTTATCCTTTGGATATGGGATAAGCTGTCTAGGGGCGGAGTACCCCTTTAAGGATCATGCCATTTTTTTGTTTTTGCACTTTCGTTTTCCTCCTCCCCTTCTAAAAATTATAACTTGTTCAGTTTTGCACCTGCAGACCTATATAAGGGCTCGTTTTCTGTGTCACCAATTGTACTTTGTTATGACATCACTTATTGTATAACATAGTGGGGTGAGGAACGGTGTGGAAAAGCCTTGTGGGGTGTAGGTTAGTTGGGCTGTTCTAGATACTGAAAGGGCGCTGTTAACCCTTGTCACTCGTGACGCCAGGGTGAGGGTTACATTCTGTAATGTTGCTGGGCCTATCGCCACCCTTCCCAAAAGCGATAGGTGCGTGCGTGATAATTAGATTGTCCACAACCACTGTTGAACTTAAAACTTGCAGGAACTTTTACTGAAGATTTTCTGTAGCAGACAATATCAATAACAGTCCAGATAACAAAGTCCATTTATAACTGGGCAGCGATTGACAGCTGCTTGGGATCAGATAAGGCTAATGTAGCTTCTCATAGATTCTGTAGCAGAGATCCGCTGGATTTAGGGGTGCGTTTAGGTCCAGTGATCTTGCAGAGATAACGGGGAATTGTAAAATCTAACAGTCTCTAGCATAGGCCGCGGCCGCAGGGCTTTGGGCCTAGTTCTGGTCTTTGGAAGTTGCGGAGGACCTACCTCATCCAGAGTCAGCAACCCAAGAGAGAGAATAATGGCGGCCGCTCCCTTATATGGGCAGGGGTTGGCCGTTTTGGATTGGTCCATAACAACTGTCACTCACCGTTACATTGCATTGTGGGTGAACACGGGACATGAGAACCACCAAAGGTCCATCAGCAAATCATAGAGTTCTGAACTAAGTCACGTGACCCGCAGGTCCTGCGACGCGAACAAGGTAGGAATCTTTAATAACCATATTTACATGTTTATTTACATACATATTAACTAACTAAGGGGTGACGAGGGGCTAGCTAAGGTAGAGGACCCCCACTGTTCCTAGGGACGTATGAAATACGGTACCGGGACACCATAATAATCTGCGACGAAGCAAAAAAAATAAAATAAATAAACCTATTTGTGGGGTGAAATAAAAAAAACACAATTTAGTAAATTTTGGAGGCTTCCATTTCTACACAGTACATTTTTCTGTAAAAATGACACCTTATCTTTATTCTGTAGGTCCATACAGTTACAGGGATACCCAATTTATATAGGTTTTATTTTATTTAACTACTTAAAAAATTATTACTATTTGCCCCAAAATTAGTATGTTTAAAATTGTCCTCTTCTGACCCCTTTTTTACTTTTCCACATACGGGGCTATATGAGGTCTCATTTTTTGCGCCGTGATCTGTAGTTTTTATCGGTAGCATTTTTGTTTTGATTGGACTTTTTGATCGCTTTTTATACATTTTTTATGGTATGTGAAGAGACCAAAAAATGCACAATATTTGGTCTCTTCATAAACCATAAATAATCTCAAGGGGTCCGACTGCACGCGGGTCTCCTATAAAGAATGATTGGAGTGGGTGCTACCTGCAGCATGTGCTCCTCTCATAGAGCTGGGTCCCATTCAGGAGATGCTGGGGGCCCCAGCATTTGGACCCTCCACCCCCCCGTGATCAGATACTTATCCCTTATCCTGTAGATAGGGGATAAGTTGTCTTTCACTGAACAACCCCTTTAAATTTCTTTAAAGGGGTACTCCGGTGGAAAACTTTATTTATTTATTTTTTTTTTTTATCAACTGGTGCCAGAAAGTTAAACAGATTTGTAAATCACTTCTATTAAAAAATCTTAATCCTTCCAGTACTTATTAGCTGCTGAATACTACAGAGGAAATTATTTTCTTTTTGGAACACAGTGCTCTCTGCTGACATCATGACCACAGTGCTCTCTGCTGACATCTCTGTCCATTTTAGGAACTGTCCAGAGCAGCATATGTTTGCTATGGGGATTTTCTCCTACTCTGGACAGTTCTTAAATTGGACAGAGATGTCAGCAGAGAGCACTGTGCTCGTGATGTCAGCAGAGAGCTCTGTGTTCCAAAAAGAAAAGAATTTCCTCTGTAGTATTCAGCAGCTAATAAGTACTGGAAGGATTAAGACTTTTTTAATAGAAGTCATTTACAAATCTGTTTAACTTTCTGGCACCAGTTGATTTAAAAAAAGAAGAAGTTTTCCACCGGAGTACTCCTTTAAAGAAAGAGAAGATGAAGGATGCTACGCGATGTTGTGTCCCCGTCCCCCTCGTGTGACTTGGAGCAGCTGGAAGCCATAAACAGGAGGAATCTGTAAATAAAATACTCCGCACTCCGCGTCTGACGGAAGGGAACACATGAAACATATTAAAAGGTGATCTCCGTACCTGGACCTCCCACATCAAAGGCCGGAACATTCCTACCCGGAGCACGCGTGTCTGAGGAGATCAATGGAGCGGGGACGATGGTGCCGTATTGTGTACACAGCTCCAGTGATAGACCGATACACTGATAGTCTGAAGACGCCCACTATGGGGGAACTCTGTCTATTCTCAATCTCATATTTACAATGCATCCGGAAAGTTTTCAGACCCTCCCACTTTTTACATTTTGTTGTATTGAGGCCATGTGTTTAAAGGGGTACGCTGCTGCTAGACACATTATCGATGTCTGATCGCGGGGGTCCAGCTGCTGGGGCCATCGCGATCTCCCGCAGGACCCGGTGTTCTAAACAAATGCCGGGTTCCTATAGCCACGGCCCTTGTGATGTGATGTCATGCCACGCCCCCTCAATTCATGTCTATGGGAGGGGGCGTGTCAGTCGACACGCCCCCTCCCATAGACATGAATGGAGGGGGTGTGGCGTGATGTCACGATCATGACCTCCGGCTCCGGACGTTCTGAACAAAATGTTCGTAACGCTGGAGCACCGGAGATGGAGTGTCCCTTTAAAGGGGTACTCCGGTGAAATTTTTATTTTTTTTAAATCAACTGGTGCCAGAAAGTTAAACAGATTTGTAATTTACTTCTATTAAAAAATCTTAATCCTTCCTGTACTTATTAGCTGCTGCTAATTCTTTTCCGTTTGAAACACAGAGCTCTCTGCTGACATCATGAGCACAGTGCTCTCTGCTGACATCTCTGTCCATTTTAGGAACTGCCCAGAGTAAAAGGAAATCCCCATAGAAAACATATGCTGCTCTGGACACTTCCTAAAATGGACAGAGATGTCAGCAGAGAGCACTGTATTTCACAAAGAAAATAATTTCCTCTATAGTATTCAGCAGCTAATAAGTGCAGGAAGGATTAAGATTTTTTTAAAGAAGTAATTTACAAATCTGTTTAACTTTCTGGCACCAGTTGCTTTAAAAAAAAAAAGTTTTTCGCCGGAGTTCCCCTTTAAATAAAACTTTCCCCCATCATTCTGCACTTAATATTTTAACCCCTTGAGGACAAAGAATTAAACAATTTTGTTTCTCATTTTCTCAAAACTCTTTTATTTTACTCATCTTTTTTGTTTCCATATGACCAAAAATCAACTATCTTGATACTTTGGTAATTTTATACAATTAGGTCGCTCACCGTGCAGGATCATTAACATTAAAATTTTAATAGTTTAAAGATATACATATGCGGTGATACTTAACATGTTATTTTTTACTTTTAGGTAAAATGTAGAAAAGCGGTGGTTTAAATTTTTATTGGGGGAGGGGCTTAGTTGTAAGTTTAAAAAACTTTTTTATTTTTTTATTTTGCATTTTTTAAGTTCTCGCTGGGAACTATATGTAGCAGTCTTTCGATTGCTGTTCCTGTTTGGTGCTATGCATTCTGTGGACAGAGTATACAAGAAGATGTCCAGAGCAGGTAAGGAGAGCTCCAGCGGCCATCTTTACTCTTCAGATCCTCAAGATCATGCTGCAGGTTGTCCGATGAGTGTATCTAAGCACTACAACTACTTTAGATGGCCACTGCATCTAAATGGTTAGTGGTGGATCTCAGCCTGATCGCTGATGTCCTGAATTAACGCCAAGGACCTGCACTCTGAGCTGCATTCATAGTCAGGAATGCAGCTCAGGGTGTAAATGATGCTTTAAGTACCAGGGCACAAGGGCCTACATTTATGTCCATTTTCGTTCAAGGGTTAATGAAAATGGGAAAACAGAAAACATTGTGGAGACAGCATCATGTCTGGAGGAAACCAGGCACTGCTCATCACCTGCCCAATACCATCCCTACAGTGATCATGGTGGGGGCAGCATCATGTCTGGGGGAAACCAGGCACTGCCCATCACCCGCCTAATACCATCCCTACAGTGATCATGGTGGGGGCAGCATCATGTCTGGAGGAAACCAGGTACTGCCCATCACCTGCCCAATACCCTCCCTACAGTGATCATGGTGGGGGCAGCATCATGTCTGGGGGAAACCAGGCACTGCTCATCACCTGCCCAATACCATCCCTACAGTGATCATGGTGGGGGCAGCATCATGTCTGGGGGAAACCAGGCACTGCCCATCACCCGCCTAATACCATCCCTACAGTGATCATGGTGGGGGCAGCATCATGTCTGGAGGAAACCAGGTACTGCCCATCACCTGCCCAATACCCTCCCTACAGTGATCATGGTGGGGGCAGCATCATGTCTGGGGGAAACCAGGCACTGCCCATCACCTGCCCAATACCATCTCTACAGTGATCATGGTGGGGGCAGCATCATGTCTGGAGGAAACCAGGCACTGCCTATCACCTGCCCAATACCCTCCCTACAGTGATCATGGTGGGGGCAGCATCATGTCTGGGGGAAACCAGGTACTGCCCATCACCTGCCCAATACCATCTCTACAGTGATCATGGTGGGGGCAGCATCATGTCTGGGGGAAACCAGGCACTGCCATCACCTGCCCAATACCATCCCTACAGTGATCATGGTGGGGGCAGCATCATGTCTGGAGGAAACAAGGCACTGCCCATCACCTGCCCAATACCATCCCTACAGTGATCATGGTGGGGGCAGCATCATGTTTGGGGGAAACCAGGCACTGCTCATCACCTGCCCAATACCATCCCTACAGTGATCATGGTGGGGGCAGCATCATGTCTGGGGGAAACCAGGCACTGTCCATCACCTGCCCAATACCATCCCTACAGTGATCATGGTGGGGGCAGCATCATGTCTGGGGGAAACCAGGCACTGCCCATCACCTGTTCAATACCATCCCTACAGTGATCATGGTGGGGGCAGCATCATGTCTGGAGGAAGCCAGGCACTGCCTATCACCTGCCCAATACCCTCCCTACAGTGATCATGGTGGGGGCAGCATCATGTCTGGGGGAAACCAGGCACTGCCCATCACCTGCCCAATACCATCTCTACAGTGATCATGGTGGGGGCAGCATCATGTCTGGAGGAAACCAGGCACTGCCTATCACCTGCCCAATACCCTCCCTACAGTGATCATGGTGGGGGCAGCATCATGTCTGGGGGAAACCAGGTACTGCCCATCACCTGCCCAATACCATCTCTACAGTGATCATGGTGGGGGCAGCATCATGTCTGGGGGAAACCAGGCACTGCCATCACCTGCCCAATACCATCCCTACAGTGATCATGGTGGGGGCAGCATCATGTCTGGAGGAAACAAGGCACTGCCCATCACCTGCCCAATACCATCCCTACAGTGATCATGGTGGGGGCAGCATCATGTTTGGGGGAAACCAGGCACTGCTCATCACCTGCCCAATACCATCCCTACAGTGATCATGGTGGGGGCAGCATCATGTCTGGGGGAAACCAGGCACTGTCCATCACCTGCCCAATACCATCCCTACAGTGATCATGGTGGGGGCAGCATCATGTCTGGGGGAAACCAGGCACTGCCCATCACCTGTTCAATACCATCCCTACAGTGATCATGGTGGGGGCAGCATCATGTCTGGAGGAAGCCAGGCACTGCCTATCACCTGCCCAATACCCTCCCTACAGTGATCATGGTGGGGGCAGCATCATGTCTGGGGGAAACCAGGCACTGCCCATCACCTGCCCAATACCATCTCTACAGTGATCATGGTGGGGGCAGCATCATGTCTGGAGGAAACCAGGCACTGCCTATCACCTGCCCAATACCCTCCCTACAGTGATCATGGTGGGGGCAGCATCATGTTTGGGGGAAACCAGGTACTGCCCATCACCTGCCCAATACCATCTCTACAGTGATCATGGTGGGGGCAGCATCATGTCTGGGGGAAACCAGGCACTGCCATCACCTGCCCAATACCCTCCCTACAGTGATCATCGTGGGGGCAGCATCATGTCTGGGGGGGAACCAGGCACTGCCCATCACCTGCCCAATACCATCCCTACAGTGATCATGGTGGGGGCAGCATCATGTCTGGAGGAAACAAGGCACTGCCCATCACCTGCCCAATACCATCCCTACAGTGATCATGGTGGGGGAGCATCATGTCTGGAGGAAACCAGGCACTGCCCATCACCTGCCCAATACCATCCCTACAGTTATCATGGTGGGGGCAGCATCATGTCTGGGGGGGAACCAGGCACTGCCCATCACCTGCCCAATACAATCCCTACAGTGATCATGGTGGGGGCAGCATCATGTCTGGGGGGAACCAGGCACTGCCCATAACCTGCCCAATACCATCCCTACAGTGATCATGGTGGGGGCAGCATCATGTCTGGGGGAAACCAGGCACTGCCCATCCCCCGCCCAATACCATCCCTACAGTGATAATGGTGGGGGCAGCATCATGTCTGGAGGAAACCAGGCACTGCCCATCACCTGCCCAATATCATCCCTACAGTGATCATGGTGGGGGCAGCATCATGTCTGGGGGAAACCAGGCACTGCCATCACCTGCCCAATACCATCCCTACAGTGATCATGGTGGGGGCAGCATCATGTCTGGAGGAAACCAGGCACTGCCCATCACCTGCCCAATACCATCCCTACAGTTATCATGGTGGGGGCAGCATCATGTCTGGGGTTAACCAGGCACTGCCCATCACCTGCCCAATACCATCCCTACAGTGATCATGGTGGGGGGAGCATCATGTCTGGAGGAAACCAGGCACTGCCCATCACCTGCCCAATACCATCCCTACAGTTATCATGGTGGGGGCAGCATCATGTCTGGGGGAAACCAGGCACTGCCCATAACCTGCCCAATACCATCCCTACAGTGATCATGGTGGGGGCTACATCATGTCTGAAGGAAACCAGGCACTGCCCATCGCCTGCTCAATACCATCCCTACAGTGATCATGGTGGGGGCAGCATCATGTCTGGGGGAAACCAGGCACTGCCCATCACCTGCCCAATACCATCTATACAGTGATCATGGTGGGGGCAGCATCATGTCTGGGGGAAAGCAGGCACTGCCCATCACCTGCCCAATACCATCTCTACAGTGATCATGGTGGGGGCAGCATCATGTCTGGGGGAAACCAGGCACTGCCCATCACCTGCCCAATACCATCTCTACAGTGATCATGGTGGGGGCAGCATCAAGTCTGGAGGAAACCAGATACTGCCCATCCCCTGCCCAATACCATCCCTACAGTGATCATGGTGGGGGCAGCATCATGTCTGGAGGAAACCAGGTACTGCCCATCACCTGCCCAATACCATCCCTACAGTGATCATGGTGGGGGCAGCATCATGTCTGGGGGAAACCAGGCACTGCCCATCCCCCGCCCAATACCATCCCTACAGTGATAATGGTGGGGGCAGCATCATGTCTGGAGGAAACCAGGCACTGCCCATCACCTGCCCAATACTATCCCTACAGTGATCATGGTGGGGGCAGCATCATGTCTGGGGGAAACCAGGTACTGCCCATGCCCTGCCCAATACCATCCCTAAAGGGATCATGGTGGGGGCAGCATCATGTCTGGGGGAAACCAGGTACTGTCCATCACCTGCCCAATACCATCCCTACAGTGATCATGGTGGGGGCAGCATTATGTCTGGAGGAAACCAGGCACTGCCCATCACCTGCTCAATACCATCCCTACAGTGATCATGGTGGGGGCAGCATCATGTCTGGAGGAAACAAGGCACTGCCCATCACCTGCCCAATACCATCCCTACAGTGATCATATTGGGGGCAGCATCATGTCTGGGGGAAACCAGGCACTGCCATCACCTGCCCAATACCATCCCTACAGTGATCATGGTGGGGGCAGCATCATGTCTGGGGGCGAACCAGGCACTGCCCATCACCTGCCCAATACCATCCCTACAGTTATCATGGTGGGGGCAGCATCATGTCTGGGGGCGAACCAGGCACTGCCCATCACCTGCCCAATACCATCCCTACAGTGATCATGGTGGGGGCAGCATCATGTCTGGGGGGAACCAGGCACTGCCCATAACCTGCCCAATACCATCCCTACAGTGATCATGGTGGGGGCAGCATCATGTCTGAAGGAAACCAGGCACTGCCCATCACCTGCTCAATACCATCCCTACAGTGATCATGGTGGGGGCAGCATCATGTCTGGGGGAAACCAGGCACTGCCCATCACCTGCCCAATACCATCTCTACAGTGATCATGGTGGGGGCAGCATCATGTCTGGGGGAAAGCAGGCACTGCCCATCACCTGCCCAATACCATCTCTACAGTGATCATGGTGGGGGCAGCATCATGTCTGGGGGAAACCAGGCACTGCCCATCACCTGCCTAATACCATCTCTACAGTGATCATGGTGGGGGCAGCATCAAGTCTGGAGGAAACCAGGCACTGCCCATCCCCTGCCCAATACCATCCCTACAGTGATCATGGTGGGGGCAGCATCATGTCTGGAGGAAACCAGGCACTGCCCATCACCTGCTCAATACCATCCCTACAGTGATCATGGTGGGGGCAGCATCATGTCTGGGGGAAACCAGGCACTGCCCATCACCTGCCCAATACCATCTCTACAGTGATCATGGTGGGGGCAGCATCATGTCTGGGGGAAAGCAGGCACTGCCCATCACCTGCCCAATACCATCTCTACAGTGATCATGGTGGGGGCAGCATCATGTCTGGGGGAAACCAGGCACTGCCCATCACCTGCCTAATACCATCTCTACAGTGATCATGGTGGGGGCAGCATCAAGTCTGGAGGAAACCAGGTACTGCCCATCCCCTGCCCAATACCATCCCTACAGTGATCATGGTGGGGGCAGCATCATGTCTGGAGGAAACCAGGTACTGCCCATCACCTGACCAATACCATCCCTACAGTGATCATGGTGGGGGCAGCATCATGTCTGGGGGAAACCAGGCACTGCCCATCCCCTGCCCAATACCATCCCTACAGTGATAATGGTGGGGGGCAGCATCATGTCTGGAGGAAACCAGGCACTGCCCATCACCTGCCCAATACCATCCCTACAGTGATCATGGTGGGGGCAGCATCATGTCTGGAGGAAACCAGGCACTGCCCATCAACTGCCCAATACCATCCCTACAGTGATCATGGTGGGGGCAGCATCATGTCTGGGGGAAACCAGGCACTGCCCATCACCTGCCCAATACCATCCCTACAGTGATCATGGTGGGGCAGCATCATGTCTGGAGGAAGCCAGGCACTGCCCATCACCTGCCCAATATCATCCCTACAGTGATCATGGTGGGGGCAGCATCATGTCTGGAGGAAACCAGGTACTGCCCATCACCTGCCCAACACCATCCCTACAGTGATCATGGTGGGGGCAGCATCATGTCTGGGGGAAACCAGGTACTGCCCATCACCTGCCCAATACCATCCCTACAGTGATCATGGTGGGGGCAGCATCATTTCTGGAGGAAACAAGGCACTGCCCATAACCTGCCCAATACCGTCCCTACAGTGATCATGGTGGGGGCAGCATCATGTCTGGGGGAAACCAGGCACTGCCCATCACATGCCCAATACCATCCCTACAGTGATCATGGTGGGGCAGCATCATGTCTGGGGGAAACCAGGCACTGCCCATCACCTGCCCAATTCCATCCCTACAGTGATCATGGCGGGGGCAGCACCATGTCTGGAGGAAACCAGGCACTGTCCATAACCTGCCCAATGCCATCCCTACAGTGATCATGGTGGGGGCAGCATCATGTCTGGAGGAAACCAGGCACTGCCCATCACCTGCCCAATACCCTCCCTACAGTGATCATGGTGGGGGCAGCATCATGTCTGGGGGAAACCAGGCACTGCCCATCACCTGCCCAATACCATCCCTACAGTGATCATGGTGGGGGCAACATCATGTCTGGGGGAAACCAGGCACTGCCCATCACCTGCCCAATACCATCCCTATAGTGATCATGGTGGGGGCAGCATCATGTCTGGGGGAAACCAGGCACTGCCCATCACCTGCCCAATACCATCCCTACAGTGATCATGGTGGGGGCAACATCATGGACAGAGGCATAACAAAAAGTGAAAGGATCTGAAGACCTCAGAATATATTGAATCTATTTCTCCCTAATATATTTTATGTATCCCTCCTGGATATATTTTATCTATCCCTTCGGAAAATTCTATCTATCTTTTCCTGATATATTGTTTCTATCCTTCCCGGAAATATTGTATGTATCTCTTCTGGATATATTGTATCTATCTCTTCTGGATATATTGCATCTTTCTCGTATGGATATATTGTCCCTGTCTTTTCTGGATATATTATATCTATATATTCCAGATAAATTACATCTATCTATTCTGGAGATATCTATTCCGCACAAAAAGAGTATCCAGGAGAGATATGTACAATACATCCGGAAAAGACTGATACAATATATCCAAAAGAGATAGATACAATACATTCGGTGGAGATAGATACAATATATCTAGATTAGATATATTGTATCTGTCTCTTTTGGATCTATTGTATCTATCTCTTCTGGATATATTGTATTTATCTCTTCTGGATATATTGTATCTATATCTTCTGGAAATATTAGATCTATCTCTTCTGGATATATTGTCTCTATCTCTTCCGTTCATGTTGAATCTAACTCTTCCGGGTATATTGTCTCTATCTCTTCTGGATATATTGTATCTATCTCTTCTGGATATATTGTATCTATCTCTTCTGGATATATTGTATCTATCTATTCTGGATATATATTACATCTATCTCTTCCGAATATATTATTTCTATCTATTCTGGATATATTGTATCTATCTCTTCCGGATATATTATATCTATCTATTCTGGATATATTATATATATCTCTTCTGGATATATTGCATCTATCTCTTCCGGATATATTGTATCTATCTCTTCCGGATATATTATATCTATCTCTTCTGGATATATTATATCTATTTATTCTGGATATATTATATATATCTCTTCTGGATATATTGTATCTATTTCTTCTGGATATATTATATCTATCTATTTTGCATGAATTACATCTCTCTATTCTGGATATATTGTATCTATCTCTATTTTACGTTTATAGGAAAATATTTTGCTTAATCCCCCACAACCCCCCGGTGACAGCCTTAACCCCTTTTTGTTCCATGGAATGATGTCAAGACAGCAGATTTAGGATTTCTTATGGCTCTTTCCATTATAATAATACAGCCTGATGAAAATAGATACATGAAAATCCATGACACATCCTGTCTGCTCAAAAGTATTCACACCCCTGCACCAGGATTATGGACTGATGATCAGATATAACTATTAGCAGCCGGGGGCTTAAGTCTATTTGGGGTTGACTGTCCCCAAACTGCGGACTTTATGCGGATACAAAACTACAACTCCCAGCATGCCCAGACAGCCGTTGGCTGTCTGGGCATGCTGGGGGTTGTAGTTTTGCAGCCACTTGTTTGGACACCAATGTTTTAAGTTACTCTGCAGTAACCAATAAATCTTGTAGAACATCATAGGGAGTAAATCATTAGTGTCAGTCACAACACTGAGCTGGACCTGTGTAGTTTATAGCCCCCAGCAATATAACATAATCTGTGCTCTGTAAGCTCCCGCATCGTATTTCACACATTACAAGAGGGATCAGTCAGCGGAGAAAAGCGTTACTCAAGTATTTCTAAAGAAACTGGAAAAATAATATATGAAGTGAGATTATAATAGTCTCTATAGGGGGCAGTATTATAGTAGTTATATTCTTGTATATAGGAGCAGTATTATAGTAGTTATATTCTTGTATATAGGAGGCAGTATTATAGTAGGTATATTCTTGTATATAGGAGCAGTATTATAGCAGTTATATTCCTGTATATAGGAGCAGTATTATAGTAGTTATATTCTTGTATATAGGAGCAGTATTATAGTAGTTATATTCTTGTATATAGGAGACAGTATTATAGTAGTTATATTCTTGTATATAGGAGCAGTATTATAGTAGTTATATTCTTGTATATAGGAGCAGTATTGTAGTAGTTATATTCTTGTATATAGGAGCAGTATTATAGTAGTTATATTCTTGTATATAGGAGCGGTATTATAGTAATTATATTCTTGTATATAGGAGCAGTATTATAGTAGTTATATTCTTGTATATAGGAGCAGTATTATAGTAGTTATATTCTTGTATATAGGAGTAGTATTATAGTAGTTATATTCTTGTATATAGGAGCAGTATTATAGTAGTTATATTCCTGTATATAGGAGCAGTATTATAGTAGTTATATTCTTGTATATAGGAGCAGTATTATAGTAGTTATATTCTTGTATATAGGAGCGGTATTATAGTAGTTATATTCTTGTATATAGGAGCAGTATTATAGTAGTTATATTCTTGTATATAGGAGCAGTATTATAGTAGTTATATTCTTGTATATAGGAGCAGTATTATAGTAGAGATATTCTTGTATATAGGAGGCAGTATTATAGTAGTTATATTCTTGTATACAGGAGCGGTATTATAGCAGTTATATTCTTGTATATAGGAGCAGTATTATAGTAGTTATATTCTTGTATATAGGAGCAGTATTATAGTAGTTATATTCTTGTATATAGGAGCAGTATTATATTCTTGTATATAGGAGCAGTATTATAGTAGTAATATTCTTGTATATAGGAGCAGTATTATAGTAGTTATATTCTTGTATATAGGAGCAGTATTATAGTAGTAATATTCTTGTATATAGGAGCAGTATTATAGTAGTTATATTCTTGTATATAGGAGCAGTATTATAGTAGTAATATTCTTGTTTGTAGGAGACAGTATTATAGTAGTTATATTCTTGTATATAGGAGCAGTATTATAGTAGTTATATTCTTGTATATAGGAGCAGTATTATAGTAGTTATATTCTTGTATATAGGAGTAGTATTATAGTAGTTATATTCTTGTATATAGGAGCAGTATTATAGTAGTTATATTCTTGTATATAGGGGCAGTATTATAGTAGTTATATTCTTGTATATAGGAGCAGTATTATAGTAGTTATATCCTTGTATATAGGAGACAGTATTATAGTAGTTATATTCTTGTGTATAGGAGCAGTATTATAGTAGTTATATTCTTGTATATAGGAGCAGTATTATAGTAGTTATATTCTTGTATATAGGAGGCAGTATTATAGTAGTTATATTCTTGTATATAGGAGCAGTATTATAGTAGTTATATTCTTGTATATAGGAGGCAGTATTATAGTAGTTACATTCTTGTATATAGGAGTAGTATTATAGTAGTTATATTCTTGTATATAGGAGTAGTATTATAGTAGTTATATTCTTGTATATAGGAGCAGTATTATAGTAGTTATATTCTTGTATATAGGAGTAGTATTATAGTAGTTATATTCTTGTATATAGGAGCAGTATTATAGTAGTTATATTCTTGTATATAGGGGCAGTATTATAGTAGTTATATTCTTGTATATAGGAGCAGTATTATAGTAGTTATATCCTTGTATATAGGAGACAGTATTATAGTAGTTATATTCTTGTGTATAGGAGCAGTATTATAGTAGTTATATTCTTGTATATAGGAGCAGTATTATAGTAGTTATATTCTTGTATATAGGAGGCAGTATTATAGTAGTTATATTCTTGTATATAGGAGCAGTATTATAGTAGTTATATTCTTGTATATAGGAGGCAGTATTATAGTAGTTACATTCTTGTATATAGGAGTAGTATTATAGTAGTTATATTCTTGTATATAGGAGACAGTATTATAGTAGTTATATTCTTGTATATAGGAGGCAGTATTATAGTAGTTACATTCTTGTATATAGGAGCAGTATTATGGTAGTTATATTCTTGTATATAGGAGCAGTATTATAGTAGTTATATTCTTGTATATAGGAGTAGTATTATAGTAGTTATATTCTTGTATATAGGAATGGTATTATAGTAGTTATATTCTTGTATATAGGAGCAGTATTATAGTAGTTATATTCTTGTACATAGGAGCAGTATTATAGTAGTAATATTCTTGAATAATGGAACAGTAGTATTATAGTAATTATATTCTTGTATATAGGAGCAGTATTACAGTGGGGATCAAAAGTTTGGGCACCCCAGGTAAAAATTTGTATTAATGTGCATAAAGAAGCCAAGGAAAGATGGAAAAAGCTCCAAAAGGCATCAAATTACAGATTATACATTCTTATAATATGTCAACAAAAGTTAGGTTTTATTTCCATCATTTACACTTTCAAAATAACAGAAAACAAAAAAATGGCATCTGCCAAAGTTTGGGCACCCTGCTGAATTTATAGCATGCACTGCCCCCTTTGTAAAGCTGAGATCTGCCAGTGTCATGGATTGTTCTCAATCATCATCTGGGAAGACCAGGTGATGTCAATCTCAAAGGTTTTAAATGCCCAGACTCATCTGACCTTGCCCCAACAATCAGCACCATGGGTTCTTCTAAGCAGTTGTCTAGAAATCTGAAAATGAAAACAATTGACACTCACAAAGCTGGAGAAGGCTATAAGAAGATAGCAAAATGTTTTCAGATGTCAATAAATATATACATATATGTAACCTGTTCACACTTGGGCGGGTGTCCTGCGCTTTGTAAGTGAGAGCTCCCAACTCACTGGAAATCCAAATAGCAGAAGTTAAAAACGCCACCAACATCTTTGTTACTTTATTACTTTTTGAATAGTTTTTAGTGAAAATGTTGAAAAAATTCACAATATTTTAGGCAAAATCTTTGCAAGAAGTGGACATTACAAAATTATAATTCACCCAAAGTGCACCTTCTACGGACGCGCTCGACACTCTCCAAGCTGTAGGAAATATTCACCCCATGTCCAGGCTTCCTTTAGCAAATGGACATTCCCCTCACAAAGGGGAAAAGACTCGAGCTTGCGTCGACACCTTACGACGTTTCTGAGACCACGCCTCCTTTCTCAAGTATCCCTACTTGAGAAAGGAGGCATGGTCTCCGAAACATCGCAAGCTCCAGTCTGTTCCCCTTCGTGAGAGGAAGGTCTCTTTGCTAAAGGAAGCCCGGACATGGGGTGAATATTTCCTACAGCTTGGAGAGTGTCGAGCGCGTCCGTAGAATGTGCACTTTGGGTGAATTATAATTTTGTAATGTCTACTTCTTGCAAAGATCTTGCCTAAAATATTGTGAATTTTTTCAACATTTTCACTAAAAGCTATTCAAAAAGTAAAAAAGTAACCAAGTTGTTGGAGGTGTTTTTTACTTCTGCTATTCAGATGTCAATATCCTCTGTTTGGAATGTAATTAAGAAATGGCAGTCATCAGGAACAGTGGAAGTTAAAGCAAGATCTGGAAGACCAAGAAAAATATCAGACAGAACAGCTCGCTGGATTGTGAGAAAAACAATTTAAACCCCACGTTTGACTGCACAATCCCTCCAGAAAGATGTGGCAGACACTGGAGTTGTGGTACACTATTCCACTATAAAGAGTTACTTGTACAAATAGGGTCTTCATGGAAGAGTCATCAGAAGAAAACCTCTTCTACGTCCTCACCACAAAAATCCGCATTTGAACTTTGCAAATGAACATATAGACAAGCCTGATGCATTTTGGAAACAAGTTCTGTGGACCGATGAGGCTAAAATTGAACTTTTTGACCGGAATGAGCAAAGGTACATTTGGAGAAGAAGGGGAACAGAATTTAATGAAAAGAACCTCTGTCCAACTGTTAAGCATGGGGGTGGATCAATCATGCTTTGGGGTTGTATTGCAGCCAGTGACACAGGGAACATCTCACGAGTAGAAGGAAAAATGGATTCAATAAAATTTCAGCAAATTTTGGATGCTAACTTGATGCCATCTGTGAAAAAGCTGAAGTTAAAGAGAGGATGGCTTCTACAAATGGATAATGATTCTAAACACACCTCGAAATCCACGGGGAATTACATCAAGAGGCGTAAACTGAAGGTTTTGCCATGGCCTTCACAATCTCCTGACCTCCACATAATTGAAAATCTATGGATAGACCTTAAAAGAGCAGTGCGTGACAGACAGCCCAGAAATCTCAAAGAACTGGAAGACTTTTGTAAGGAAGAATGGGCAAAGATACCTCAAACCAGAATTGAAAGACTCTTGGCTGGCTACAAAAAGCGTTAACAAGCTGTGATACTTCCCAAGGGGGCAGAACAAGATATTAACTCTGCAGGGTGCCCAAACTTTTGCAGATGCAATTTTTTTGTTTTCTATTGTTTTAAAAGTGTAAATGAGGGAAATAAAATCTAACTTTTGTTGACATATTATAAGAATGTCTAATCTGTAATGTGATGCCTTTTGATGATTTTTCCATCTTTCCTTGGCTTCTTTATGCACATTAATACAAATTGTTACCTGGGGTGCCCAAACTTTTGATCCCCACTGTATAGCAGTTATATTCTTTTATATAGGAGAAGTATTATAGTAGTTCTATTCTTGTATATAGGAGCAGTATTATAGTAGTTCTATTCCTGTATATAGGAGCAGTATTATAGTAGTTATATTCTTGTATATAGGGGACAGTATTATAGTAGTTATATTTTTGTATATAGGGGGCAGTATTATAGTAGTTATATTCTTGTATATAGGAGCAGTATTATAGTAGTTATATTCTTGTATATAGGGGACAGTATTATAGTAGTTATATTTTTGTATATAGGAGCAGTATTATAGTAGTTATATTCTTGTATATAGGAGCAATATTATAGTAGTTATATTCTTGTATATAGGAGCAGTATTATAGTAGTTATATTCTTGTATATAGGAGCAGTATTATAGTAGTTATATTCTTGTATATAGGAGCAGTATTATAGTAGTTCTATTCCTGTATATAGGAGCAGTATTATAGTAGTTATATTCTTGTACATAGGAGCAGTATTATAGTAGTTATATTCTTGCATATAGGAGCAGTATTATAGTAGTTATATTCTTGTATATACGAACAGTATTATAGTAGTTATATTTTTGTATATAGGGGGCAGTATTATAGTAGTTATATTCTTGTATATAGGAGCAGTATTATAGTAGTTATATTCTTGTATATAGGGGACAGTATTATAGTAGTTATATTTTTGTATATAGGAGCAGTATTATAGTAGTTATATTCTTGTATATAGGAGCAATATTATAGTAGTTATATTCTTGTATATAGGAGCAGTATTATAGTAGTTATATTCTTGTATATAGGAGCAGTATTATAGTAGTTATATTCTTGTATATAGGAGCAGTATTATAGTAGTTCTATTCCTGTATATAGGAGCAGTATTATAGTAGTTATATTCTTGTACATAGGAGCAGTATTATAGTAGTTATATTCTTGTATATAGGAGCAGTATTATAGTAGTTATATTCTTGTATATACGAACAGTATTATAGTAGTTATATTCTTGTATATAGGGGCAGAATTATAGTAGTTATATTCTTGTATATAGGAGCAGTATTATAATAGTTATATTTTTGTACGTAGGAGAAGTATTATAGTAGTAATATTCTTGTATACAGGAGCATTATTATAGTAGTTATATTCTTGTATATAGAAGCAGTATTATAGTAGTTATATTCTTGTATATAGGAGCAGTATTATAGTAGTAATATTCTTGTATATAGGAGCGGTATTATAGTAGTTATATTCTTGTATATAGGAGCAGTATTATAGTAGTTATATTCTTGTATATAGGAGCAGTATTATAGTAGTTATATTCTTGTATATAGGAGCGGTATTATAGTAGTTATATTCTTGTATATAGGAGCAGTATTATAGTAGTTATATTCTTGTATATAGGAGCAGTATTATAGTAGTTATATTCTTGTATATAGGAGCAGTATTATAGTAGTTATATTCTTGTATATAGAAGCAGTATTATAGTAGTTATATTCTTGTATATAGGAGCAGTATTATAGTAGTAATATTCTTGTTTATAGGAGACAGTATTATAGTAGTTATATTCTTGTATATAGGAGCAGTATTATAGTAGTTATATTCTTGTATATAGGAGCAGTATTATAGTAGTTATATTCTTGTATATAGGAGGCAGTATTATAGTAGTTATATTCTTGTATATAGGAGCAGTATTATAGTAGTTATATTCTTGTATATAGGAGACAGTATTATAGTAGTTATATTCTTGTATATAGGGGACAGTATTATAGTAGTTATATTTTTGTATATAGGAGCAGTATTATAGTAGTTATATTCTTGTATATAGGAGCAATATTATAGTAGTTATATTCTTGTATATAGGAGCAGTATTATAGTAGTTATATTCTTGTATATAGGAGCAGTATTATAGTAGTTATATTCTTGTATATAGGAGCAGTATTATATTAGTTATATTCTTGTATATACGAACAGTATTATAGTAGTTATATTCTTGTATATAGGGGCAGAATTATAGTAGTTATATTCTTGTATATAGGAGCAGTATTATAATAGTTATATTTTTGTACGTAGGAGAAGTATTATAGTAGTAATATTCTTGTATACAGGAGCATTATTATAGTAGTTATATTCTTGTATACAGAGGCAGTATTATAGTAGTTATATTCTTGTATATAGGAGCAATATTATAGTAGTTATATTCTTGTATATAGGAGCAGTATTACAGTAGTTATATTCTTGTATATAGGAGCAGTATTATAGTAGTTATATTCTTGCATATAGGAGCAGTGTTATAGTAGTTATATTCTTGTATATAGGGGCAGTATTATAGTAGTTATATTCTTGTATATAGGAGCAGTATTATAGTAGTTATATTCTTGTATATAGGAGCAGTATTATAGTAGTTATATTCTTGTATATAGGAGCAGTGTTATAGTAGTTATATTCTTGTATATAGGGGCAGTATTATAGTAGTTATATTCTTGTATATAGGGGCAGTATTATAGTAGTTATATTCTTGTATATAGGAGCAGTATTATAGTAGTTATATTCTTGTATATAGGAGCAGTATTATAGTAGTTTTATTCTTGTATATAGGAGCAGTGTTATAGTAGTTATATTCTTGTATATAGGGGCAGTATTATAGTAGTTATATTCTTGTACATTGGAGGCAGTATTGTAGTAGTTATATTCTTGTATATAGGAGACAGTATTATAATAGTTATATTCTTGTATACAGGGGTGGTATTATAGTAGTTATATTCTTGTATATAGGAGGCAGTATTGTAGTAGTTATAATCTTGTATATAGGAGTAGTATTATAGTAGTTATATTCTTGTATATAGGAGTAGTATTATAGTAGTTATATTCTTGTATATAGGAGCAGTATTGTAGTAGTTATATTCTTGTACATAGGAGCAGTATTATAGTAGTTATATTCTTGTATATAGGAGCAGTATTATAGTAGTTATATTCTTGTACATAGGAGGCAGTATTGTAGTAGTTATATTCTTGTATATAGGAGACAGTATTATAATAGTTATATTCTTGTATACAGGGGTGGTATTATAGTAGTTATATTCTTGTATATAGGAGGCAGTATTGTAGTAGTTATATTCTTGTATATAGGAGCAGTATTATAGTAGTTTTATTCTTGTATATAGGAGCAGTATTATAGTAGTTATATTCTTGTATACAGGGGCGGTATTATAGTAGTTATATTCTTGTACATATGAGGTAGTATAATAGTAGGTATGTTTTTACTGTTAAAACATCACTTTGTAGGTTTGTACTGCTCTTTAAAATCAGATCCCCAGGATCATGTATCCGCTTGTAACTACTGTACCCAAAATTACCCTCTTAGAATGCCTCCCCCTCTCGCCTGTCCCTGTCACACTGTTAAGTTATTTCGGAAGCTGCAGTAAGGGGGACAAAAATACCCAGAAAAGTAGAGTTGCTCTATAATTGGAGAGAGTTGTCCCTGTCTCTCCCATGGTGGCTCCTGAAACTCTATATCCTCCCTCCAGGCCGCCCCTCCTCTATGCTCAGCCTCCCTTGTCTACCCCATACAGTCCCCTCCCTACATTGAGGCAGCAGATCATTCCCCCTCTTTGCACCAGCTTCAGGATCATTGTCCTGGCAGCCACCACCAACCAACTCTGGAATTTCATTTATTTATTTTCGTCTTCTCTGCCCACTTTATCTTCTTGGCTCTTCTGGGATTTTGGGATGTAGTTTGATCAACTTTTTTACGACTTTGTTGCTGAGACTGAAACTTTTCGGAGGGTTTGGGAGAGAGAGAGAGAAAGAGAGAGAGAGAGAGGGGGCATCTCTGCCAGGGGCATCCTACCCAGTGACAGCATCTTGGATGCCTGAGAGTTAATAATAGGTAGGTAGGTTATTTATGTATTTATTAATTTATGTATTTATTTATTCATTTAATTATTTATTTATTTATCTATTTATTTATTTATTCATTTAATTATTTATTTATTTGTTTAATTATTTATTTATTTATCTGTTTATTTATTTATTTATTGATGTATTCGTTTATTTATTTACTTATTTATTTATGTATTTACTTATTTATTTTTTCATGTATTTATTTATTCATTTATTTATTTATCTATTTATTTATGTATTCATTTATTTATTTATCTTTTTATTTACTTATTTATTTATTCATTTATTTATTTATATATTTATTTATTCTTTTGTATCTGCTGTATATGAAATATTGTACATAGAGTGTATTCACTTACTTTATATTAGTCACCAACAATGTTCCATTCAGTTTCCTATTTGGCTGTTCAGCTAAATATGGGATGAAGTTGCTCGTAACTTTCACCTGTCCTTAAGTCATTAATACATCTCTAAACTCTGGCCCTCCAGCTGTTGCAAAACTACAACTCCCAGCATGCCCGGACAGCCGTTGGCTGTCCGGGCATGCTGGAAGTTGTAGTTTTGCAACAGCTGGAGGCATATTGGTTGGGAAACACTGCTGTCCGGGCATGCTGGTAGTTGTCATTTTGAAACAGCTGGAGGCACCCTGGTTGAAAAACACTGCTGTCTGGGCATGCTGGGAGTTGTAGTTTTGCAACACAGCTGGAGGCACCCTGGTTGAGAAAAACTGCTTTCTGTGCATGCTGGATGTTGTGGTTTGGCAACAGCTGGAGGCACACTGATTGGGAAACACTGCTGTCTGGGCATGCTGAAAGTTGTGGTATGGCAACAGCTGGAGGCACTCTGGTTGGGAAAACCTGCTTTCTGGGCATGCTGGATGTTGTAGTTTGGCAACAGCTAGAGGCACCCTGGTTTGAAAATACTGCTGTCTGTGCATGCTGGGAGTTGTAGTTTTGCAACAGCTGGAGGCATTCTGATTGGGAAACACTGCTGTCCAGACATGCTGGGGGTTGTAGTTTTGCAACAGCTGGAGGCACCCTGTTTGGAAAACACTGCTGTCTGGGCATGCTGGGATTGGAATTTGGCAACAGCTAGAGGCACATAGGTTAGGAAACACTGCTGTCTGGGCATGCTGGGAGTTGAAGTTTTGCAACAGCTGGAGGGACCCTGGTTGGAAAACACTTCTGTCCGTGCATGCTGGGAGTTGTAGTTTTTCAACAGTTGAAAGCAACCTTTTTGGGTTACACTGGTGTCTGGGCATGCTGGGTGTTGTAGTTTTGTACCATCCTGAGGCATCATGGTTGGAAAACACTGTGTTGTAGGCATGCTGGGAGTTGTAGTTTTGCAGCAGCTAGAGATTTACAACCACTGATGTATTATATGTGTTTTAAGTGACATGCTGGGAGTTGTAGTTTTCCAACAGTTGGAGGCCACTGATGTATTATATATAACTTAAGTGACTTGACTCGTGGATACTTAGGCCCTCATAAAACGCAGGTGTATCCAAACTAAGTCCGTCTTTTGGCTCAATACGTGGTTTTACATAGGACTGCATTTTTTGTGGGTTAGGATGTACATAAGTGTCAAAGGAGAAATCCAGCTCTGCTATATAGGAACAGTAATGACACTAAACGTGATGCTAAAAGATTTTTGTTAAATTCCTCTAACCCGGCAGCTATGGGTCTGATTAGTTCTGGATGATCAGAAAAAGAATAAAATGTTTTTGTGTCTTTTACGTGTCTCCTACGTGGTCGGCTCTGCTGTGCGCTGGGGCGCATTCACGCCTACAGGATCTGCTGCAGATAGGATGCATGGGTCTATCATTTAATTACGTTGAAACATTGCAGTGTTTCCCAAACAGGGTGCCTCCAGCTGTTGCAAAACTACAACTCCCAGCATGCCCGGACAGCCAAAGGCTGTCCGGGCATGCTGGGAGATGTAGTTTTGCAACAGCTGGAGGCACCCTGGTTGGGAAACACTGCTGTAGACATGTGCAAAAGAGCATTATTATCATATCTCAACCAGGAATTTGGCTTCACGTGTCTGCTCCCTGTCAGCACCTGCTGCAGTTTCATGTTTGTAGCTCGGGGGCGCACTGACGGTAATGATCTTATATGTGGACGGATTATATGACTCTGTGCATTGCGTCTCTTCTACCTGTAAAGCGCTAAATAAGTGTGATAAATGCATCATTATATTTACTAATGCTATAAACCAGAACACAGCTTATTATATAATTACAGTACCAGAACCAAGCTCATTATATACCATATGTACAGTACCAGAACAAAGCTCAAATACTGTACAATACCAGAACCAAGCTCATACTATCATACCGTACCAGAACAAAGCTCATTGTATAATTACAGTACCAGAATGAAGCTCATTATATACAGTATGTACAGTACAAGAACAAAGCTGAAATACAATACCAGAACCAAGCTCATACTATCATATCGTACCAGAACACAGATCATTATATAATTACAGTACCAGAACGCAGCTCATTATATACAGTATGTACAGTACCAGAACAAAGGTCAAATAGAATACCAGAACCAAGCTCATACTATCATACTGTACCAGAATAAAGCTCATTATATAATTACAGTACCAGAATGAAGATCATTATTTACAGTATGTACAGTACCAGAACAAAGCTCAAATACAATACCAGAACCAAGCTCATACTATCATACTGTACCAGAACACAGCTCATTATATAATTACAGTACCAGAACCAAGCTCATTATATATAGTATGTACAGTACCAGAACTGAGCTCAAATACAATACCAGAACCAAGCTCATACTATCATACCGTACCAGAACACAGATCATTATATAATTACAGTACCAGAACCAAGCTCATTATATACAGTATGTACAGTACCAGAACAAAGCTCAAATACAATACCAGAACCAAGCTCATACTATCATACCGTAACAGAACAAAGCTCATTATATAATTACAGTACCAGAACACAGCTCATTATATACAGTATGTACAGTACCAGAACAAAACTCAAATACAATACCAGAACCAAACTAATACTATTATACCGAACCAGAACACAGATCATTATATAATTACAGTACCAGAACACAGCTCATTATATACAGTATGTAGAGTACCAGAACAAAGCTCAAATACAATACCAAAACCAAGCTCATACTATCATACCGTACCAGAACACAGCTCATTATATAATTACAGTACCAGAACACAGCTCATTATATACAGTATATACAGTACCAGAACAAAACTCAAATACAATACCAGAACCAAGCTAATACTATTATACCGAACTAGAACACAGATCATTATATAATTACAGTACCAGAACCAAGCTCATTATATACCATATGTACAGTACCAGAACAAAGCTCAAATACAATACCAGAGCCAAGCTCATACTATCATACCGTACTAGAACAAAGCTCATTATATAATTACAGTACCAGAACCAAGCTCATTATATACAGTATGTACAGTACCAGAACAAAGCTCAAATACAATACCAGAACCAAGCTCATACTATCATACCGTACCAGAACAAAGCTCATTATATAATTACAGTACCAGAATGAAGCTCATTATATTAATGCAGAACCAGAACAAAGTTCATTACATAAATACAGTACCAGAACAAACATTTTTTGGCATATATTGAATGGTTTTCTAAATTGGAAGGTTTTGTGTCCTATTTTGTATTTTTTTCCATTTTTTTCTCAGTTTACACTTGTTTCATCACTGTTTGATGACTGCCATTTATGTTCATGCTGCGTTTTATGGTAACGTGTCACTCATTCCCTTCTTAGTTTACACTCGCTTTGTCACTGTATTTTTTATATTTATTTGCTTTATAGAATCGTGTGGATATCTGCACTATTTTGTCCAACAAAAATCAGGGGTTAGTGATGAGTTATTGTAAGGAGCAAACTGTGCAGAGTGTAATTACAAATTCAGCTCCACTACCCGGGTCCACACAGCGCTCATGTCTCTATACATTCCACTGGAGATCTGTGACGTCCTGGTCTGCCGGTTGTGTACATACAGACTGCGCTCGGTCATGCTGGAGAGGTGCAGATATTCCTTTGATACCTTCAGCTTGTACAGACCGTGAAGGGATCGGTGCAGCATCTGTAAACATAGAGATTCCTGTCATGATAGCGACAAAATAACGAAACAACAGTAGCCACCTTTATACGTAACAAACCCGTAATAGCACCCTGAGGGGGACAGAAAGAGCAAGATGTTAGAGGCATATGTTCTATCTATCTATCTATCTATCTCATATCTATCTATCTCATATCTATCTACCTATCTATCTATCTCATATCTACCTATCTATCTCATATCTATCTATCTATCAATCTCTCTCATATCTATCTATCTCATATCTACCTATCTCTCATATCTATCTATCTCTCTCATATCTATCTCTATCTATCTCATATCTATCTATCTCATATCTATCTATCTCATATCTATCTATCTATCTCATATCTATCTATCTCATATCTATCTATCTCATATCTATCTATCTCATATCTATCTATCTATCTCATATCTATCTATCTCATATCTCATATCTATCTATCTATCTCATATCTATCTATCTATCTCATATCTATCTATAAATCTATATATCTATCTCATATCTATCTATCTATCTATCTATCTATCTATCTTATATCTATCTCATATCTATCTATCTATCTATCTATCTCATATCTATCTCATATCTATCTATCTATCTATCTCATATCTATCTATCTCATATCTATCTATCTATCTATCTATCTTATATCTATCTCAATCTCATATCTATGTCATATCTATCTCATATCTATCTATCTATCTATCTATCTATCTACATAGCAACAGGAGAATACAGCAGCACACTGCTAGCACAAAGATATAGATGAAATATGAGTATATAGATAAAACATGAGTATATAGATAGGACATGAAAAGCTATACAGCTGTAATGCAAAAAATGAAGATATGAAACTATGAAATTATGAGGTACTTAGCTTGCAAATTTGGCGCCAAATAGCTTGGACCGTCCCACCACGCCAAATTTGCAAGCTAAGATACCTCATAATTTCATATCTTCATTTTTTGCATTACAGCTGTATAGCTTTTCATGTTCTATCTATATACAAATGTTTTATCTATATACTCATATTTCATCTATATCCTTGTGCTAGCAGTGTGCTGCTGTATTCTCCTGTTGCTGTATATTTAGCCCAGCAGCCTGCACCTGCAAGCCAGGTTTTTACAATAGTTTGGATCAATAGTGCTGGCCAATTTATTCTTTGGTTGTATTATCTATCTATCTATCTATCTCATGTCTATCTATCTATCTCATATATATCTATCTATCTAGAAAAGCTTGAAAATGAGTGAGCTGAAATGTCGCTTTCTTGGGATGGAATAAAGCTACACTTTTTTCACCATTACCTTACCTTGAGTGCTGCCAATATTTTCTTTTTGTATTTCAAGAGTCCTGGACCAAGACTGTTCTGTTTGCTGGCACCTACCCCTATGCATTTCTGGTAGTGCTGTTTCTCAACTTTGGATATTTATCTATCTCATATCTATCTATCTATCTCATTTCTATCAATCTATCTCATATCTGTCTATCTATCTAAAAGCACAAAGGTAGGCAGCACAACCTCAATAGATCATATGAAGTAGATAGGGGTGCAAGCGATGACTATCGTCCCAGTCGCAGACCGTGTCCATCGATAGATAATCCAAAAAGTCACAGCACACCCAGGTAACATATGGTGCAAAAAAGTGAGCTTTATTGGCCCATGTTATACAACGTTTCGATGGTATCACACCATCTTTGTCATGCTTGACAAAGATGGTGTGATACCATTGAAACGTTGTATAACATGGGCCAATAAAGCTCACTTTTTTGCACCATATGTTACCTGGGTGTGCTGCGACTTTTTGGATTATCTATCTATCTCATATCTATCTATCTCATTATCTCATATCTATCTATCTATCTATCTATCTATAGCTCATATCTATCTATCTCATATCCATCTATCTATCTCATATCTATCTATCTCATTATCTCATATCTATCCATCAATCTTATATCTATCTATCTATCTCATTATCTTATATCTATCTATCTCATATCTATCTATCTATAGCTCATATCTATCTCATATCCATCTATCTATCTCATATCTATCATCTATCTCATATCTCTCTATCTATCTATCTCATATCTATCTATCTATCTATCTATCATCTATCTCATATCTATCTATCATCTATCTCATATCTATCTATCTATCATCTATCTCATATCTATCTGTCATCTATCTCATATCTATCTATCTATCTATCTATCTATCATCTATCTCATATCTATCTATCTCCTATCTATCTCATATCTATCTATCTATCTCATATCTATCTATCTATCTATCTATCTATCATCTATCTCATATCTATCTATCTCCTATCTATCTCATATCTATCTATCTATCTATCTATCTATCTATCTCATATCTATCTCATATCTATCTATCTATCTATCTCATATCTATCTATCATCTATCTCATATCTATCTGTATCTATCTATCTATCTATCTCATATCTATCTATCTATCTATCTCTTATCTATCTCATATCTATCTATCTATCTATCTATCTCTTATCTATCTATCTATCTCATATCTATCTATCTATCTCTTATCTATCTATCTCATATCTATCTATCTATCTATCTCATATCTATCTATCTATCTATCTCTTATCTATCTCTCATATCTATCTATCTATCTCATATCTATCTATCTATCTATCTATCTATCTATCTCTTATCTATCTATCTATCTCATATCTATCTATCTCATATCTATCTATCTATCTCATATCTATCTATCTCATATCTATCTATCTCATATCTATCTATCTATCTATCTCGTATCTATCTATCTATCTCATATCTATCTATCTATCTCATATCTATCTATCTATCTCATATCTATCTATCTGTACAGCAGTCAAACTTTGCTATACTTTGGAACTGACATAAACCCCTTAGTAATACCTGTGATTCTCTTCCCAGTTTTTGTATGACCAAGAAGATGTGGTCGGTCTGGGATGGGGGTTCAGTGGCCGCACATAAGGCTACAGCACTGATACAATGTATTTCCCAAAAGAGAATCAACAATTAAAAAAACATTATAATGTGACAGTAACCACTTGTGAACAGTAGGGGGCACAAATAAGGCTCAATATACTCTATGCTCTGATTTTCTTTGGTGGGTGTTATTTTGGGTCCAGTACTGTCAGGTTGGGTGATGTGGTGGAACATGTCGGCGTCCAGGATTCTTGATACATTTGTGTCCTCCCCAAGAAGTGAGGGGCGCGCGATACATTTGTAACCAGTCAGATCCTTTCCATTGTTGTGGAGCAGAATTCATTGAATGTCTCCGGCCATAACCCTATTACCGCTCGGCTTAATGCAGATCCATGTGTAAATGAATAATCGGCCGAATAATTGGTAGAAACCATTCAGAATGTGGAGTTGTACAAAGACACTTTGATGTGGGGCTTACGAGTGGATTAGACTATTACGAGGGGGGACAAATCCAATACTCCACACAACGTCACGCGCATTCCAGCATCGGAGATTATGCAAAGTCTAAGAGAAGAAGAGGAAGAAGAAGATTACTCCTGGACAAGATGGCTGTAAGAAACGTGGAGATGATGGTCGGTATAATTATTTCTTCAAAAGAGCCTTTTATTTTTTTTACTATTACTAAACAGCGCCACTTATGTCCATAGGTTTCAACTGGAATTGCAGCTCAATCCTGTACAATCTATGGACAAGGAGCCGTTTTTTAGACAAGAAAAATAAATTGTATACCACGTATGTCACGATTCGGCTTACAGGTTGTGGATCCACTGTGTCAGCGAGGGATTGGCGTGGACCGTGCTGGTGGACCGGTTCTAAGAGGCTACTGGTGTTCACCAGAGCCCGCCGCAAAGCGGGATGGTCTTGCTGCGGCAGTAGCAACCAGGTCGTATCCACTAGCAACGGCTCAACCTCACTGACTGCTGAGAAGGCGTGGGACAGAAGGACTAGGCAGAGGCAAGGTCAGACGTAGCAGAAGGTCGGGGCAGGCGGCAAGGTTCGTAGTCAAGATGGATAGCAAGAGTTCAGGTAACACAGGCTTGGACAACACTAAATGCTTTCTCTGGCACAAGGCAACAAGATCCGGCAAGGGAGTGCAGGGGCAGTGAGCAGATATAGCCAGGGAGCAGGTGGAAGCCAATTAAGCTAATTGGGCCAGGCACCAATCATTGGTGCACTGGCCCTTTAAGTCTCAGAGAGCCGGCGCGCGCGCGCCCTAGAGAGCGGAGCCGCGCGCGCCAGCACATGACAGCAGGGGACCGGGACGGGTAAGTGACTTGGGATGCGATTCGCGAGCGGGCGCGTCCTGCTGTGCGAATCGCATCCCCGACGGCCATGTCAGTGCAGCGCTCTCGGTCAGCGGGACTGACCGGGGCGCTGCAGGGAGAGAGACGCCGTGAGCGCTCCGGGGAGGAGCAGGGACCCGGAGCGCTCGGCGTAACAGTACCCCCCCCTTAGGTCTCCCCCTTTTTTTGTCCGACAACTGCTTTACCTGGGACGAGGACACCGGGAGTGAATGGAGGGTTTCCTCAAAGGCAGGCAGTACAGCAGGAGTGGGAATGGGGAGGGAGGGCAGAGGGTGAAGCTTGGCACGGGGCAGGGTGACACAAGGACGGGGGCCATGAGGAGGCACTGAGGCTTGCCTGACGGGACTGGGAGGGGGGGAGAGGCATCTCTTGTGGCAAGCAGAGTCCCAGTTCTTGATCTCCCCGGTGGTCCAGTCAAGGGTGGGAGAATGAAGCTGGAGCCATGGCAGACCGAGGAGGACCTCAGAGGTGCAGTTGGGGAGGACGAAAAATTCAATCCTTTCGTGGTGGGGTCCAATGCACATTACGAGGGGTTTTGTGCGGTAACGCACGGTGCAATCCAATCTAACTCCGTTGACCGCAGAAATGTAGAGCGGCTTGACGAGACGGGTCACCGGGATGCACAATTTATTCACCAAAGAATCCAAAATAAAATTCCCAGAGGCACCAGAGTCCAAGCAGGCCACGGCTGAGAGGGAGGAGTTGGCTGAAGGAGAAATCCGCACGTGCACCGTGAGACGTGGAGAAGCAGACTTTGAACCAAGAGACGCCACACCCACGTGAGCTGGGTGCGTGCGTTTCCCAGACGTGGAGGACGAATAGGGCAATCCACCAAGAAATGCTCGGTACTGGCACAGTACAGACAAAGATTTTCTTCCCTACGGCGATTCCTCTCTTCCTGGGTCAGGCGAGACCGATCCACTTGCATGGCCTCCTCGGCGGGAGGCCCAGGCGTAGATTGCAAAGGATGCTGTGGGAGAGGTGCCCAGAGATCTAAGTCTTTTTCCTGGCGGAGCTCCTGATGTCTCTCAGAAACACGCATGTCAATGCGTGTGGCCAAATGGATAAGTTCTTGCAGGTTGGCAGGAATCTCTCGTGCGGCCAGCACATCCTTGATGCTACTGGATAGGCCTTTTTTAAAGGCCGCGCAGAGAGCCTCGTTATTCCATGATAATTCGGAAGCAAGAGTACGAAATTGGATGGCGTACTCGCCCACTGAAGAATTACCCTGGACCAGGTTCAGCAGGGCAGTCTCGGCAGAAGAAGCTCGGGCTGGTTCCTCGAAGACACTACGGACTTCAGCGAAGAAGGACTGGACTGTGGCTGTGGCAGGATCATTGCGGTCCCAGAGCGGTGTGGCCCAAGACAAGGCCTTTCCTGAAAGAAGGCTCACTACGAACGCCACCTTAGACCGTTCTGTAGGAAACAAGTCCGACAACATCTCCATATGCAGGGAACATTGAGACAAAAATCCACGGCAGAGTCTAGAGTCCCCATCAAATTTGTCCGGCAGGGACAAGCGGAGGCTAGGAGCGGCCACTCGCTGCGGAGGAGGTGCAGGAGCTGGCGGAGGAGATGGTTGCTGCTGTAGAAGAGGCAGAAGTTGCTGTAACATGGCGGTCAACTGCGACAGCTGCTGTCCTTGTTGGGCAATCTGCTGCGATTGCTGAGCGACCACCGTGGGAAGGTCAGCGAGACTTGGCAGCGGCACCTCAGCGGGATCCATGGCCGGATCTACTGTCACGATTCGGCTTACAGGTTGTGGATCCACTGTGTCAGCGAGGGATTGGCGTGGACCGTGCTGGTGGACCGGTTCTAAGAGGCTACTGGTGTTCACCAGAGCCCGCCGCAAAGCGGGATGTTCTTGCTGCGGCAGTAGCAACCAGGTCGTATCCACTAGCAACGGCTCAACCTCGCTGACTGCTGAGAAGGCGTGGGACAGAAGGACTAGGCAGAGGCAAGGTCAGACGTAGCAGAAGGTCGGGGCAGGCGGCAAGGTTCGTAGTCAAGATGGATAGCAAGAGTTCAGGTAACACAGGCTTGGACAACACTAAATGCTTTCTCTGGCACAAGGCAACAAGATCCGGCAAGGGAGTGCAGGGGCAGTGAGCAGATATAGCCAGGGAGCAGGTGGAAGCCAATTAAGCTAATTGGGCCAGGCACCAATCATTGGTGCACTGGCCCTTTAAGTCTCAGAGAGCCGGCGCGCGCGTGCCCTAGAGAGCGGAGCCGCGCGCGCCAGCACATGACAGCAGGGGACCGGGACGGGTAAGTGACTTGGGATGCGATTCGCGAGCGGGCACGTCCCGCTGTGCGAATCGCATCCCCGACGGCCATGTCAGTGCAGCGCTCCCGGTCAGCGGGACCGACCGGGGCGCTGCGGGGAGAGAGACGCCGTGAGCGCTCCGGGGAGGAGCAGGGACCCGGAGCGCTCGGCGTAACAACGTACACCATTTCCTATTATACTGCCATACAGTGCCTACATAATAGTGACACGCAGTAACTATAGAAATGTTCTCCAACATGTAGGCAGGGGTGCTGTTGTTTTTAGAAGAATCATTCACAGCTGTGTAGGAGAATTAAGGGAGGGCTGTTATTAGCAATTTGGCTAAAGTGACCGCCTCCTCTGACAGCCTGTATAATGGCCATAAATAGAGAAAACTGTGTGGTCGTATAGATACAGCTGCACAGTCCTCTCTATCCCCTCCCTGCATTCATCTCTATGATCATAGAGAGAACTGTGTCCATAGAGTTACAGCTGCACAGTCCTCTCTATCCCCTCCCTGCACTCATCTCTATGATCATAAAACCATGTGGTCATACAGTTACAGCTGCACAGTCCTCTCTATCCCCTCCCTGCATTCATCTCTATGATCATAGAGAGAACTGTGTTCATAGAGTTACAGCTGCACAGTCCTCTCTATCCCCTCCCTTCACTCATCGCTATGATCATTAAAAGAACTGTGTCCATACAGTTACAGCTGCACAGTCCTCTCTATCCCCTCCCGACACTCATCTCTATAATACTAGAAAAAACTGTGTTCAAAGAGTTACAGCTGCACAGTCCTCTCTATCCCCTCCCGACACTCATCTCTATGATACTAGAAAGAACTGTGTTCAAAGAGTTACAGCTGCACAGTCCTCTCTACCCCCTCCCTGCTTTCTTCTTTATGATCACAGAGAGAACTGTGTCCATAGAGTTACAGCAGGACAGTCCTCTCTACCCCTTCCCTGCATTCATCTCTATGATCATAGAAAGAACTGTGTCCATAGAGTTGCAGCAGGACAGTCCTCTCTGTCCCCTCCCTGCACTCTTCTCTATAATCATAAAACCATGTGGTCATACAATTACAGCTGCACAGTCCTCTCTATCCCCTCCCGGCACTCATCTCTATGATACTAGAAAGAACTGTGTTCAAAGAGTTACAGCTGCACAGTCCTCTCTATCCCCTCCCTGCACTCATTTATATGATCATAGAAAGAACTGTGTCCATAGAGTTACAGCAGGACAGTCCTCTCTATCCCCTCCCTGCATTCATCTGTATGATCCCAGAGAAAACTGTGTGGTCATACAGTAACAGTTGCACAGTCATCTCTATCCCTTTTTCTGCAATCATCTCTATGATCGTAGATAGAACTGCGTGACCATGTAGTTACACCTGCACAGTCCTCTCTATCCCCTCCCTGCAATCATCTCTATGATCATAGACAGAACTATGGGGTTATACAGAACTGTGGGGTTATACGGTTACAGCTGCACAGTCCTCTCTATTCCCTCTCTGAACTCATCCCCTGTTACCTTTGCACGAGGCGCCTTTTCCCTGACTTCATGGGGTTATTCTTTGCCATGAGAAGGTGATTGCATAAGTTTCGGCACCCCTGATAGCAATGAGATCAGCACAGAACAGGATCTTCCTACAAATCCAAAACAATTTCCTCATCCCTTACAGGGGTATTCCAGACAAAACCTTTTTTTTTATATATCAACTGGCTCCGGAAAGTTAAACAGATTTGTAAATTACTTCTATAAAAAAAATCTTAATCCTTCCAATAGTTATTAGCTTCTGAAGTTTTCTGTCTAACTGCTCAATGATGATGTCATGTCCCGGGAGCTGTGCATGATGGGAAAATATCCCCATAGGAACTGCACAGCTCCCGAAACGTGAGTAATCAGAAAGCAGTTAGACAGAAAACAGCAACTCAACTTCAGAAGCTAATAACTATTGGAAGGATTAAGATTTTTTAATAGAAGTAATTTACAAATCTGTTTAACTTTCCGCAGCCAGTTGATATATAAAAATAGTTTTGTCCTGGAATACCCCTTTAATTAAAGGAACCAGAAAAAGGAGAGTAGAAAATGAGGGTACTAGACGAGCGCTACTGCTAGAATAAAAGGATGCGGAACGCCAATAAAGCACAGGACAGTTTATTACGGTTTAGAACAAACGGACAACGCGTTTCGGCACCAGCATGTGCCTTCTTCAGGTCCATAAAATAAATGATTTCGGCGTCCTGAAGCCTATGGTGTGCTGTGGTCGCCACCACAGAACACCATAGGCTTCAGGACGCCGAAATCATTTATTTTATGGACCTGAAGAAGGCACACGCTGGTGCCGAAGCGCGTTGTCCATTTGTCGCCACCACAGCACACCATAGGCTTCAGGACACCAAAATAATTTATTTTATGGACCTGAAGAAGGCACATGCTGGTGCCGAAACGCGCTGTCCGTTTGTCGCCAACACAGCACACCAAAGGCTTCAGGACGCCAAAATCATTTATTTTATGGACCTGAAGAAGGCACATGCTGATGCCGAAACGCGTTGTCCGTTTGTTCTAAACCATAATAAACTGTCCTGTGCTTTATTGGCGTTCCACATCCTTTTATTCTAGCAGTAGCGCTCGTCTAGTGACCCCATTTTCTACTCTCCTTTTCCTGGTTACAATATTTCCGTACCCCCTCGCGGTCACGGACAGGCGGTCTTGAGCAGCACATCTGCCGCTATTACTTTCCACTTTCCACTCGCCAGGTGAGGTGCTGTCCCTGTTGATAACCTCGGCGGGACATCACCCCCCCCCCCCCCCAGAGTGCAGTGGTTCTTGACAATTTCACCACGCCCCCATCATCCACTAGAGAGCGCCCCAACCTTTTTTTCTGCTCCTTCACAATTTAATTAAAGGGGTAGTCCATTGCTGAAAAGCTTATCGCCGGCTCACTGTCCAGATAGCGGGTGTCGACCACTGCTCGAAATGGCGGCTGACACACCCCCCTCAATACATCGCTATGGCAGAACCGGAGATTGCCGAAGGCAATCTCCGGCTCTGCCATAGCGATGTATTGAGGGGGGGTGTCAGCCACTGCTTCGTGCGGTCATCGACACCCGCTATCTGGACAGCGAGTCGGGGCCCCGTACAGGAGATCGCGGGGGGCCCCAGCGGTCGGACCCCCCGCGATCTGAAACTTATGCCCTATCCTTAGGATAGAGGATACGTTTTTCAGCACTGGATATCTCCTTTAACGTGTGCCCAGCTCTATCTGTATACTGCTGCTGCTATCTCTATGGGATCAGTGTATATATAGTAGTTATACACCTCCCCTCCAGCTCTATCTCTATACTGCTGCTATCTCTATTGGTTCAGAATGATCTGAAACTTATGCTCTATCCTTAGGATAGGGGATAGGTTTTTCAGCACTGGACTACTCCTTTAACATGTACCCAGCTCTATCTGTATACTGCTGCTGCTATCTCTATGGGATCAGTGTATATATAGTAGTTATACACCTCCCCTCCAACTCTATCTCTATACTGCTGCTATCTCTATGGGTTCAGAATAATCTGAAACTTAATGTTCTATCCTTAGGATAGGGGATACGTTTTTCAGCACTGGACTACTCCTTTAACATGTGCCCAAATGATCCACGTGCCGAATGCGTGTAGGATGCCGCCAAATGGAGACGGATCGATCCATTTGTTCCATGTGATTTGGATGGAGCGGATTGTAACGTTTCTCTCGGAGATGATAGATGTTTATTTTCCTCCTGTCGTGAGGATCTCTGTGATGTATATTATGAAGGATGGGATTTTTTTTAATTAAAAGTTGTTAAGAAGAAGGATGGAGCGGCCCGGATGTTAATCTTCATTACCGCTAGAACAATGGCGCAATACGGCATCAATTAGCGAAAGCCAGGATCCCCCCCCCCCCCCCCCATTATTCTTCTCTTCATAAATACCGAGACAGAAATGTATCTGGACGAAATAATTCATGAGGAGGACTGGAGGCATCTCTCATTACATGGTACTTAAAGGGACGGTTCCTCCCGGTGCTGTAAGTTACCATTAAAGAAGCACTCCAGGTTTTGGTTTTGTCCATATCATGCACATTCACCATCGCTGGTCATACAGCATCTGTAACTGGGTCACGTGATCTCCAGCCTGACACACAGAAAAGCACAGTGTTAATTGTGTCATATTGACTTCCTCTGAACTACAGGATGACATCATCATCTATCAGATATCTCCTGCTAGCTCTCAGACCCCTCCCCTCCCAGTTTTATCTGTATACTGCTGCTATCTCTATGAGATCAGGATATATAATAGTTATACACCTCCCCTCCAACTCTATCTCTATACTGCTGCTATCTCTATGAGATCAGGGTATGTAACAGTTATGCACCTCCCCTCCAACTCTATCTCTATACTGCTGCTATCTTCTCTATGAGATCAGGATATATAGTAGTTATACACCTCCCCTCCAGCTCTATCTGTATACTGCTGCTGCTATCTCTATGGGATCAGTGTATATATAGTAGTTATACACCTCCCCTCCAGCTCTATTTGTATACTGCTGCTATCTCTATGGGTTCAGGATATGTAGTAGTTATACACCTTCCCTCCAGCTCTATCTGTATACTGCTGCTATCTCTATGGGTTCAGAATATAGTAGTTATACACCTCCCCTCCAATTCTCTGTATACTGCTGCTGTTATCTCTATAGGATCAGTAGAAATAGTAGTTATACACCTCCCATCCAGCTTTAGCTCTATACTGCTGCTGCTATCTCTATGGGATTAGGATATATATATATATATATATATATATATATATATATGTGCTATATACCTCTCATCCAGCTCTATATGTATACTGTTGCTGCTATCTCCATGAGATCAATCTATATAGTAGTTACACACCAGTATATATATATATATAGTAGTTATATACCTCCCCCTCCAGCTCTATTTGTATACTGCTGCTATCTCTATGGGTTCAGTATATATAGCAGTTATACACTTCCCCTCCAGCTCTCTCTGTATACTGCTGCTACTATCTCTATAGGATCAGCATAAATAGTAGTTATACAACTCCTGTCCAGCTCTAGCTGTATACTGCTGGTGCTATCTCTATGTGATCAGGATATAAACCTCCCCTCCAGCTCTATCTGTATACTGCTGCTGCTATCTCTATGGGATCAGAATATATAGTAGTTATACACCTCCCCCAGCTCTATCTGTATACGGCTGCTGCTATCTCTATGGGATTTTAATATAAATTATTTATATACCTCCCCTCCGGCTCTATCTGTATACTCCTACTGCTATCTTTTTGAGATCAGGATATATAGTAGTTATATATACTACTTCAGAGGGTCCATGGCTATCATTGTGTGTATCCAATAAATTCTACACAACTTCACAATCAACCTTCTGAAGCTAGATAGGAATTGACTATTGTACCTATGATAACTCTGAACTCAGGGCCGCCATCAGAGGGGTACAACCAATACTCCTGTAAGGGGCCCGGACTCCAGGGGGCCTGGCCGGTTCCAGCTATTTTTTTTTTTTCAGTGTCAGTGAGTGTTTGTCACTCACTGACCGCTGAGGCCCGCACATTACACACTGACTGACTGACTGTAATCTGTACAGTCAGTCATTCAGTCAGTCACAGATTGTCAGTCAGTCAGTGAAGTCTGCAGCGGCACAGCACGTACCTCCGGGGCTGGCGGGCGCTGTCACTTTAAGACAGCTGCAGTGGTCGCCGGGTGGTACGTCCGCTGCGCTCTGCACGCTAACGCCAGCACCTACGGTCACGTGACCACAGTAGCGGTGTGTCCAGGTGCAGTGGTCTCCCGGCTACAGAAGGGGGGGGGGGGGGGGGGGCAGAACTATATGGTGGGGCCTGCAGTCTGAGGGGCAAGGGCTGAGGCCTACAATTATATGGGGGCAACAATTATCAGCAGAGAGGGGCTACAACAACTATATGGGGGTAACAATTATCAGCAGAGAGGGGCTACAACAACTATATGGGGGCAACAATTATCAGCACAGAGGGGCTACAACAACTATATGGGGGCAACAATTATCAGCAGAGAGGGGCTACAACAACTATATGGGGGCAACAATTGTCAGCAGAGAGGGGCTACAACGACTATATGGGGGCAACAATTATCAGCAGAGAGGGGCTACAACAACTATATGGGGGCAACAATTATCAGCAGAGAGGGGCTACAACAACTATATGGGGGCAACAATTGTCAGCAGAGAGGGGCTACAACGACTATATGGGGGCAACAATTATCAGCAGAGAGGGGCTACAACAACTATATGGGGGCAACAATTATCAGCAGAGAGGGGCTACAACAACTATATGGGGGCAACAATTATCAGCAGAGAGGGGCTACAACAACTATATGGGGGCAACAATTATCAGCAGAGAGGGGCTACAACAACTATATGGGGACAACAATTATCAGCAGAGAGGGGCTACAACAACTATATGGGGGCAACAATTATCAGCAGAGAGGGGCTACAACAACTATATGGGGGCAACAATTATCAGCAGAGAGGGGCTACAACAACTATATGGGGGCAACAATTATCAGCAGAGAGGATCTACAACAACTATATGGGGGCAAGTTTTTGTAGGCCTTTTTTTGGCAAAACTTGCCCCCATGTAGTTGTAGGCTCCTTCTTTGAGAGGGGCCTACAACAACTATATGGGGGTAACTTGAACTTGGGAACCTACCCAAACTATATGGGGCCCCTATAAAGTTTGGGTAGGCCCCTCTTTTAACAGTTGCCCCCATACAGTTTGGGTCGGCCCCTCTGTTAATAGTTGTCTCCATAATGGGGGCAGAGGGGCCTACCCAAACAATATGAAACAATACTGGTGACTAAAATTTAGCTTATATTGCCTAACCCCTGAAGGACGCAAATGTGCACCCTGCAACCGCTTCCGCAGTTTGAAGCGTGCACAGGAGCTGAGCAGGCTTCATTACTGGCGGGTCCCGGCTGCTATCAACAGCCAGGACCCATGGCTAATGCTGGACATTGCTGATCAGGCCGATGTCTGGCATAAAAGGGGTACTCCGCTGCTTAGCGTTTGGAACAAACTGTTCCGAGCGCTGGAGCCGACGCTGGGAGCTTGTGACGTCATAGCCCCGCTCCCTCATGATGTCACGCCCCACCCCCTCAATGCAAATCTATGGGAGGGGGCGTGACGACCGTCACGCCCCCTCCCATAGACTTGCATTGAGGGGGGCGAGGCGTGACATCGTGAATGGGCGGGGCTATGACATCACGAGCTGCCGGCTCCAGCGTTCGGAACAGTTTGTCCCAAACGCTGAGCAGCGGAGTACCCCTTTAATCTTTAAGACGCCGTGATCAAATGCGAGAAATTATGGAACGCTGGTAACACTGATCAATGCTGTGCCATGGCAGGCTTCTATGGCACAGCAATGTTCAGTGTATGCAATCATAAGATTTAATGTAATAGTCTCCTATGGGAACTAAAAAAATATAGAAAAAAATGTGTAAAAAGATAAAGTTCATAATTGTGATAAGTCCCTTCCCTAATAAAAGTTTGAATCACTCTCCTTTTCCCTATTTCTAATAAAATGGATTTAAATAAACATAAACATTTGTTGTTATCGTTGCGTGCGTAAATGTCCAGAATTACATATTTTTGGCCACTTCATATACCATCAAAAAATTTATAAAAAGTGATCAAAAAGTCCCATCAAAATAATAATGGTACTGATAAAATTGCAGCTGCGAGCAGGCCTGGGGAGGCGGAGCTTTTGGTCACAGCTGGTCACACAAAATTTTAATCAACTGGTGCCAGAAAGTTAGGCTGGGTCCACACTACGTTTTGTCCCATACGGGAGCGCATACGGCAGGAGGGAGCTAAAAGCTTGCGCTCCCGTATGTGACCGTATGCGCTCCCGTATGCCATTCACTTCAATGAGCCGATCGGAGTGAAACGTTCGGTCCGGTCGGCTCATTTTTGCGCCGTATGCGCTTTTACAACCGGACCTAAAACCGTGGTTGACCACAGTTTTAGGTCCGGTTGTAAAAGCGCATACGGCGCAAAAATGAGCCGACCGGACCGAACGTTTCACTCCGGTCGGCTCATTGAAGTGAATGGCATACGGGAGCGCATACGGTCACATACGGGAGCGCAAGCTTTTAGCTCCCTCCTGCCGTATGCGCTCCCGTATGGGACAAAACGTAGTGTGGACCCAGCCTTAAAGGGGTATTCCAGGAAAACCCTTTTTTTTTTTTTTTTTTTTTTTTTTTAGATCAACTGTCTCCAGAAAGTTAAACAGATTTGTACATTACTTCTATAAAAAAATCCTTAATCCTTCCAATAGTTATCAGCTGCTGAAGTTGAGTTGTTCTTTTCTGTCTGGCAACAGTGCTCTCTGCTGACATCTCTGCTTGTCTCGGGAACTGCACAGAGTAGAAGAGGTTTGCTATGGGGATTTGCTTCTACTCAGGACAGTTCCCGAGACAGGTGTCATCAGAGAGCACTTAGACAGAAAAGAACAACTCAACTTCAGCAGCTCATAAGTACTGAAAGGATTAGGATTTTTTAATAGAAGTAATTTACAAATCTTTCTGGAGCCAGTTGATAGCTTGTGAGCTTAGATTTGCTTTGGACTTGATAAAGGGAGGAATCCCGAAAGCTTCTACAAAATTCTTAGTCCAATAAAAAAAGGTTATTACAAGATACTGCAACATTTTTTGATTTTCATCTGCACTACTGGACTAATACGGCTCCTCAAATTTACTATATATATATATATATATATATATATATATATATATATATATATGAATATATATGTTTTTTTTCCTGGTTAACCCCTTTAAACAGATTTGTAAATTACTTACAGTGCTCTGTGGACAAGACCAAAAAAAATTTCAAAAATAAAATTATTTCCTCTGTAGCATACAGCTGCTAAAAAGTACTATAAGTACTTTAATATAATTCATTATAAATCTGTTTAAAGGGGTACTCCCGTGGAAACCTTTTTTTTTTTTTTTTTTTTTTTTTTTTTAATCAATTGGTGCCAGAAAGATGAACAGATTTGTAAATTTCTTCTATTAAAAAAATCTTAATCCTTCCAGTACATTTTAGGGGCTGTATACTACAGAGGAAATGCTTTTCTTTTTGGATTTCTCTTCTGTCACGACCACTGCTCTCTGCTGACTTCTGCTGTCCATTTTAGGAACTGTCCAGAGCAGGAGAAAATCCCTATAGCAAACATATGCTGCTCTGGACAGTTCCTAAAATGGACAGCAGAGAGCAGTGGTCGTGACAGAAGAGAAATCCAAAAAGAAAAGCATTTCCTCTGTAGTATACAGCCCCTAAAAAGTACTGGAAGGATTAAGATTTTTTTAATAGAAGAAATTTACAAATCTGTTTATCTTTCTGGCACCAGTTGATTAAAAAAAAAAAAAAAGTTTTCCACCGGAGTACCCCTTTAAACAGATTTGTAATGAATTATATTAAAGTACTTATAGTACTTTTTAGCAGCTGTATGCTACAGAGGAAATTCTTTTCTTTTTGAAATTTTTTTTTGTCTTGTCCACAGAGCACTGTGGACAAGACAAAAAAGAAATTCAAAAATAAAAGAATTTCCTCTGTAGCATACAGCTGCTAAAAAGTACTGGAAGGGTAAAGATTTTTACATAGAAGTGATTTACAAATCTGTTTAACTTTCTGGCACCAGTTGATTTAAGGAAAAAAAAAAAAGTTTTCCACTGGAGTACTCCTTTAGCCCCTTAACGACGCAGAACGTATATTTACGTCCTGTGCCGGCTCCCGCGATATGAAGCGGGATCGCGCCGCGATCCTGCATCATATCGCATCGGTCCCGGCGCTCATCAACGGCCGGGACCCGCGACTAATACCACACATCGCCGATCGCGGCGATGTGCGGTTTTAACCCTTTAGAAGCGGCGGTCAAAGCTGACCGCCGCTTCTAAAGTGAAACTGAAAGTGACCCGGCTGCTCAGTCGGGCTGTTCGGGACCGCCGCGGTGAAATCGCGGCATCCCGAACAGCTGACAGGACACCCGAAGGGCCCTTACCTGCCTCCTCGGTGTCCGATCGGCGAATGACTGCTCCGTGCCTGAGATCCAGGCAGGAGCAGTCAAGCGCCGATAACACTGATCACAGGTGTGTTAATACACGCCAGTGATCAGCATAGGAGATCAGTGTGTGCAGTGTTATAGGTCCCTATGGGATAACAATGATCAGTGTGTGCAGTGTTATAGGTCCCTATGGGATAACAATGATCAGTATAAGAGATCAGTGTGTGCAGTGTTATAGGTCCCTATGGGATAACAATGATCAGTGTGTGCAGTGTTATAGGTCCCTATGGGATAACAATGATCAGTATAAGAGATCAGTGTGTGCAGTGTTATAGGTCCCTATGGGATAATAATGATCAGTATAAGAGATCAGTGTGTGCAGTGTTATAGGTCCCTATGGGATAACAATGATCAGTATAAGAGATCAGTGTGTGCAGTGTTATATGTCCCTAAGGGATAACAATGATCAACATGAGAGATCAGTGTGTGAGGTTTTATAGGTCCCTATGGGACCTATAACACTGCAAAAAAAATGTTAAAAAAAAAGTGTTAATAAAGGTCATTTAACCCCTTCCCTAATAAAAGTTTGAATCACCTCCCTTTTCCCATAAAAAAAATAAAACAGTGTAAAAAAAATAAAAATAAACATATGTGGTATCGCTGCGTGCGTAAATGTCCGAACTATAAAAATATATAATTAATTAAACCGCACGGTCAATGGCGTACGATCAAAAAGTCCGATTAAAACAAAAATCATACCGATAAAAACTTCAGATCATGGTGCAAAAAATGAGTCCTTATACCGCCCTGTATGTGGAAAAATAAAAAAGTTATAGGGGTCAGAAGATGACATTTTTAAACGTATAAATTTTCCTGCATGTAGTTATGATTTTTTCCAGAAGTGCGACAAAATCAAACCTATATAAGTAGGGGATCATTTTAACCGTATGGACCTACAGAATAATGATAAGGTGTAATTTTTACCGAAATATGCACTGCGTAGAAACGGAAGCCCCCAAAATTTACAAAATGTTTTTTTTTTTCGATTTTGTCGCACAATGATTTTTTTTCCGTTTCGCCGTGCATTTTTGGGTAAAATGACTAATGTCACTGCAAAGTAGAATTGGGGACGCAAAAAATAAGCCATAATATGGATTTTTAGGTGGAAAATTGAAAGGGTTATGATTTTTAAAAGGTAAGGAGGAAAAAACGAAAGTGCAAAAACGGAAAAACCCTGAGTCCTTAAGAGGTTAAGGTTTTTTTTGGTTAAGTGTGCTAGGGGGAAGATTGCTAAGGCAGATTAGGAAAACCCTGCTACCCTAGGAATCTTTATCCAAGCAATGTCCCTATGACAACAATGAATGGGCAGAATGCAGGACAAGAAGTGTTATCTTATCAATTTAGATCTTAACAATATCCCTACGACTGAACTGGCAGAGCACAAAACATGTAGGGCTATCTTAGGGGATCTCAATGTAAGCAATGTCCCTATGATAACACTGAACGGCCAAAGCACAGAACAGGAAGTGTCGTCTTGAGAATATTGTAATCTTTTTGCCCCCATAACTAGAGTAACCTCACTGACAACAGGACAGGAAGAGTTATCTTGATGATTTTGAGCCAAAGAATGTCCCCATGACAACACTACCTGCACACAGGACAGGAAGTGTTATCATGGGGATTTTTTTTACATTGTCATACAGAAATAAGGCCCAAATAGAGCTTTCATGCCAGTACTTCCCAGCCAGGGTGCCTCCAGCTGTTGCAAAACTACAACTCCCAGAATGCCCGGACAGCCAAAGGCTGTCCGGGCATTCTGGGAGTTGTAGTTTTGCAACAGCTGGAGGCACCCTGGTTGGAAAAACATTGTTTTATGCATTAGTTAAGGCCCAAGGCCCAAATAGAGCTTTCATGCCAGTACTTCCCAGCCAGGGTGCCTCCAGCTGTTGCAAAACTACAACTCCCAGAATGCCCGGACAGCCAAAGGCTGTCCGGGCATTCTGGGAGTTGTAGTTTTGCAACAGCTGTAGGCACCCTGGTTGGAAAAACATTGTTTTATGCATTAGTTTTATTTGTAGTTCTACTTAAAGGGGTACTTCGGTGGAAACATTTATTTTTATTTTTTTTAATCAACTGATGCCAGAAAAAGTTTTGTTAACAATTTCTATTAAAAAAAAATCTTTACCCTTCCAGTACTTTTTAGCAGCTGTATGCTACAGAGGAAATTCTTTTCTTTTTGAATTTCATTTTTATCTTGTCCACAGTGCTCTCTGCTGACAACTCTGGTCCGTGTCAGGAACTGTGTCCAGAGCAGCATAGGTTTGCTATGGGGATTTTCTCCTGCTCTGGACAGTTCCTGATACGGGCATCAGGTGTCAGCAGAGAGAAAAAAGAAAGAAAAGAATTTTCCTCTGTAGCATACAGCTACTAAAAAGTACCGGAAGGGTAGATTTTTTTTAATAGAAATAATTTACAAATCTGTTTAACTTTCTGGCACCAGTTGACTATAAAAAATATATGTTTTCCAGTGGAGTACCCCTTTAAGGAATACTTGGTTGGTTTAACTTTCCCAATAGAAGGCAGTATTTCTCACTGGGGTCTCAGACCATGACCTTCTACACCCACCTATGACTTTGTAAACCTTGAATTACCTAAACCCCATTGGAATTCCACCAGGTGGGTCACAGACGTCTGAGCAGGTGGGTCCCATCTGTAACAAGGGATTGTAAATACCAGAGGGGTGAAGTATAGAAAGTGCAATAAAAGAAAAACCTGGTGACTGAAGTAATAATGCTGCGGTGTGGTAGATGGGACGAGGCAAGGTCTTAAAGGGGTTATCCAGGAAAAAACATTTTTATATATATCAACTGGCTCCAGAAAGTTAAACAGATTTGTAAATTACTTCTATTAAAAAATCTTAATCCTTTCAGTACTTATGAGCTTCTGAAGTTTAGGTTGTTCTTTTCTGTCTAAGTAATCTCTGATGACACGTGTCTCGGGAACCGCCCAGTTTAGAAGAGGTTTGCTATGGGGATTTGCTTCTAAACTGGGCGTTTCCCGAGACACGTGTCATCAGAGATTACTTAGACAGAAAAGAACAACCTTAACTTCAGAATCTCATAAGTACTGAAAGGATTAAGATTTTTTAATAGAAGTAGTTTACAAATCTGTTTAACTTTCTGGAACCAGTTGATATATATATATATATATATATATATATATATATATATATATATATAAAAAAAAAGTTTTTTCCTGGAATACTCCTTTAAAGGGGTTATCCAGAAATCGAAAAACAGAGCTAATTTCTTTCAAAAACCGCTCCCTGTCTGCTGGTTGAGTTTCCATTAAAGTGAATGAAGCCAAGTTGTAATACCACACACAACCTGGGAACAGATGTGGAGCTGTTTTTTTTTCTATTCCTGGATAACTCCTTAAATGTATCTGTTTAAAGGGGTACTCCAGTGAAAAACTTTTCTTTTCTTTTTTTTTTTTTAAATCAACTGGTGCCGGAAAGTTAAACAGATTTGTAAATTACTTCTATTAAAAAATCTTAATCCTTCCTGTACTTATTAGCTGCTGAATACTACAGAGGAAATTATTTTCCGTAGAAAACACAGAGCTCTCTGCTGACATCACGAGCACAGTGCTCTCTGCTGACATCACGAGCACAGTGCTCTCTGCTGACATCTCTGTCCATTTTAGGAACTGTCCAGAGTAGGAGAAAATCCCCATAGCAAACATATGCTGCTCTAGACAGTTTCTAAAATGGACAGAGATGTCAGCAGAGAGCACTGTGCTCATGATGTCAGCAGAGAGCACTGTGTTCCAAAAAGAAAAGAATTTCTGCTGTAGTATTTAGCAGCTAATAAGTACTGGAAGGATTAAGATTTATTAATAGAAGTAATTTACAAATCTGTTTAACTTTCTGGCACCAGTTAATTAAAAAAAAAAAAAAAAGTTTTCCACCAGAGTACCCCTTTAAGCTATAAATCTTCTGCTTCCCCCTAACACTGCCATAGACTCACATGATATCAGGACCTCGCTGCTTATGGGATTTATACAGCTCCCATTGAACTCAATGATACATCTGTCTTCAAAAAGCTAATGAGCTCCTCCTAGTGGTAGTCAGTGGAAGTCAGAATTTTACCATGTAGCCAAAGGCATGCTGGGAGTTGTAGTTTTGTGACATATGGAGACACACTGTGTGGAAAACACCCCGTGTTTAGGCTGGGTTCACACCATGTTTTTGCAATACAGTTCCCGTATACGTTTTTTTCAATTTGAAAACCGTACGGAACCGTATTGAAAACCGTATGCATTGACTCTCCATTGAAAACCGTATGCCAAACGAGGTTGTGTCCATTTTGCATCCTGGACGGTTTTGTCAGTTTTTTTTCCCCGTACCCAAAACAATAGACAACCACGTTTTTTGGTCCGGGTGAAAAACTGTAATTAAAAGTATACTTTTTTTTTTTTTTTAAGTCCATGGGAGTCAATGGGAACCGTACAGAACTGCATGTGCGTACGGTTCCATCCGGTTTTCACCATGTGGTTTTTGACTTTGCACAGTTTTTGACTTTGCACAATTTCAAACAAGTGAAACTTTATTCATAATGGAGTGAAAAGTTAAAAACATATACTTTTTTTCTTAAAAAACGGATGCAACCGGACATCATTTTTCGAACCGTATACGGATTAAAATTTGTACACGCATTTCGATACAGTTTAGTCAGGTTTTGAGGAATCCATTTTTTTTTTTAATTAAAAAAACCTGATACGGCAACTCTATTGCAAACGCGTGGTGTGAACCCAGCCTTACATTGTAAAATTCTGACTTCCACTGACTACCACTAGGAGGAGCTCATAAACATTTTGAAGACAGAATTTATCATTGAGTTCAAGGGGAGCTGTATAAATCCATAAGCAGCGAGGTCCTGATATCATGTGACTCTATGGGGAAGCTGAAGACTTGGAGCTTATATATATATATATATATATATATATATATATATATATATATATATATACATATATATATATATATACACCCAACTAATCTGGTTGTCATATGAGCCAAAAGCTAGATGACAATACGATGGCCACCATTTTTGGCTGTCACTTAGACTAAGGCTCTGTTCACATCTGCGCTCTTTATATATGGCAGTGTTTCCCAACCAGGGTGCCTCCAGCTGTTGCAAAACTACAACTCCCAGCAGGCCCGGACAGCCAGGGGCTGTCCGGGCATGCTGGGAGTTGTAGTTTTGCAACAGCTGGAGGCACCCTGGTTGGGAAACACTGATATATGGAAACCACACTGTAATGGGATCCATTACACAACAAGCATCAATGGTTCCTGACACCCCCCTTCCCCCCTTATATCATGGTCAATTATGTTTCATTGTGGGTTTTTTATTGTTTTAATGAAAAAAATTGCGCCATTTATTGCGCCATTTATTTTTTTCAGCAAAGTGGCGCACACCTCTGCATAAATCCCCACCAGCTCTGAGCTAGCAAGCACATATCCTAGTATATTCGAGGACCGAGCCATCCATCCCCCCTTTGTGGGAAACCAAGCTCCTCTGCCGCAAGTCCCGCCCACATTGCACATCGCCATATTTTATTTAACGGACGATTTAAAAAAAAAATTTACAGCCTTTTTTTTTTTTTTTTATTACAGAGGAAAATGCGTGGTAAGTAAAATAAAATATGTCAGTAAATTTTTCCCATGTGTCAACTTAGCCTTAGGGAATATTCACAAGAGCCAAAAACGGCACCAAAAAAAAAAAAAGTTTTTTTTTCATCTCTCATTGAGGGAATGTTCCAAAAGAAAAAGAACATGAAAAACCGCATCAAATTCAGCAAACAAAATCAACAGCAAATTCCACTGTGATTTTAAGATTTTGTGGGCAGTTTTTGCCATTGTGATCGTATGCTAAGTATTGGAATTTTGGATTTTTTTTATTTGAAGGTGCAAAAAAAAAAAAAAAAAAAAAAAAAAAATATATATATATATATATATATATATATATATATATATATATATATACCGTATATATATAGAACAAAGGCAAAACAAGTAAAAAATGTTGTTCAGGGGTTACTAATTCATGTCAGGAATACCTAAAGATCTTATATCAGCCAAAGACTGTTTGGGCATGCTGGAAGTTGTAGTTTTGCAACAGCTGGAGGCATCCTGATTGGGAAACACTACCTTATATGCAGGGAAAACACATTTGTATCACACAAGATGTCACTGTTGTGCATAGGGGATCTGTTGTGTTTTGATTTTAGTTTCTCAAAATGGGGGGGGGGGGGATTGCCAGAGAATTGGATCAATCAATGCCGGATTCTAGTTGTTGGTCAGCTTTTACCTGAAGATTGGATCCATGCCGGATTTTAGTTGTTGGTCGACTTGAGTCTCCCCAAACCTCCTTAAGTTTAAGGAATCATTTGACTCTGTTCACCTCCTGGTGTAATGGCCTTTGCCATTTACTGTCTCTAAGGTCTTTCTCTTAGTTGTTGTTGTAGCCGGCACCTAGTTTGTTCCTCCGTCTGTTCGTTTGCATCCATCTCTGTGTTCTCTGTACGTTTGTGTCGGCCGACAAATGTGGTCCAGCCTGTTCGCTGTTTGCATGAATCAGTTTGTGAGTACTACTACTCCTATCCTTTACATCCATCTCAAGTGAATATTTTGTCCCTGCTCTTTAAAGGGGTACTCCGCCGCTAGACATCTTATCCCCTATCCCCTGTGATCTCCGCACAGCACCTGGCGTTCTTAGCAAATGCTGGGTTCCAGCGGCAGTGGTTGTGACATTACGCCACGCCCCCTTGTGACTTCACACCACGCCCCCTCCATGTATGTCTATGGGAGGGGGCATCGCGCCCCCTCCCATAGACATACATGGAGGGGGCATGGTGTGACGTAACGACCTTTGCCGCCAGGACCCAGCATTCGTTCAGAACGCCGGGTGCTGCATGGAGATCGTGTGGGTCCCTGTGGTAGAACCCCTGCAATCAGACATCTTATCCCCTATCCTTTGTATAGGGGATAAGATGTCTCCCGACAGAGTACTCCTTTAATGCTGCAGCCACCCGATGTGAGTGGCTGTTTCGGTGTCCTGCAGCTCCCACTACTCCCATTCTACTACAATCATCCTGGAGAGTAGTTACTTATTATTAATGAGTTGTTATGGGCTCGTTACATATATTTTTTTTTTGTATGATTACCATTGGGACTTCCTATCCTGCTCTACCATTAAGACCTGGGGGCAACTGAGTATTATGAGTCATTATTAGGTCCGATAGGTGCAGAGTAGTTCAATGTGGTCATGGGGGGGTTTGGAGACTATTTATTTATTTATTTTTATTTTTTTACTCCCTATTTTACTGTCTTTATTACTTGACGTAACGACATAAATGTAGAGTGGTGTGGGCAGGAAGGGGTTAATTCCAACCCACATCCCGGTTCTCCGCCATTGATATCCGCTGAATTTACTTACTAACAATATTTTGAAGCCTAAAGCATCAATAGAATCTGAATAGTTTATAACCTCAGCACCAAAGGGCAGCAAACCTATAGTCTGTACATGAACATGTATGCTAAGTATGCTCCGGTGATGGGAGGGAGCATGTGTGAACACGTCCTGATAGAAACACGTCCTGATAACCTGACGTGTTACACACTTCTCTGCTCCAGATTTTTGCCTTTACACTTGTGCAGGGGAATAGAGATTTGTTATTGTTACGGAAGCTCAACTCGTCCATTGATGCCCGTGGATTTCCAGCTCGTGTACGACCCAACATCTTCATCTTTATGGTGTCACAAAGGTAATTTTGGGATGCAGCCCTTAACCCCTCCATGACTGGGACAATAAAAATTTTAGCATTTCAGTTTTTTCCCTCCTTGCTTTTTTTTTTTATTTTTTTATTATTCCATTTAAACAGCCTTATGAGGGCTTTATTCATATATATATTTTTTATTTTTTTTATTTAATATTTTCAGTTGCAATACTATGAAATATGCAATGATAATAATAATACAGTGATCCCTCAACTTACAATGGCCTCAACATACAATAGTTTCAACATACAATGGTCTTTTCTGGACCATTGTAAGTTGAAACCAGACTCAACATACAATGCTACGGACAGTCCAGATCTGTGAAACGTGCCAATGGCTGGAAGATCTGACCAATCAGAATGGGCATTTACTGGTAAAACACCTGTGTTACTGAAGCGTATGCACTGACTGATGTCTGGTAGCGCCCCCTACAGTACAGAGAGGTATTACATGTTCTGTACTCTTTACCTGTATTACTGAAGCGTATGCACTGACTGATGTCTGATAGCGCCCCCTACAGTACAGAGAGTTATTACATGTTCTGTACACTTTACCTGTCCCAGGGTTAGCTGCTCCTTTGGACACCAGGTGAGGGCGGCTCCATTTTACTTTTTTAGGACACTGTGTACTGTACAGAACCCTGAAGAAGCTCCTGTCCTCTACATAGACCAGTGTTTCCCAAGCAGGGTGCCCCCAGCTGTTGCAAAACTACAACTCCCAGCATGCCCGGACAGCCTTTGGCTGTCCGGGCATGCTGGGAGTTGTAGTTTTGCAACAGCTGGAGGCTCCCTGCTTGGAAAACACCGACATAGACAGTGATTACAGCTCCCAGCAGATCTTTATTACTTTTATATGTAAGGATTTGCTTTATCTATATTAGTTATCTACTAATTTTTCTTTAATTCTCACTTTTTCCTATTTTCGGATGACATTTTGGATCTTGAGAACCAATTACCAGGTTTCCATAGAGTTCTGGTCTCAACATACAATGGTTTCAGCATACAATGGTCGTCCTGGAACCAATGAATATTGTAACTTGAGGGACCACTGTATTTGTTTTTACACCATGTGGTAAAACTGAAATGTGTTTTGTATTCTTCAGGCCAGTACGATTCCGATTCCCAATTTGTATAAAAAAGTTCGAAACTTTATATTAGTGATACAAGTGTATCCTGCCGCCGCACCATCTTTGTAGTTACGCTTTAAATCGCCATATTTGAAAATCCGTGTATATGCGACTTTATTTTATTTTTTTCTTGGATGTGATGTGACAAAAAAAAACAAAAAAACACAATATTGGCATTTAGTATTTTTTTTCCGTTTACACCGTTCACAGTGCGGGATCAATAACATTATAAATTAAAGGGTACCTCTCATCAAATAAACTTTTGATATATTTTAGATTAATGAATGTTGAATAACTTTCCAATAGCATGTTAATGAAAAATATGCTTCTTTCTATCGTATTTTTCCGATCAGTCCTGTCAGCAAGCATTTCTGACTCGTGCTGGAGTCCTAAACACTCAGAGCTGCCAGCCTGCTTTGTTCACAGCCAAACAGGCAGTGAACAAAGCAGGCTGGCAGCTCTGAGTGTTCTCCTTTGTGAACAAAGCAGACTGGCAGCTCGTAGAGTTTAGGACTCCAGCATGAGTCTGAAATGCTTTCTGCCAGGACTGGTAGGGAGACCCCTAGTGGTCATTTCTTCAAAGTGGAAAATTAAATAGAAAGAAGCATATTTTTTAATAACATGCAATTGTAAAGTTATTCTGCATACATTAATCTATAATATATCAAAAGTTTTTTTGATGAGAGGTACCCTTTAATAGTTTGGACAATTCCACATGCAGTGATACTGAACATGTTTTTTTTTTTTTTGCTTCATTTTTTTTTATTTATTTATTTTAATAAAGGGAAAAGGTTTGAATTTAGTTTTTTTATATGTTTTTATTAGATTTTTCACAAAAATCTAATAAAAACAATACATTCGCATTGATATCGAGAATCATAAGGTTACACTTTGTCTATTATACAGTTCGTAAAGGATGTGTTAAAGTAAAATCCAGCACTTTGATATCATACGCTGCTTATAAACATTACAATTAAAGGGTACCTCTCGTCAAAAAAATATATATTATAGATTAATGTATGCAGAATAACTTTACAATTGCATGTTATTAAAAACTATGCTTCTTTCTATTTAATTTTCCACTTTGAAGAAATGACCACTAGGGGTCTCCCTACCAGTCCTGGCAGCAAGCATTTCAGACTCATGCTGGAGTCCTAAAGACTACGAGCTGCCAGTCTGCTTTGTTCACAATGGAGAACACTCAGAGCTGCCAGCCTGCTTTGTTCACAGCCTGTTTGGCTGTGAACAAAGCAGGCTGGCAGCTCTGAGTGTTTAGGACTCCAGCATGAGTCAGAAATGCTTGCTGACAGGACTGATCGGGAAAAATACAATAGAAAGAAGCATATTTTTCATTAACATGCCATTGGAAAGTTATTCAACATTCATTAATCTAAAATATATCAAAAGTTTATTTGATGAGAGGTGCCCTTTAAGATTGTGATAACAGAAAATTCAAGAATTGAAGCAAAGTTGAGCATTGTTTTATTTGTGATTTGAATTTTGGTTATGGGGGAGATTTTTTAAAAATCTGTATATTTTCAAATTTTTTAAATTTTTTTTAAAAACTTTTTCTCACACTTAATTGGCATTGCATTGATCCATTAGATCACACACTATCGCTACAGCCTGTAGCAGCAGATGGGTCACAGCAGCCATGGAGGCCGTGTACAGACAGAAGGCTATCATGTCAAAGGATCAGCTACTTGTAGTGGTGCTGCAGGGAGCTGATCCGACTTTTGCCTCTCCAATGAGACGTGCTGATACTAATGTTGCTTTTAGTTTTGACAAAGAATTTAAAACAGTTGGTTACCCATCATTTCAGGTGACTTTTCAGGATAGGCTGCCCTGTGTGTGTACATAAAGACCTGTACATAAGGAGCAGCACTATTTCTGGCCATTATATAACTTGTATATGGTATTTTTCAGCAGATTTCTGCTCTGCAGGTTTCATTTATAATTTGCAGATCTCCCAGAGCTGGTGGGCAGAGGCCACTCTTCCCTCCTCCATAGACTTGTATTACTTGTCTTACAGACACAGGACAAAACTGAGCTCATTTCATGTGTGTGTGTGTGTGTGTGTGGGGGGGGGGGGGGTGTTGATAACAGGAGAAAGAAGCATTTTTGTCCAATAAGATATGTTACACAGTTTCTTATATTCACTTGTATTATTGATCTATGCAAAGTTTGTTCAAATGACACAGCGCCTATTTAAGGTGGCCTTAACAGAGATCTCTTCTTGACAGCTGTTAGTGGCGGCTGTCAGCTGCCAAAGTGAATGCTGGGAGTTGTAGTTTTGCAACAGCTAGATACATACTGTTTTGGAGAATTCCCCTACATCTTATAATAGACGGAAAAGGGAATCACAAAAACAGTTTCCCTTTACATTGATAATCCCACCCATAGCAATTCCCTGGCAGCATGAAAATCACTGTGCTGCACAGAGCTAAAAAAAGATAAAAACTAATTATAACTGAGCAACGGTGGCTTCATCTGATGAGTATTCAGACAGATCTAGGCACTTTTCTGTATTTTTTTTATAAACTTTTGAACCTTTTTTTATTCTTCACTGCCAGGGAAGATGGAATCACGTAGAGATATAGATATGCGGGCGATGATCCGCCGTCTAATCCTCTGAATCCTACGATCAGTTACATCATATAATCATATAATGTCAGAAAGCAATGTTTCCGCTCTTCGCCCCTGGGGGCAGAGATGCTGTTTCCCAATTTATAAGCCATGTTAATATCAGACTAGCATGATTTATAATTATAGCTGTCAGGATAATGATATGAATGTATGTTCTGTACGCGGAGGCCACGGGGAAACATTCATGGTGAATTACAATATATAAACTATACTGATTTTACATGGTTTTTAGGTTTTATCTTATAAATATTATAGTTTGTTTTACCGCCTTGGTGGCTTCCTCAAAGTGGTGCTAAATAAAAATAGGACTTGTTTGGGTCATTATTTTCTAGTCAGTAGGCAGGGATTCCTTTCTAACTGGATAGTATCACATATGGCTAGCTTTTTGAGGCGTTGAGACCCCCCACGATTCCCGATCCGGCTGTTCTAGACTTCGGGCTGTTATGTTCGTCACTCCCCTCCATTATTGTCTATGGGGGATACATGGAGGGGGCGTGACATCTGTAGTCTTTTGTAATCCGTCATAGAGGGGAGTTCAACCTGTGCATGCAGTTTGCTGGGGTGCCAGGCCGGAGATTGCGGGGGTCCTTAGGATAGGGGGATAAAATATCTAGGAGCAGGGATCCCCTTTAATGTAATTTCGACAATCATGTGAAGTCGGTAAATCTTGTAAATTCTTGTCTACTCGTACATTGAACATATACGTTGATTTAGTGTTGGTGGAACCCGATTATTTCAGCGGGACCAATTGACTAATAGTGTTGCTCACAAATATTCGCAATGCAAATTTTATTTGCGAATATCGCATATTCGCGAATTCACAAATATTCGCGAATATAGCACTATATAATCGGAATTACGAATATTCTTTTTTTTTATTTTTATTTTTTTATCACAGTACACATCACAGTGATCATCCCTCTCTGCTTCCAGCTTGTGTGGTGTAATGAAGGCTCTAATACTACTGTGTGAGACTGGCGTGCGAATTTTCGCATATGCGAAACTTTGCATATGCTAATTTTCGCATATGCGAATTTTCGCTTATGCTGATTTCTGTATATGCTAATTTTCGCATACGCAAATTTTAGTATGTGCTAAAATAAAACGCGAATATTATGAATATGCGAATTTAGCGAATATATGACGAATATTCGTCTATATATTCGCGAATATTCGCGAATTCGAATATGGCCTATGCCGCTCAACACTATTGACTAAATGGGAGAATGGGGGGGCCTCCAGAATCTCCCCAGACAACAGATGTTGGGGGAGAGAAAGGTAGGGCATTTTGGATTTCAATATGCTTGATCCTTGTGTTCTTTGCAGATGAACCATCAACAAAGGCGTATGGCCATCCCCCCCCCCCCCCCATACCAATTTAAAAAACTGGGCATGCATGTGTATGGAAGGAAAGAGAGTTGTTGGAGAACATTTATCTGAAAGGTAAAGAAATCAAACCTTTAAGAGGTTATCCAGGAATAGAAAAACAAAGCAAATTTATTCCAAAAACAGCACCACACCTGTCCTCAGGTTGTGTGGTATTACAACTTGCCTTCATTTCGTCAATGGAACTGACCTGAATTACCGCACACAACCTATGTACAGGCGCTGTTTTTTTTTAAAGAAATAAGCTCTGTTTTTTTCTGTTCCTGGATAACCCTTTAAAAGGAGTACTCCCCTGCTCAGCGTTTGGAACAAACTGTTCTGAACGCTGGAGCCGGGAGCCTGTGACATCATAGCCCAGCCCCCTTATGATGTCATGCCCCACCCCCTCAATGCAAGTCTATAGGAGGGGGCGTGACAGCCGTCACTCCCCCTTCCATAGACTTGCATTGAGGGGGCGGAGTGTGACAGCATGAGGGGGCGGGGTTATGATGTCACAAGCTCCCAGCGCTGGCTCCAGCATTCCAAACTCCAGTTGTTCCAAACTCTGAGCAATGGAGTACCCCTTTAAACTTAAATTTCACACAATACATTCAGGGAACAGCTCTAAAACTAGTTGGAAAGGAAAGAGGTTCCATACCTAAATAATATTAAGAGATTCCAAAATCAGGCCCACCTGTTGCTTCAGGAGGAGCTACATGAATTCTGTGAAAATGGGGCCTACTTATTTTAGGAGAAATAACTCTAAATGGACTATAGAGAAATGTAACGGATGATCCGATTACGAGAAAAACGGGGGGAACATCTGAAGGAGCGCAGACCTCTCAAGGCTGAGTTAAAATAAAGATTTATTTTAAAATATGCAACGCAACATAAAAACAGCGTTTCCAGCCCGTACCGGGCTCTTCCTCAGGCAGTAATAAAAACAGGTAGTTACACATGTATATTTAAAACAAACTTGTATTTTACTTCCGGGTCCGGTAACGGGGCCGAACCGGAACCGAACCATATGGTCCAAAGTGAAAGATGACACTAATGGGTATGAGAAAATAAATAGAGAATATACATAAGAAATAGGAAGAGAACGTTCCTAAGTAGGTGGCTATACTGAGTGCAGTGTGTGTAAAATGGAATTTCACACATTATCGATGTCGTTGAGGGACCGGTGGCGCAGGCGCAATGGTAATAGTTTTCGGAACGGCTGAGGGTCAGATGTGGAGAGACATATAGTTGGCGCATGCGCAGCAGTGTGGCGAACCCAAAAGGCTGGATATGTATGGTGCTTCTATATCTGTAGGTTGGTAAGTTTCATCCAATTACTTCTTTTACTTCATTTAACCCGTACGGGGACAATGTACGGAGTGTAAACATCCAAAAAATTTCGAGTTTCTTCAGCTGTTCAAAACGGTTGTTAGCTGTTTTGGGTACAGAGTCAATAGGTTTAATGGTGATGGCGGGATCCATTCCTGGGTGTGAGATAGTGGTGTGTTTAGATAATCCATGTAAGAGGAATTGTCTTTTCATATTTAGCCTATGTTGATTTAATCTCAAATGGAGAGGTCTAGTGGTCCGACCTATATATTGAAGTGAACAACGGGTGCATTCTATCAGATAGATGACGTAATCTGTAGTACAGTCATGATGATATTTAATCGGGAATGTGTCGCCTGTAGTGGTAGATTTGAAAATGGTGTGCCCATGGCATATTTGTGTGCAACATAGGCATCTTGATTTATAGCACTTGTAGCTTCCCTTTTTCCGTGATGTTCCAGGGGCGGTTTGGTTCTTAGTATGCCGTCTGACCTGGCTTGGTGCTAGTATGGTTTTGAGTGATGCTGCTTTCCGATAGGTGCATCTCGGTTGTATAGGGATATTACAGGAGAGAAAGGGGTCTGCACGTAAAATGTGCCAGTGCCTGGCTAGTATTGATTTGATCCTACTTGCATCTTTACTGTAAGTCATGATTAAGTTGGTGAAGAAGTTATTGTTATTTGTTTGAATGGTATTCTCCTGTGTTTGATTTCGGACACACTCAAGTTGAGTCAAAGATCTTGTACGATTATAGGCATCATTAAGTACTTGTTCTGGGTAGTGTTTTTGCCGGAACCGGTCATGGAGGATAAGGGATTGTAATTTAAATTCTTCCTGCTTGGTACAGTTTTTTCTTATTCTTTTATATTGGCTATATGGAAGTTTTAGTAGCCATTTTTTATGATGGGCACTATGAATATCCAGGTAACTGTTTGTATCCACTTTCTTAAAGAAAGTGGATGTCATAAATGATGAAGTATTGTGGGTGACGTGAATGTCCAGAAAGTCAATGCTTTCTCTACTAGATGAAAGCGTGAACCGAGATGCACCTATCGGAAAGCAGCATCACTCAAAACCATACTAGCACCAAGCCAGGTCAGACGGCATACTAAGAACCAAACCGCCCCTGGAACATCACGGAAAAAGGGAAGCTACAAGTGCTATAAATCAAGATGCCTATGTTGCACACAAATATGCCATGGACACACCACTTTCAAATCTACCACTACAGGCGACACATTCCCGATTAAATATCATCATGACTGTACTACAGATTACGTCATCTATCTGATAGAATGCACCCGTTGTTCACTTCAATATATAGGTCGGACCACTAGACCTCTCCATTTGAGATTAAATCAACATAGGCTAAATATGAAAAGACAATTCCTCTTACATGGATTATCTAAACACACCACTATCTCACATCCAGGAATGGATCCCGCCATCACCATTAAACCTATTGACTCTGTACCCAAAACAGCTAACAACCGTTTTGAACAGCTGAAGAAACTCAAAATTTTTTGGATGTTTACACTCCGTACATTGTCCCCGTACGGGTTAAATGAAGTAAAAGAAGTAATTGGATGAAACTTACCAACCTACAGATATAGAAGCACCATACATATCCAGCCTTTTGGGTTCGCCACACTGCTGCGCATGCGCCAACTATATGTCTCTCCACATCTGACCCTCAGCCGTTCCGAAAACTATTACCATTGCGCCTGCGCCACCGGTCCCTCAACGACATCGATAATGTGTGAAATTCCATTTTACACACACTGCACTCAGTATAGCCACCTACTTAGGAACGTTCTCTTCCTATTTCTTATGTATATTCTCTATTTATTTTCTCATACCCATTAGTGTCATCTTTCACTTTGGACCATATGGTTCGGTTCCGGTTCGGCCCCGTTACCGGACCCGGAAGTAAAATACAAGTTTGTTTTAAATATACATGTGTAACTACCTGTTTTTATTACTGCCTGAGGAAGAGCCCGGTACGGGCTGGAAACGCTGTTTTTATGTTGCGTTGCATATTTTAAAATAAATCTTTATTTTAACTCAGCCTTGAGAGGTCTGCGCTCCTTCAGACGTTCCCCCCCGTTTTTCTCGTAATCGGATCATCCGTTACATTTCTCTATTGATGCACTGGACTCCGCTACTTAGAGCCCAGAGGAACCTGGATGCTGCGACCTCCCTCTCCAAACTCAAAGTGACTACAGATGTTATGCTCTGAGCATAACACCGTAAGGTAAGGGACCATCCTGCTGGCCCATTTATTACTATCAACACACAAAGTTACCCTATTTACCTGCACGAGGTGCGCACCGTTTTTTTCTCTCTTGTACCCTAAATGGACTATAGAGAACTTATGAGAACAATTTGGTCGTAACTACAGTTAACCAATTGAGAATCACTGAGAGAGGGAGCAGGGGGTCACAAAGAGGTAAGTACAGATAAGGGAGTCTTATACAGATTTGTTACAAACTGGAGTATCAGAGCCAACTGAGCAACCACAGGGACATTGGTATATTGGATTGAATCAGACAACTTGGCACTTCTGTAAAGCATTTTTAACAGCTTTTTAAGACTTACATAAGAATTACTGTTATTTGGCGGTTGCTACTTTCACCATTTCAGGGGTACTACTATGGGGTTCCCTTGTGTGCCATTATATGCTAAACTATTCCTGGGCTTGTGGAAGAACTATCAGCTGTCAAGCAGACTAGGGTTAACCAGTTCCAACCCGTACTTCATTCATATTCGTGTATTATTTGACCATCTCAGGGGTACCGCTATGGGGAACCCTTGCATGCCCTCATAGGCTATTCCTGTACTGGAGAGAGGTCACCTTGTCAGATCAGAATCAGTTGTTGCAATCATAAATATTGCAATGGTACAGATACATAGAAAATTGTTATTTTTGCGAGGAAATTTGGAGGGTTTGGTTTTCACGCTATACACTTTCCGGTAAAAATGGCATGTTTTCTTTATTCTGTGCGTCAATACGATTAAAATGATCCCCATGGTTAGATACTTTTCTATTATTGTACTGCTTTAAAAAAAATAAAAAATAACTAACATTTTTTACAAAATAAGTATGTTTGAAATTGCCCTAATTTGACCACCTAAAATTTTCAAATTTTTCCTTATACGGGGATGTATGAGGGCTACTTTTTTGCGCCATGGCCTGTTATTGTTTTTTTTTGTACCACTATTGCATATATGTGACTTTTTGATCAAATGTATTCATTTATTTTTAATGTGATGTGACCAACCCACAGCAATGACATTTTGGACTTATTTTTATTTTATTTATTTTTTTTATGTTCACGCCGTACACCTTACAAGATCATTTACATAATATTATCATAGTTCAGACATTTACGCATGTGGTGATACCAAACATATTAATTATTTTTTAAACTCTTTTTGGGGGTAAAATGGGAAAATGGGGTGATTTACATTTTTATTGGGGGAGGGGCTTTAAAAAAAAAAATTAAACTTTGTTCTCCCTTTTATTCTTTTTTACGCTTGTTATGTTCCCATAGGGGACTATTTATAGCAATCAATAGGTTGCTAATACCTTTCAGTGCTAGGCATAGGGATATCACTGATCAGTATTATTGGCCATCTTCTTCTCTGGCCTGCCCAGACCTGCAGAGGCAGGGGCAGGTAAGGGGACCTCTGTCGGCCATCTTAGATAATCTGATCCCCACAATCCAATCATCCATTCAAAGTGCTGGGCGTTCCGGTGCTCGAGTCATGTACAGGACATAAATGTACGTCCTGGTGCGCTAAGTCTCAGTGGATCAAGACTTACATTTACATCCTATGTCCTTAAGGGGTTAATGTGAGCCCATCAATGATGTTTTTATGATAAACAGTGGACTTCTTGTAGAAGACCCTTATGGGCCATATGTTTTTATGTTATGGAAAGTTATCAGTGATTCCGCTCACCCATGACCATAGTTTCGTTCATGGTTCTTTCACTGGCACCATGGCAGATGTTGACCTATATACTCCAGGTGAACCATCTATTTCTTCTTTATATAGGACAAACTATCAGGACCAATCATATTTCGGAATAAGTCATTTGGGTATTTTTAGTTGATGCAATAATAATTTTGAAGTAGGTTGTCAGAGACCTTCCCCCCCATGACCCTCTTATATCTTTATTTATTTTTTTTGTGTGGAATTTATTGGTAAGAACAAAGTGTGATGTCCCAGTACAGGATATGTTCCTACAGTCCTGTCAGGTTGACTCCCTGAACGTCCTCAGGGCTCTTCTGCAGTGTACCCCCATATTGTGTATGGGTTGTATATTTAGTGTAAAGGACCTTTGATATGATCACATGATTGTTAATCACCTGTTAATGGTTGTCGCATGTTTAAGTCATATGTTTTGTTACCCAGAAAGCACCAGGTGACCAGATGACCTGCAGCTAGCCTATGGGCTCCTTGCTCAGCTCCCCTTTATAAGAGGGTAGGTACTACAATCTCCCTCTTAGATCCTGAGGTCAAGTCCAGTCCAGACGTCTCAGAGACAGTGTCCGGCACATCTGGAGGCCTCAACCCAAATTACAGCCACAAGTCAGTAAGTCAAGTCATCTCTGTCTGCTGTCACTATCTCCAGTCAAGTCAAGTCTATTATAGTCAGCGTGGCTGCGCTAAAGTCTGTCAAGTCACTGCAAGTCCCAGCAAGCTGCGAGGTCCCCTGTTTTACTGGTCACCTCTCTGGGATCCTGGCCGAGCTGTATAGACTGTAACATCTGTCTAACCTCAGTAAAGCTACCGTTACCCCTGACCTCGCCTTGGACTATTATTTGCTCCTGCCTAACCTAGGACTAGCGGTACTACCTTCGGGTGGTTACATAGGCAAACCATGCCCTGGCGTCACGAACACTAAGGGGTTAACACCATCTACCCCTGGGCAACACCATCTGCCCCTACACCTCACATCGCACCCTGACACCACAAACGTTTCTTTTCTTTGACTTGTAACACGTCTTTGTTATTAGAAGGTTCTTTATTTCAGCTCGAAGCTTTCTTAATAACAATCTATAGATGAGAGCCCTGCTGGGCTTTAGTGTCTTGTATTCTGTATTGATCCAGCGAGTCTATTGCTCTGGGGATCCATTCACGGCCTTGTTATGGAGCTATGGGGAGGGATTTGCTTTCATGCTCACTTTGGTATTGTGCTTTTCGGTGAATGTTGTGATTGTTGGCAGGTTGGAGGAGGCACTTTACAGAGCAGCAGGTGCGGAGTCGGGGGGGGGGGGGGGGGCATTCCTTCTTATTTGTTCCCTTACAATCTTTGAGTGTTCTTAAGTATATTAATGGAGGATAATTAACCCCTTGGAGCATTGTGTATGGTCCGATTGTTGGATACTGATTTTTTGCCGTTACAATTTGTTTAAAGGGGTATTCCAGGAAAAAACTTTTTTTTATATATATATATATATATATATCAACTGGTTCCAGAAAGTTAAACAGATTTGTAAATTACTTCTATTAAAAAATCTTAATCCTTTCAGTACTTATGAGCTTCTGAAGTTAAGGTTGTTCTTTTCTGTCTAAGTAATCTCTGATGACACGTGTGTCGGGAAACCCCCAGTTTAGAAGCAAATTCCCATAGCAAACCTCTTCTAAACTGGGGGTTTCCCGACACAAGTGTCATCAGAGAACAGTTAGACAGAAAAGAACAACCTAAACTTCAGAAGCTCATAAGCACTGAAAGGATTAAGATTTTTTAATAGAAGTAATTTACAAATCTCTTTAACTTTCTGGAGCCAGTTGATATATATATAAAAAAAAGTTTTTTCCTGGATAACCCCTTTAAGCACTATGATTGATCCTATTTTGGTTGTTATACGGCGAACTTTGATATATAATTTGGCAGTATATATATATATTATATACTAACTGTGAGTCTCATCTGCGTCTATATTGATCAGAGGATCACCATCATTATCCTCTGTGACTACAATATTCACTATATCTATCTATCTATCTATCTATCTATCTATATATATATATGTGTGTGTGTTTCTTAACAGCATTTATTAAAAGTTAAGTTTTAATTCACATCTTCCCTGTTTCATACTTTAAAATATTTAAAATCCAATATGAAGGAACCAGCATGCCAGATCACTTTATATAATGGCGGAGGGTGTCTTTTCATACTCCAACTTTAGCACCAATGTACTAGGAGACCAATTTTTATACCTTTACAGGGGTACTCCGCTGGAAAACATTAATTATTATTATTTTTTTTTAAATCAACTAATGCCAGAAAGTTAAACGCATTTGTAAATTTAATTAAAAGGAAAATTGAGGCTCCGGATCTTGAATACTGGATAGAAATTTCTTAATTAATTGTTTTAAATATGTAATTTGCTCCGTGACGCACAGGGCCCTTGTGGGTCAGCCGGGACACAAAATACAAATTAATAAATTATAAAATTACATAGATAGCATAGAATACATGACAATATAAAAATATATAATAAAATACAATCAATATAAGAGCCACACGTCTGTGGATATTCCAGCCTGTAAGAATAATATAGTGGCGCACGTGTCTTTCGAATAGAAACGAATATGTAAAGTGCAGAATTGTACTGATCAATGCGCTGCTTGTAGAATGAGCGGTATCCGTTGGCAACAATGTAACAATTATTTCATGGTAACAATGTAGCAATGTCTGGTATACTAGCAGTGTTTATGAGCAAACAATAGCAATGTTAAAGGGGTACTCCGGTGAAAAACTTTTTTTTTTTTTTTTAAATCAACTGGTGCCAGAAAGTTAAACAGATTTGTAAATTACTTCTATTAAAAAATCTTAATCCATCCAGTACTTTTCAGCTGTTGAATACTTCAGCGGAAAGTCTTTTCTTTTTGAAACACAGTGCTCTCTGCTGACATCTCTGTCCACTTTAGGAACTGTCCAGGGAAAATGGAAATCCCCATAGCAAACATATGCTGTTCTGGACTGTTCCTAAAATGGACAGAGATGTCAGCAGAGAGCACTGTGGTCATGATGCAGAGAGCTCTGTGTTTAAAAAAAAAAAAAGAATTTCCGCTGTAGTATTCAGCAGCTAATAAGTACAGGAAGGATTAAGATTTTTTTAATAGAATGGATAGCGGTGATAGTGGGCTTCAGCGCTGCAGTCCCCATCATTGAAGCCCACTATCACCGCTATCCATATGAGACAGCCGAGTCTCTAATAGTGATGAGCGGCATAGGCCATATTCGGATTTGCGATATTTCGCGAATATATGGACGAATATTCGTCATATATTCGTAAAATTCGCATATTCATCTTTTTTTTTATTGTGCATATGCGAAAAATATTGTGCATATGCGCAAATGTATGCGCATTTGCGAAAATATATGCTCATATTTGCGAATATTGAGGCCTCCCTTCTTTAATGGTATAGGGAACTAATGGGCTAGTGCAGTGGTGTCCAACCTGCGGACCTCCAGATGTTGCAAAACCACAACTCCCAGCATGCCCGGACAGCCGCTGGCTGTCCGGGCATGCTGGAGTTGTAGTTTTGCAACATCTGGAGGTCCGCAGGTTGGAGACCACTGCACTAGTGCATTAACTCTGTGACTTTTTGCCCATTGAAATCAATAGATCCATTGTGGTCTATGGGGATCTCACAGCATGTAAAACTTTAAGATAAGCAGGAGAGTCCTGGCAGAACAGTGCATGGGAGACCCTGGGTAGGACAGAGTGTTACAGTGTTGTGGTTAAACTTTACTTTCCTGGAAAAGCTACTGAGTTGCCCATAGCAACCAATCAGATCGCTTCTTTCATTTTTCACAAGGCCTCTGCAAAATGAAAGTAACAATCTGATTGGTTGCTATGGTCAACTGGGAAACCTTTACTCTGCACAGGTATTGATAAATATCCCATTATAATGGATATTTATCAATACCTGTGCAGAGTAAAGGTTGCCCAGTTGCCCATAGCAACCAATCAGATTGCTTCTTTCATTTTTCAAAGGCCTTGTTAAAAATGAAAGAAGTGATCTGATTGGTTGCTATGGGCAACTGCACCACTCTTCCTCTACACTGGTTTTGATGAATCTCCCCCTATATTCCTTAACCTCCCATTTAGAGATGAGCGAATTTACAGTAAATTCGATTCGTCACGAACTTCTCGGCTCGGCAGTTGATGACTTATCCTGCGTAAATTAGTTCAGCCTTCAGGTGCTCTGGTGGGCTGGAAAAGGTGGATACAGTCCTAGGAGACTCTTTCCTAGGACTGTATCCACCTTTTCCAGCCCACCGGAGCACCTGAAGGCTGAACTAATTTACGCAGGATAAGTCATCAACTTCCGAGCCGAGAAGTTCGTGACAAATCAAATTTACTGTAAGTTTGCTCATCTCTACCGCTCAACACTAGTCATGACCGATTGGGAACAAGCTATATCATGGCTACTATTCTCAGAACTTGAAGCAGGGCTATATATCTATTGCCCCCCCCCCCTTCCCCGGGTCAAGTGAACTGTCTCTCTGTTCCAGACCTACCTCTGAGGTCACCATTGGGGCTCACCTGTCACGTCTTCAAGACATCTGCACGTCTTCCACCTTCCCATATGTTATTGTGTTGTACAACAGGTGTGCTCGGCCGGGGTCAGCCTGGTCGTATGACCTTAACTTGATGTATAGTGGTCGGCCAGTCCTGAATACAAGGTTCTTATTGTAAGTCCCATCTCTCCTTATGACTAAGTCCTGAAAAGCAGCCACAAGCTCTTGACCTTAGACTTCTTGTAGACCACCTGTTTCTGAGGCTATAGACATTAATATAGAGCAGTGGTCTTTAATCTGCAGACGGCTGTCCGGGCATGCTGGGAGTTGTAGTTTTGCAACATCTGGAGGTCTGCAGGTTGAAGACCACTGATATAGAGTAATCTGACAAGACAAGCTGTTTGGGTAGAGTCCAGAGAAGGACCAAATCCCCATAGAAAATCTATCTTGCTCTGGACAGTCCCTAAAATGGACAGAGGTGTCAGAGCACTGTGGTCAGACTGGAAAGAAATAAAAAAAAAAAAGAAAAGAACTTCCTTTGGAGCACACAGCAGCTGATAAGTACTGGAAGGATTAAGATTTTTAAACAGAAGTCATTTGCAAATCTACAGTCATTAGAAAGAGGTGAGATCGGCACTAGTGTTGCTCGCGAATATTCGTAATACGAATTTTATTCGCGAATATAGCACTAGATATTCGAAATTACGAATATTCTTTTTTTTTTTTTTTCACCGTACACATCACAGTGATCATCCCGCTCTGCTTCCAGCTTGTGTGGTGTAAAGAAGGCTCTAATACAACTGTGTGAGACTGGCGCGCGAATTTTCGCACATGCGAATATTTGCATATGCACATTTTCGCATATGCGAACATTTGCATATGTTAATTTTCGTATATGCGAATTTTTGCTTATGCTAATTTTTTTATATGCTAATTTTCGCATACGCGAATATTACGAATATGCGAATTTAGCGAATATATGACGAATATTCGTCCGTATATTCGTGAAATATCGCAAATTCGAATATGGCCTATGCCGCTCAACACTAATCGGCACTGCTTAGTCTGATTTAGGACTGCAACGTGGTGGGATGCGTGGACTGCTGTATTGAACCTTGGTGGTGCTCTGACTTTGTACGGTAGTTCATGTATTGTTAAACAAGAAGGATAAGAAATAGTCGGCCACTCACCGGTGCTGGTTCGATTAGTCCTCTTTATTAGATATACTCACATACAATGGGGAGAGAGACAACATGCAGGGGAATGAGCCAGTCAGCTCTCTCCCCATGTATGTGAGTATATCTAATAAAGAGGACTAATCGAACCAGCACCGGTGAGTGGCCGACTATTTCTTATCCTTCTTGTTGAACAATAATTTACAAATCTGTTGGAACTTTTTGGCACCAGTTGATAAAAAAAAAAAAAAAAATTGTTTTCCACTGGAGTACTACTTTAAAGCGGTACTCCAGCGAAAAACATTTTATCCCCTATCCAAAGCCACTGGAGACCCCCACTATCTTCGGGCCGGCAGTGGCAGCGTCCAGAACATGGAAGCTTGGAGTTTCTGTGTTCGTGACATCACACCACATTTCCTCCATTCATGTCTGACGACTGTAGTCAAAATGAAAATAACTTCCTGTGGATCATAACAGCAGTTGTTAAAGGGGTTATCCAGGAAAAAACTTTTTTATATATATATATATATATATATATATATATATATATATATCAACTGGCTCCAGAAAATTAAACAGATTTGTAATTTACTTCTATTAAAAAAATCTTAATCCTTTCAGTACTTATGAGCTTCTGAAGTTTAGGTTGTTCTTTTCTGTCTAAGTGCTCTCTGATGACACGTGTCTCGGGAACCGCCAAGTTTAGAAGAGGTTTGCTAAGGGAATTTGCTTCTAAACTGGGCGTTTCCCGAGACATTTGTCATCAGAGAGCACTTAGACAGAAAAGAACAACCTTAACTTCAGAAGCTCATAAGTACTGAAAGGATTAAGATTTTTTTTAATAGAAGTAATTTACAAATCTGTTTAACTTTCTGGAACCAGTTGATATATAAAAAAAAAGTTTTTTTCCTGGAATACCCCTTTAAGTACTGGAAGGATAAAGATTTTTTTAATAGTCATTTGCAAATCTATTTAACTTTCTGGCACCAGTTGATATAAAAAAAAATGTTTTCCAGTGGAGTACCCCTTTAATAAGGACCCGGGGTTTTTCCGTTTTTGCATTTTTGTTTTTTCCTCCTTACCTTAAAAAAATCATAACTCTTTCAATTTTGCACCTAAAAATCCATATGATGCTTATTTTTTGCGCCACCAATTCTACTTTGTAATGACGTCAGTCATTTTACCCAAAAATCTACGGCGAAATGGAAAAAAAAATCATTGTGAGACAAAATGGAAAAAAAAAAAAAGGATTTTGTAAATTTTGGGGGCTTCCGTTTCTACGTAGTACATTTTCCGGTAAAAATGACACCTTATCTTTATTCTGTAGGTCCATACGGTTAAAATGATCCCCTACTTATATAGGTTTGATTTTGTCGGACTTCTGGAAAAATCATAATTACATGCAGGAAAATTAATACGTTTAAAATTGTCATCTTCTGACCCCTATAACTTTTTTATTTTACCGTGTATGGGGCGGTATGAGGGCTCATATTTTGCGCCATAATCTGAAGTTTTTAGCGGTATAATTTTTGCATTGATAGGACTTATTGATCATTTTTTCATGATATAAAAAGTGACCAAAAATGCACTATTTTGGACTTTGGAATTTTTTTGCGCGTACGCCATTGACCGTGCGGTTTAAATAACTATAAATTTTTATAATTCGGACATTTCCGCATGCGGCGATACCACATATGTTTATTTTTATTTACACCGTTTTTTATTTTTTTAATGGGAAAAGGGGGGTGATTCAAACTTTTATTAGGGAAGGGGTTAAATGATCTTTATTCACTATTTTTTTTCACTTTTTTTTTTTTTTGCTGTGTTATAGCTCCCATAGGGACCTATAACACTGCACACACTGATCTTTTACATTGATCATTGTTATCCCATAGGGACCTATAACACTGCACACACTGATCTTTTACATTGATCATTGTTATCCCATAGGGACCTATAACACTGCACACACTGATCATTATTATCCCATAGGGACCTATAACACTGCACACACTGATCTTTTACATTGATCATTGTTATCCCATAGGGACCTATAACACTGCACACACTGATCTTTTACATTGATCATTGTTATCCCATAGGGACCTATAACACTGCACACACTGATCTTTTACATTGATCATTGTTATCCCATAGGGACTTATAACACTGCACACACTGATCATTATTATCCCATAGGGACCTATAACACTGCACACACTGATCTTTTACATTGATCATTGTTATCCCATAGGGACCTATAACACTGCACACACTGATCTTTTACATTGATCATTGTTATCCCATAGAAGACTATAACACTGCACACACTGATCTTTTACACTGATCATTGTTATCCCATAGGAGACTATAACACTGCACACACTGATCTTTTACATTGATCATTGTTATCCCATAGGGACCTATAACACTGCACACACTGATCTTTTACATTGATCATTGTTATCCCATAGGGACCTATAACACTGCACACACTGATCATTATTATCCCATAGGGACCTATAACACTGCACACACTGATCTTTTACATTGATCATTGTTATCCCATAGGGACCTATAACACTGCACACACTGATCTTTTACATTGATCATTGTTATCCCATAGAAGACTATAACACTGCACACACTGATCTTTTACACTGATCATTGTTATCCCATAGGAGACTATAACACTGCACACACTGATCTTTTACATTGATCGATGGTTTCTTATAAGAAACCACTGATCGATGATTCTGCCGCTTGACTGCTCATGCCTGGATCTCAGGCACGGAGCAGTCATTCAGCGATCGGACAGCGAGGAGGCAGGTAGGGATCCTCCGGCTGTCTTGTAAGCTGTTCGGGATGCCGCGATTTCGCTGCGGCTATCCCGAACAGCTCCCTGAGCTTACCGGCAGTGATTTACTTTCACTTTAGATGCGGCGTTCAACTTTGAAAGCTGCGTCTAAAGCCGCGATCAATGCTGCGCACTATTAGCCATGGGTCCCGGCCATTGTTAGAGGCTGGGCCCGACCCACGTTATAGAACGGGAGTGGACTCAGGACGTACAGGTACGCCCTGAGTCCTTAACAGGTTAAGGATAAATAAAGGCCCAATAATGGAACCATTCAGAATGTTTCATACAGGTATGAGATAACTTCTTTTTAGTTATTTTTGGGATGTCATGACCTGAGAGATCTTATTTCTTTAAGGTAACCAAGATGAAAGTATGAGAACTGTTTGATGTGACTCTTGTTGTCTAGTGATTTACGAGGGGCTTTCCATTAAGTTTGGTGATTAGGAATGGGACATTGTGAAGTGTAGTCACTATTTTAGGGATGTTAAATGACACCTCTTACCCATAACTGTGGCGGGTCGACTTTCAGCGCTAAATTAACAGTAAGATCTTTTGAGGACATCTCCAGCTTTGAAGATGAGCTCATACTCTTCATTTCGTCTTTACCTAAATATACCCTGGATGATAAAACATGGGAATGTATGGAGCGTTACATGGCTTTGCCTTTTTTTGATCATGGTGACATTTGAGCCCCTTGGATGCAAAGTCATTCAGTATAGGACAAAATGGGTCAATTTCTCAACACGACTAGAGAAGCATCGGTCAACACTGCAACATCTCAAGGAATCAAAAGAGCTTGTATCATGAAAATAAACTCTGTCTACATGACACAATAGGGGAATGGGATATCATAGAGAGAAATGCTTGGCAAGGGACCCGGCTGAGACAAAACAGAAACTCATTCCCGAAGGCTTCCCTATATTAAAGGGGTACTCCAGTGGGGGAAAAAACGTTTTCAAATTAACTGGAGCCAGAAAGTTATACAGATTGGTAAATTATTCCTATTTAATAAACTTCACCCTTCCAGTACTCCTATTTAATAAACTTCACCCTTCCAGTACTCCTATTTAATAAACTTAACCCTTCCAGCTGCTGTATGCTCCAGAGGAAGTTGTGTAGTTCTTTCACATCTGACCACAGTTCTCTCTGCTGCCACCTTTGTCCGTGTCAGGAACTGTCCGGAACAGGAGAGGTTTGCTATGGGGATTTGCTCCTACTCTGGACAGTTCCTGACACGGACAGAGGTGACAGCAGAGAGCACCGTGGTCAGACTAGGAAATACTACACAACTTCCTCTTTAGCATACAGCAGCTGATAAGTCCTGGAAAGATTAAGATTTTTAAATAGAAGTAATTTACAAATCTGTATAACTTTCTGGCACCAGTTGATATGAAAACATTTGATTTCCACCGAAGTACCCCTACCCCTTAACGACACACGATGTATATTTACGCCCTGCGCCGGCTCCCGATATGTGAAGCGCGCTCAGGGGCTGAGCACACTTCATACCTGGCAGGTCCCAGTTACTATCAGCAACTAGGACCCGCAGCTAATACTGGACATCGCCGATTGGGACATCTAAAACGGGAGAAAAGCGTTGCCGGTTATCTCAGTGGGCTGTTCAGGACCACCACGGTGAAATTGCGGTGTCCCAAACAGCTGTGAGGGCTGCGGGAGGCTTCTAACCTTGTCTCCCGCCATCCAATCATCGCTCTGCTGCTCCATGTCTGAGATCCAGGTTGGCATAGCATTTATCAGTATCTGCAATAAAGGTATTATTGCATGTTATAGTCCCCTAGGGGGCAATAACATTGAAAAAAAATAGTTAATAAATGTGATTTAACCCCTTTCCTAATAAAAGTTTGAATCCCCACCCCCTTTTCCCATTTTTGAAAAAAAAATGGAAAAAAAAATTAAACATGTGGTATCGCCAAGGGTTTAAATGTACGAACTATAAAAAAAATCATGTTAATTAAACCACACGGTCAATGGTATACACACAAAAAATTCTAAAGTACAAAATTGCGTATGTTGGTCATTTTGTATACCCTAAAAAATGTATAAAAAGCGATCATAAAGTCCCATCAAATCATTTTTTTAAGTAGTAAAATAAAATAAAACCTATATAAATCAGGTATCCTTGTAATAAAGAATAAAGATATTTAAAGGGGTACTCCCGTGGAAACTTTTTTTTTTTTTTTTTTTAATCAACTGGTGTCAGAAAGTTAAACAGATTTGTAAATCACTTCTATTTAAAAAAAAAAAAATCTTAATCCTTCCAGTACTTTTTAGGGGCTGTATACTAAAGAGAAATCCAAAAAAGAAATGCATTTCCTGTGATGTCCTGACCACCGTGCTCTCTGCTAACCTCTGCTGTCCATTTTGGGAACTGTCCAGAGGAGCATATGTTTGCTATGGGGAGTTTCTCCTGTTCTGGACAGTTCCTAAAATGGACAGCAGAGGTCAGCAGAGAGCACTGTGGTCAGGACATCACAGGAAATGCATTTCTTGTTTGGATTTCTCTTTAGTATACAGCCCCTAAAAAGTACTGGAAGGATTAAGATTTTTTTAATAGAAGTGATTTACAAATCTGTTTAACTTTCTGGCACCAGATAATTTAAAACAAAAAGTTTTCCACGGGAGTACCCCTTTAAGCACCGGCCTGATGAAGCGCTTCTTCAAGTAAACGGTCCGTCGCCAGCTTGTTTTCCCCCGCGTCTGATCCATCTGCACCCCTGCATGTGAACCCGACTGTCCTGCCATTCAATAAAGAAGCCCCTGATCTACTTACCTGGTGAGTGCTCCGCATCATTCTTATATATCTTTATATGATCTGTTTACTTCATTTTCATTTCGGTTCTTAAATTCATCAACGAAACTGATTAACGGAATTAGAAAACGCTGATGTGAACTCGGCCAAATAAAAAAAAAAAAAAAACATGAAACATTTGTTTGAAAAATATTCTACAAATAATATCCAGAAAACTGCAATTTAAAAAAATTACATAAAAAAATAAATAAATCAAAACTATGTTTTTTTGTGAACACTTTAGTAAATTGGTCGGGCAATGTTAAAACGGGTGGCCATGCCCCTTTGGGGATTTTTCAAAGAAATCTGGAATTAGTCTGGTTTTATTTTTGTCACGAAACCTGATAAAAAAAACTGTTGAATACAACTTTTGTCTTTGGCTGTAGATTTTTGTTAATCCTTATCTCAATGGTCATTAATAGTCCTGGTCAGTCCTGACATGTTGTTTTTTTCTCCAACAGGTGAATATTTTAAATGACCCATGCCCCTTTAAGGACTCGGTGGAACAATGTGGATCACAGGGAGTCAAATATCTCGCTTGCTACTTGTGATTTTGTTTGTAGTGTTTAAAGGAGGACACTCACAGGCAGAGAGAGCTGGTAAGGATATGGTAAAATATAAGGGTGTCCAGTGTATGTACAATAATATAACTAAAATAATACTGCCTCCTATATACAAGAATATAACTACTATAATACTGTTCCTATATACAAGAATATAACTACTATAATACTGCTCCTATATACAAGAATATAACTACTATAATACTGCTCCTATATACAAGAATATAACTACTATGATACTGCTCCTATATACAAGAATATATCTACTATAATACTGCTCCTATATACAAGAATATAACTACTATAATTCTGCCTCCTATATACAAGAATATAACTACTATAATACTGCTCCTATATACAAGAATATAACTACTATAATACTGCTCCTATATACAAGAATATAACTACTATAATACTGCCTCCTATATACAAGAATATAACTACTATAATACTGCTCCTATATACAAGAATATAACTACTATAATACTGCTCCTATATACAAGACTATAACTACTATAATACTGCTCCTATATACAAGAATATAACTACTATAATACTGCTCATATATACAAGAATATAACTACTATAATACGGCTCCTATATACAAGAATATAACTACTATAATATTGTCTCCTATATACAAGAATATAACTACTATAATACTGCTCCTATATACAAGAATATAACTACTATAATACTTCTCCTATATACAAGAATATGACTACTATAATACTGCTCCTATATAAATGAATATATCTACTATAATACTGCTCCTATATACAAGAATATAACTACTATAATACTGTCTCCTATATACAAGAATATAACTACTATAATACTGCCCCTATATACAAGAATATAACTACTATATTACTGCTCCTATATAAAAGAATATAACTACTATAATACTGTTTCCTATATACAAGAATATAACTACTATAATACTGCTCCTATATACAACAATATAACTACTATAATACTGCTCCTATATACAACAATATAACTACTATAATACTGCTCCTATATACAAGAATATAACTACTATAATACTGCTCCTGTATACAAGAATATAATTACTATAATACTGCTCCTATATACAAGATTATAACTACTATAATACTGCTCCTATATACAAGAATATAACTACTATAATACTGCTTCTATATACAAGAATATAACTACTATAATACTGCTCCTATATACAAGAATATAACTACTATAATACTGCTCCTGTATACAAGAATATAATTACTATAATACTGCTCCTATATACAAGATTATAACTACTATAATACTGCTCCTATATACAAGAATATAACTACTATAATACTGCTCCTATATACAAGAATATAACTACTATAATACTGCTCCTGTATACAAGAATATAATTACTATAATACTGCTCCTATATACAAGATTATAACTACTATAATACTGCTCCTATATACAAGAATATAACTACTATAATACTGCTTCTATATACAAGAATATAACTACTATAATACTGCTCCTATATACAAGAATATAACTACTATAATACTGCTCCTATATACAAGAATATAACTACTATAATACTGCTCCTATATACAAGAATATAACTACTATAATACTGCTCCTATATACAAGAATATAACTACTATAATACTGCTCCTGTATACAAGAATATAATTACTATAATACTGCTCCTATATACAAGATTATAACTACTATAATACTGCTCCTATATACAAGAATATAACTACTATAATACTGCTCCTATATACAAGAATATAACTACTATACTACCGCTCCTATATATAAGAATATAACTACTAAAATACTGCTCCTATATACAAGAATATAACTACTATAATACTGCTCCTATAGACAAGAATATAACTACTATAATACTGCTCCTATATACAAGAATATAACTACTATAATACTTCTCCTATGTACAAAAAATACAACTACTGTAGAACTGCCCACATTATAAAGAGCACAAGTTGCCTGTTTTTAGCACCTAAATGCTTAAACAAAAATGGTAACCACACACACAGTATACAGTATATCAGCTCATGACCACTGCGGTAGTATAAGGACATTATAATGTAATTCTGACTTTGGAATCAGTGTGAACTTATAACTAATCCAAATATGTTCGTCCTAAAAGAGAACAGTCTAAAATAGCGGATACCAGCTCACACATGATCCTATTGCTGCTATTGTTACCACCACACAGTGTACATACTAAGTAAAGCACAAAGAACCTAAACATGTAGGTATATGTATATATATATATATATATATATATATATATATATATATATACATACAGAATATATATATATATATATATATATATATATATATATATATATATATTTTGTATATATTTGTTCATGACTATAAACCATGACATGATTGTCAAGTGCTATTCCCCCAACACCCTAGAGAACACACATAGTAAAGCACTTTTGTCCTCCATTATTTACAATAATAATAATAATAAGGTAAATCTCCATTCTCCACTCTTTTTAAGCCCTTCTCCTTAGGTTCTAGCTTTAAAAAAAATTTTCTTACTAGGTATGTATTTGATTATACTGTTTGATCACTTGTAACTGTTGTAACGGCTCCTCCCTCTCTTCTGACAGGAAGTTGTGTAGTCCTCTTATTGTCAGTGTGGTGTTGTCTTCAACTCCCTGACTTCTCCCTTTTTCCTGACAGGAAGTTGTGTAGTCCGTGCATTGTTAATGAGGTGTTGAATCAGCAGCCCATAGCCCCTCCCTTTCTCCTGATAGGAAGTTGCATAGTCCTCTCATTGTCAATGTGGTGTTGTCCCTGAAGCTCCACCTCTCTCCTAACAGGAAGTTTTTTAGTCCTCTTATTGTCAGTGTGGTGTTGTCTCAGCAGCTTCCCAGCTCTTCCCTCTCTATTGACAGGAAGTTGTGTAGTCCTCTCATTGTCACTGAGGTGTTGACTCCTGCTCCCGTCCTTATCCATCCTTTGCTGTTTCAGGAGGCGTGGCTGGATCTTGTATCTGCCCTCAATCCCCTCCACTTATAAAACTCTACACTTCATGTCATTTATAAAATAAATTCATTTCCCTAATAATAATAATAATATATATATATATATATATATAACTCCCAGCATGCCCAGACAGCAAAGCCACACAGTTTGGAAAAAAACTGTGGCTTACGCTATATATATATATATATATATATATATATATATATATATATATATATGGCTCTGTAGATGCTCTCCCAACATGTTACATAGTACCAACTGCATCATCAGGGATTTAGAATCTTGCAATGCCTGATGATGCAGTTTTTGATCTGAAACTTGTTGAGGTGACTTCTACAGAGCTGTTTTTCTCATCCTTTGAGCCCATAATGGCCTAAGTCTGCAGTTTACTAGTAATTGACTTCTTAGGACTTTTTTTTAATCAGGAATTCCGAATGCTAATTTTTAAATGGGGATTTTGCCATAGATTGGAGCGGATTCGGTCTCACAGTCTTCAATTGGAAAATTTACTGAGATAGATTTTATGTTTTGTTAAGGAAACATATTTTAGAAAAAGTCTTGCATTTTAGTCCCCTGTCACTTCTTCATTTTATCTTAGAAGAGCCAGCTCCTCTTTAAATCCTGCAAAATGCCCAGCTCCCCCCCCCCCCCCCCCCCTCCAGCACCCCAGGGCTAATCTACACATGTGGGAGGCTTCAGAACTTTACCATGTTTCTGGCAGAGGTCAGCGGAGATCTGACTTCCACCAGTGACCTTTTCAGTCTCTTCTTCTAAGAGAAGGAAACAAAAGGGGAATAAGAACAAATAAAAGCCTAGAGATGGGAAGGACATGGGAGAGAGAATCCCTAAAGAGATGTAAAGTGGATACATTGTATTTCCTACATGGCAAGATTTTTTGTGTTTGTTTTGTAATGAAATTTATAAAATAAATGTCATTTACTGTGAACGATTGCTTTGACAGATAAAAACCCCAACAATATTACTATGGGTAATGGTAAGTACTTCATCCAGAACGAAATATGATATAAGTAACATATAGGAAGAATTAATCTAAATAATAATACAATAAAAGTATAAATATTGAAAAATAAATAATAATATTAACAACAACAACACCAAAAATAATTTATCTAAACAATTACACAATAAAAGTATAAAGATTAAAAAACTAATGAGATAAAATAAATACATAATAATAATTATTATTATTATTATGATTATTCTTATATATCTAAACAAATAATCAATAAAAGTATAAAGAATAAAAAAAATTACAAGATAAATTAATAATAACAATAATAATACATAATTCTAATAATAATTAATCTTAACAATTAAACAATAAAAGTATAAATATACAAAAACTGATGAGGCAAAACAATAGTAATAATAATAATTATTATTTATCAAAACAATTAATCAATAAAAGTATAAAGATAAAAAAATATTAAGGTAAAACAACAACAACAACAACAACAACAATAATAATAATAATACTGTAAAAGATACTTTACATTAAAACGCTTCTCCTATCCAAAGAAGTCTCCTGTCTTTCCCTGTGTGTGTCGTCATGCGCTCCATGTATCTCCAGAACTCCTATAGAGAATGTATGGAGTGCATGCCAACATGACATTACTATTATATAAAGTGGTTGACCAGTTTAAAATGTCCATCTTGAAATACTCTTGTGGAATGGGGTGTGATGCAGGGCAGATGGAATTACCCTAGGGGCATATGGCATTAACCCCTAGTATTTGTGATGCCAGGGCATGGTTTATCCTCAATACCATCCGAAGGTATACCGCTGGATCCTGGGCTAGGCACGGGGGCAATAATGACTCCAACGCCAAGTTACGGACAACGGTAGCTTTACTGAGTGACAGATGGTACAGTCTATACAGTGTAGCCAGGCCCACAGAGGTGACCAGTGACTTCAGAGACCTTAAGGGCTTGCTGGGACAATTAAGTGCAGGCCACGTTGACTTGACAATAGATGACAGTGACTGACTTGACTGGAGACAGATTTAGCTGTGACTTTAGCTTACTTGTAGACTTGTAGCTGTAGACTTGACTTGAGGCTCCCATGACTCCAGACTCTTAGGCTCGACTGCACCTCAGCAAAGACTCAGGAACTAAGAGAGAGAAGAGACTCCTCCCAGGGCTTTTATAGGGGAGACTCTGGTGGGGTCCCATTGGTCACCCCTAAGTCACCTGGTCACTGATACCTCCTGGGTAACAATCACATGACAACTCACATGACAACTGATGATCACATGTTTAACCTTTTTTAAAGATACAACATTCTTATATACATAACATAGGGGATAATATACAATTACAGTAGAACAAATGTGATTTTAGCTGCGGCACCCCAGACATCTGGGCCACGGCGCAAACTTTACTCCGTGCCGGATGACTGGCTATGCAGGGCAGAGGCTCGTGACGTCACGGCCATGCCCCACAAAGCAAGTCTACGGGAGGAGGCGTGACTGCCATCACGTCCCCTCCTATAAACCTGCATTGAGGGGGCGTGGCTGTGACGTAACGAGCGGGGCACGGCCGTGAGGTCACAAGCCTCCGGCACTGCACCCGATGCTCTAAACAAACGTCTGGAGCAGCAGGGAGATTGCGGGGGTTCTCTGAATTCTTAGGAGCAGGAATCCTTCTAACATGTAAGAATTGTCCAAAACAGACAAGACCAGACACTTTTTAGGTATTTTACTCACGTGGGGATTTATCTGATTGTTTTAAGTTGTGCTCGGACAGTAGGAAAAATACAAAACTTCCAGATGCCCCAAGCAGCAGCGTGAGCTGTAGAGTGAATGTGTTAATATACAGAATAGCATACTTATCTGGGTCAAGGGTCTCAGATGTTTTATTCAGAATAAAACTGTTCTTATGTAGTGACAGAAAATATATTTATACAAGAAAATAATCAAAACATTTTTTAACTAGTGTTACCTCATTTTTTTTCTAGGTTGTAAAAATGTCCATTACGATTTGATTTTCCTCTTGGACACCTCCTCCAGCGTTGGCAAAGAGGATTTTGAGAAAGTTCGTCAATGGGTTTCCAACTTGGTGGACACTTTTGAGATTGAACCAGATAAGACAAGAGTGGGAGTCGTAAGATACAGTGGCAAACCGTCAACGGAATTCGACCTGGGACAATATCAGACCCGCGAGGATGTGAAAGAAGCTGCCAGGAATATCAAGTACTATGGTGGAAACACCAATACGGGGGACGCTCTTAGATATATCACAACATATAGTTTCTCTGAGGAGGCTGGTGGACGGCCCCGTGAACGAGCCATTAAAAAAGTCGCTATCCTTCTGACCGATGGAAGAAGTCAAGACCTGGTGTTGGAAGCTGCGACGGCCGCCCATAAAGCGGGAATTAGGATTTTTGCTGTAGGTGTTGGTGAAGCTCTCAAAGAAGAACTGGAAGAGATCGCATCAGATCCCAATTCTGCCCACGTCTTCCATGTCTCTGACTACAACGCCATCGACAAAATCCGAGGGATATTGAGAAGAAGACTTTGTGAAAGTAGGTGACCCATTTTTTTTTTTACTTTTTGTTTCCTAGAGATGAGCTGATGCTGTATATTTCTATTACATCTGCAAAGAAAGCACCGGCCCAGCGTGGCAATGTTGCATGAAAGCATGGAGAAAGTGAGGGTTAGGGGTGAAATTAAGTAATCTGATACCGTTACAGTGAGATTTTAGTTGTTTTAACAAAACATTTATTTTACTGTAATGGGCGCATATTAGATGTTGGTTGATTACAGAATTTTTTATGATTTGGTAACTAGTAAACAGGCCAAAGTTTTTATAAGGATAATAAGACTGTGAATGATCCAATAGAGCCTGAGTTAGGGCCGCTATGGTAACAAACACATTTGTTTCAAATGAGAGACGGTTTTTGAGCTATTTGATTCAATTTTGGCCAAATTTATTAAAGTCAAAAGTGCCCCAGTTGCCAGGATATTTACCGTAATAATCGGGTATACCACGCACCGGCCTATAACATGGACCCTCATTTTTCCAAAGATATTTGGAAAAAAAAGATTTTTACCCAAATATCCTTGGTAAAATGAGGTTGCGTGTGTGTGCATGTGTATACCCTGATAGACTGTTTCTGACCCCGCAGAAGCGCGGCTTTGGCGAGGTCAGAGACTGCCTTCACTGCCCATTTCTCTCCCCCTGCCTTTCCTGGGGTCTAGAGTCCTGCTGCCGCCGCTTCTCTCCCCCTGGCTATCCAGAGCCTGCCGCCGCCGCTGCCCCATTACCTCCCCCATCCCCGGTTTTATAATTACCTGTTCCCGGGGTCCACGCTGCCTCTGGAGGCGTCCTTAGCTGTCACTATGCGCCGGGCCACTGACGGTGATGTCACGTTGAAGACACCACTTGTCATTGCGCAGCGCATAGCAACAACGCAGGAGACCGCTGGAGCCAGGATCAGCGCGGACCTCGGGAACAGGTAATTACAAAACCGGGGATGGGGGAAGCAATGGGTCAGTGGCGGCGGCGGTCTCTGGACCCCAGGACAGGCAGGGGCAGAGAATCGGGCAGCGACGGCAGGTCTCTCCTGCTTTAAATCATTGAACTGCAGCGGCTTATTGGCGTATAACACGCAGATAGGCTTTAGGCAAAAAGTTTTTGCCTAAAAAATGTATGTTATATGCCGATAAATATGGTAATCATAAGACCCTAACCCTTAATTAATATTTCTAATCACAAATTAACGCCTGCTATTTAAGCAATTCAGCCAAAACAAATTCCAGAAGTTGTGGATTTGGGGAAATCTAAAACTTTTGGAAAATTCGGACTGATATTAATTTGTTCAGAATTTGGGCAAGTGTGGCTTTTAGAGATGAGCGAATTTTTGAAACATTCGATTTGGCCGATTCGCGGAATTCAGTTAGAAATTATTTGCGCTGAATCGCTATTAAAAACAGCTATTTCTGGACAACAGAGAGGCTCAATAGGGGTGTAGAACACTTTGCCTTGTCCTAACACACATAGGGAGTGTGCTGTGTTAGTGAAATAATACTGTTATTCAGTATGACATGCAGATTACAGGCATCACTAATAGAATCACTGCCACAAAGCACCTGGATGTGGCAGATTTTTTAATGTAATTTTTATTTTATTTAATTTGAATTTATTTCAATTTTTTGATTACCCATATTGGTGAGCATCGAGCTAGCGGTGCGCCGCGAGGCAAGCTACTACCTGTTCCAGCCCCTACCTCTCAGCGCCCCCCTGACTGTGAAAGTGCGAATGTTTCATTTAATCAGTTATGGTTCATTGTTATAGCTCTATAAAAAAATGTAAATTGAAATTTAAGATTTAATAATAAAAAGTGTGGTTACAAAATACCAAATCTAACAAGGAGTCACATGTCACATGGTTGCACAATGACAGAGTCTAGGGGTGTCAGCAGCATGAGGAGACCAAATAATTGCTGAATGACACAGCCTGGAATTGGCGGCAGCAAGAGGAGACTATATAGTTGCTCAATGACACAGCCTGGAGTTGGTGACAGCATGAGGAGACCATAGGGCCTCACAATCCCTAAGATAAAAAGATGAATTTTCAAATTTAAATGGAAGATTTATGGTAGCTAGTGCTAAAATAAAAATGTTTAGGTAATGTCCCACCAGCATGAGGAGACCATTTAGTGGCTGAGTGACACAGCCTGAATTTGGCGGCAACATGAGGAGACCATAGGGCCTCACAATCCCTAAGATTAAAAGTAGAATTTTTAAATTTAAATTGAAGATTTATGGTAGCTAGCATGGAGTTGGTGGCAGCATGAAGAGACCATAGAGCCCCACAATCCCTAAAACTAAAAGATGGTGGAAGCATGAGGAGACAATATATTGGCTGAATGACACAGCCAGGAGGTGGCGGCAGCATGAGGAGACCATATAGTGGCTGAATGACACAGCATGGAGGTGGCGGCCGCATGAGGAAACCATATAGTGGCTGAATGACACAGCGTGGAGGTGTTGGCAGCATGAGGACACCATATAGTGGCTGAATGACACAGCATGGAGGTGGCGGCAGCATGAGGACACCATATAGTGGCTGAATGACACTGCGTGGAGGTGGTGGCAGCATGGGAAGACCATATAGTGGCTGAATGACACTGCGCGGAGGTGGTGGCAGCATGAGAAGACCATATAGTGGTTGAATGACATTGCGCGGAGGTGGTGGCAGCATGAGAAGACCATATAGTGGCTGAATGGAGGTAGGATCCACATCGATGGACAAAATGATTCTCCGGTCGGCGCTTCTCCCATGATCCCCAAGAGAGGAGGTTAGATTATGAGGAATATAGTCGGACCATCAGGAAATAGAAAAACAAGTACAATTTATTTAGACAAGAGCACTAGAACTAGGCGTTTCAAGGGGTGGGACCCCCTCTTCGTCAGGTCCAGCCAGTGATTGGTCAGACTATCACAGTGTCATATTTATACATAAAAAGACCGCGAAAGTGGCGGTATAATTAGTTCTTATACAAATTTCATCAGATATAAAAAAATGTAAATTAAAACACATCTTTAAGCATGAACGGTCTGAAAATTATTAATAGCACAAGTATTTCTTATTAAACACCTAAAAGAAAAGGAAGATTTCTAGTGATACGCTGTCGGATTGACCTGTCACAGTGTTACCTGGTATTTATCATACCTATTTGTTAGGAGTGCAGTCGCATACCGGCAAGAGCTCTCTATAATCGGGCGCAGCGCTCATCAGGGATCAGCAGCAGCATCCGTTCGGGATCGATGCCGTATGGGAGACTGCAGAGGGAAGATCTCTGTATGCAAACCACAATAGCGGTGACAAACTTATAGGTGGGATTGCAAAAAGGATGTCCATGAGATAATCACAAGAGGAGTCGCAAAAAAAAAAGAATGAAGATTATAAAAAGAGGGAGGAAGAGCAAAAAACTGAATATATATTTTCTATTTCTGGAGCAAATAAAAAAAATTGTATTATGAACTGTTGGATATACAAAAAGGGGTATTCCAGGCAAAACATTTTTTAATATATATCAACTGGCTCCGGAAAGTTAAACAGATTTGTAAATTACTTCTATCAAAAAAATCTTAATCCTTCCAATAGTTATTAGCTTCTGAAGTTTTCTGTCTAACTGCTCAATGATGATGTCACGTCCCGGGAGCTGTACATGATGGGAGATTATCCCCATAGGAACTGCACAGCTCCCGGGACGTGAGTCATCAGAGAGCAGTTAGACAGAAAACAACAACTCAACTTCAGAAGCTAATAACTATTGGAAGGATTAAGATTTTTTAATAGAAGTAATTTACAAATCTGTTTAACTTTCCGGAGCCAGTTGATATATAAAAAATGTTTTGGGCCCAAAATACCCCTTTAATGCTTCACTTAGTGGATTAATTCAGCTGCTTCATTGAGGCCATGAGGTTGTAATGAATGGAGAGTGTATATCCAGAACATCTCCTTTCTTGATAGGGTTTCAAACCTATTATTACTATGTGGGGGAATTAAATCAATGGGTAAAATGGATATAATATGATCTGTATCTTCTTCATTCGGGTGAGCCATAGCGATGTGTTTTGACAGACTGTGTTTCATAAACTGTTTTTTTTTTTTTTTTTTTAATGTTTGAAAATTTGTATTAATTTCCAAAATAAGACAAACATACAATAAGGTAAGCATATGAACAAATTGTGGCAAACACAAGAGCAACTGAGCGTGCTCAATCACAGACAGGAGAGCATGCAAAACATTGTGAGCCAATAACCAGTCAAAACAGGGTACAGGGGCAGTGGCTAGGGGCCACCACCTCGCCGAAGCAGGGTTATGTAAAAGAATGGCACAACATGGTTGAGGCCAGTAGCGGGCGTCACTGGGCCCCCCCCCCCCCCCCTTGTCAGAAACTAGAATATAGAGCTAGGGCACAGGAGTCGTATAGCGGGTCTCCAATCCGAGCAGTAGTGGGGGAAAGAAAAAGAAGAAGAAAAAGGTGGGGGATAGGGGAGTCAGCTGAGAGAAAGAGTAGGAGGGAGAAGGACAGAAAGAGAAGAGAGACTAGAGTATAGGACAAAGCAGTATTGGTGTACGTACCTCGTGTATGCGGTGGATCCTGCGTCTCCACGACACCCAGGTGGATATGAAAGTACAGGGCTCGAAATGTGTAGGCAATGAGAGAGAGCTTTGGAGTGGGCAGAAAAGGGCCACGGGTATTGTGGGAAATTTACTTTTCGAAGAGCGCCGTCCTTGAGCAACACGATTGCCCCCAGTCGCACAAAACACATGACTTAAGATCCAGCACCCCTGATACTGGTCTCAATTCATACGCTTATGTATACAGCGGTTTCTCTCATATTAGCCGGGTCACCCTTGATATAAATGGACAATTACTTTTGTTTTTTATTTGTTTTCGGTTATTTTGCGCCTCTCCTACATATATGAATACAGATGGTACTTTTTTGACTCATAACCACTTCACATGGGGTTGCTCCAGGCTGCATTTATTATTTTAGTAGATTATGGTACATTGTGACTTAAAGGCATTTGTTTATGGCTACTTATGTTTTAAGATTATATGTTGTCACATCTACCGTCATCTGATAATATATTACCGTATATACTCGAGTATAAGCCGACCCGAATATAAGCCGAGGCCTCTAATTTCACCCCAAAAACCAAGGAAAAGTTATTAACTCGACTATAAGCCTAGGGTGGGAAATACATCATCCCCCCCTGTCATCATCCAGACCCCATCATTAACACCCCTGTCATCATCCCCCTCGTCATCATCCCCCCCCCCTTCATCATCACCGCCTGTGATGATATCTCTTTATTCTTTCTATATATATTTGATTTTCTGTGATCTATGCCCCTTTCTGCACATTTTCTTATCTAAGTTATTGGGTGTAGTTCACATACATACGGTTATTTTAAACGCACTCACACCTGTATACTCACCATGTGTATTTTCAAATCCATTCCATGTCTTCTGGCTTTGTTGCACGCTTAGCATGGTATGCATTACGTCATTCAAGTTCCGGATTCAGTTTCCACTGGTATCCGCTGGGCTCATTTGAACTTGAGACTATAAAAGGGGCACACGCGCGTGAATAATGTGCCACGACTAAGAGCCAGATTTGTCTCGAAACGCGTTGGTTTTCTTTGTTGTTTTTTTTATTCATCATGGATATCCTTTGTTTTTTAAACTATGAAATAAAAGTGAAGTTTTATTTTTTACAATCTACTTTTGGAGCAGCTGGAGGCCCCTGCTTTTTTGCCTTTCTTCAAGCCCATTCTTTCCTATAGTGGTAGATCAGTGTTATAAATGAGGTCTTGTAGCTGGGGGCCCTGTAACAGATTTTGCATTGGGGCCCAGCATTTTCAACTTACACCACTGGTGGAGATGATATATATATATATATATATATATATATATATATATATATATATATATGCATATACAACCTGTGCTGTTTTACCTGTACACTGTAGATGAGCTGTAATTTTTTTTAAATAATTTTTGTTTTACTTTTAAAATTTTTCGAGTTCGGTTATTGTTACATCCTGCACTAGAACTGGAAATAGGGTAAGATTTAGCAGTTGCTGAGCTCCAGAAGGTCTCTATTCCTTGGCAATACTTATTGTGGGAGACTTAGGATACGTTCACATGAGGACACTCCATGAGGAATTTTGTTGCTGAATTTCCTCAGTGGTTCCTCACAGCATGGAATCGGAAGCTAATATGGATGGAAATATAGATGGATTCCGTCAAAAGAATGAACATGCAGTACCTCATTGGAAGTTCTGTTATAGAACTTCCTACGTCTAAGCTAAGCAACAGAATCCCATTGAAATCAATGGGAGGCTGCTGCAAGTGGATTCTGTGGAATCTGTGTAGAGTGAAAGGGGCCATAGACAACTAAGGGACAATGTTGTTATTGGAGAATATTGGGTTCCACCAGCAGAACAGAGCAATAGACCATTTCATGCTCTGCTCAGCTCTAGATGTGTCAGGTTCAGATGTTCTTCAACATTAGTTACTTTTCCTTATGCCCTTAAAGGGGTACTTAATAGGGGATAAGATGTCTGACCGCGGGGGTCCCGCTGCTGGGGACCCCTGCAATCTTGCCTTCATCACCCACCTCTTTGGGCTGCACGCTGCGGTACCAGCTCACAAACTGCCAGGTGCTGACCACGGGGCTGGAGTATCATGACGTCAAGACTCCGCCCCCGCGTGACATCATGCCCCACCCCCGCTATGCAAGTCTATGGGAGGGGGCGTGACGGCCGTCACGCCCCCTCTCATAGACTTGCATAGTGGGGTGGGACATGATGTCACATGGGGCAGAGTTGTGACGTCACACGGGGGCGTAGTCGTGACGTCACGATACTCCAGCCCCGTGGCATCTGGCAGCGCGGCATGCAGCTCAAAGAGGTAGGTGCCGAACGCAAAATTGCAGGGGTCCCCAGCGGCGGGACCCCCGCGGTCTTTGGATAGGGGATAAGATGTCTTAGGGCTGGAGCACCCCTTTAATTTGAGTACTTGTCAACTCTTGGGTCAGAGTTCAGTTTTATTGTTAGGGGCATTATGTGGGCACAAAGTCTATGTTGCATGATTTTGGGGTACTCCGGTGGAATTCTTTAAATAAAATCAACTTGTGCCAGAAAGTTTAACAGATTTGTAAATGACTGCTATTATTCATTCTAGCACAAATTCTGGTGCACAACCCGACAAAACAGGTCTGGTTAACAATATTTAATAAGGGCCTATGTTTCTCTGCGTGGGGTTCCAGTTTCTTTAGTAGCACTAAAATCAGAGTTCTTGCAAGAAAACTTGGCTGAAATACTGGTCAGTAGGCTTACTGTCTTCATTGGCACCTGTAGACTTTGTTAGGCGCTGTCTCCAAATCTCATTTTCTTGTTCCTACAGACCCCACTATCTATTGGTCCCAGTCCCCTTACTGTCCAAACTGGGCCCAGTCTCAACTATCTTGGCCACAATTCAGTCCTAAGTATTTAGTCTTTTGTAGGCCTGCCTGGCTGACTTATCCCCCCCAGTTCTTAGTGTGGTGGCCCAGTACGGGAGATGTTGCCACGTACCCTTGCTGTCCTGTCAGACAGCCTCCTTCATTGTCCCCAGGGCCCCTTGCACCTGTTTCCCCCCTGTACATATGTTCTGCAGTGTATTGTATTATAAAACTGGGGGAGATTAGGAGCATAGTTGTCCCCCAGATTAGGAGCATAGTTGTCCCCCAGATTAGGAGCATAGTTGTCCCCCAGATTTGGAGCATAGTTGTCCCCTAGATTAGGAGCATAGTTGTCCCCCAGATTTGGAGCATAGTTGTCCCCTAGATTAGGAGCATAGTTGTCCCCCAGATTAGGAGCATAGTTGTCCCCCATATTAGGAGCATAGTTGTCCCCCAGATTAGGAGCATAGTTGTCCCCCAGATTAGCATAGTTGTCCCCCAGATTAGGAGCATACTTTTCCCCCAGATTAGCATAGTTGTCCCCAAGATTAGGAGCATAGTTGTCCCCCAGATTAGGAGCATAGTTGTCCCCCAGAATAGGCAGCATAGTTGTCCCCCAGATTAGGGGCATAGTTGTACCCCAGATTAGGCAGCATAGTTGCCCCCCAGATTAGGAGCATAGTTATCCCCTAGATTAGGCAGCATAGTTATCCCCCAGGTTAGGAGCATAGTTGTCCCCCAGATTAGGGGCATAGTTGTACCCCAGATTAGGCAGCATAGTTGTCCCCCAGATTAGGAGCATAGTTGTCCCCCAGATTAGGAGCCTAGTTGTCCCCCAGATTAGGAGCATAGTTGTCCCCAAGATTAGGAGCCTAGTTGTCCCCAGATTAGGAGCATAGTTGTCCCCCAGATTAGGAGCATAGTTGTCCCCCAGATTAGGAGCATAGTTGTCCCCCAGATTAGGCAGCATAGTTGTCCCCCAGATTAGGAGCATAGTTGTCCCCCAGATTAGGAGCATAATTATCACCCAGATTAGGAGAATAGTTGTCCCCCAGATTAGGATCTTAGTTGTCCCCCAGATTAGGAGCATAGTTGTCCCCCAGATTAGGAGCATAGTTATCACCCAGATTAGGAGCATAGTTATCACCCAGTTTAGGAGCATAGTTGTCCCCCAGATTAGGCAGCATAGTTGTCCCCCAGATTAGGAGCATAGTTGTGCCCCAGATTAGGAGCATAGTTGTCCTCCAGATTAGGAGCATAGTTGTCCCCCAGATTAGGAGCATAGTTATCACCCAGATTAGGAGAATAGTTGTCCCCCAGATTAGGATCTTAGTTGTCCCCCAGATTAGGAGCATAGTTGTCCCCCAGATTAGGAGCATAGTTATCACCCAGATTAGAAGCATAGTTATCACCCAGATTAGGAGCATAGTTGTCCCCCAGATTAGGCAGCATAGTTGTCCCCCAGATTAGGATCATAGTTGTCCCCCAGATTAGGCAGCATAGTTATCCCCCAGATTAGGCAGCATAGATGTCCCCCAGATTAGGAGCATAGTTGTCCCCCAGATTAGGCAGCATAGATGTCCCCCAGATTAGGAGCATAGTTGTCCCCCAGATTAGGCAGCATAGTTGTCCCCCAGATTAGGAGCATAGATGTCCCCCAGATTAGGCAGCATAGTTATCCCACAGATCAGGCAGCATAGTTGTCCCCCATCTACCCTCATCACACCCCGTTACCACATCAGCATACAGTACTGCAAGGAGCTCACTCCTCCGAGGCTGCCAGTATGGTCAGTCTATTATACATCATCAGATTATTGTAAACCATCCTCCTCCAAGGCCAGACGTTCCTAGTCCCAGAACAGAAGTATTAGCCAATTTATTGGACCACTGTCTGCTCCGCAACATTCAGGCCCGGCTCGGCCCAGTAGCTCAATCAGTTCACTCACTGGACCACATCTCCCAGTCCGTCATCACCTCAGCAGCTATCAGCCCCTCTACTTCTCGCACAGGCAAGCTTGCACCCTGACATCTATGATGTAGGCTTACACACACATGCCAACAGAACCTCACACGTCACTAACACCTCACAAGGTTGGTCCACACCCAAACATAAGTCTTTTAGCATCTCCCCAGGGCTTCTTAAAGGAATACCCAGTCCCTAGACATCTTATTCCCTATCCAAAGGATAGGGGATAAGATGTCTGATTGCGGAGGTACCATCGCTGGGGACCCCCATGATCTCCCTGCTGCCCCTGGCATTTGTTTAGAACGTTGGGTGCAGTGCCGGAGGCTCATGACGTCATGGCCATGCCCCCTCAATGCAAGTCTATGGGAGGGGGCGTGACTTCTGTCACGCCCCCTCCCATAGACTTGCATTGAGGGGGTGTGGCCGTGGCATCATGAGCGGGCGTGGCCGTGGCATCATGAACCTCCGCCCCACATCGCCAGTCATTTGGCACAGAGCGAAGTTCCCTCTATGCACCGGATGTCTGGGGTGCCGCAGCCGAGATCGCGGGGGTCCTACCTCTGGTGGATAGGGGATAAGATGTCTAGGGCAGAGTACCCCTTTAAACTGTGTTGGTATCAACTACATGTCCTTCCACCAGCACTAGGCTCTTCCATAGGCTATGCCAGTTCCTGCACCTTCAACATTGGCTGCAAAAATGAAACTCATTTTGTATGGTGTATGCATCACATACGTTTACATACACCATATTAAGCATTCTTAAAAAGGCCAAATAAGGACATTTAAAGGGGAACTTCAGAGGAAGAATGTTTTTTTTTAAATCAACTGGTGCCAGAAAGTTATACAGATTTATAAATTACTTCTATTTAAAAATATTAATCCTTCCAGTACTTATTAGCTGCTGTATTTACAGAGGAATTTGTGTAGTTCTTTCCAGTCTGACCACAGTGCTCTCTGCTGCCACCTCTGTCCATGTGCTGCAAAATCTGTAGGCGCTATATAAATAAATAAAATAAAATAAAATGTCAGGAACTGTCAAGAGCAGGAGCAAATCCCCATAGCAAACAACTCCTGCTCTGGACAGTTCCTCATATGGACAGACAGGTGTCAGCAGAGAGCAATGTGGTCAGACTGGAAACAACAACACAACTTCCTCTGGAGCATACAGCAGCTGATAAGTACTGGAAGGATTAAGATTTTTATATAGAATAAATTCACAAAACTGTATACTCATCGCTTGAAATGATCCAAAAAAACACCCACAGTGGTTAAAGAGGTACTCCACCCCTAGACATCTTATCCCCTTTCCAAAGGATAGGGGATAAGATGTCTGATCGCAGGGGGGACCTGCCGCTGGGGACACCTGCAATCTCGGCTGCGGTACCCCAGACATCCGGTGCACGGAACAAATTTTGTTCCATGCTGGATTACTGTCGATGCAGGGCAGAGGCTGGTGACATCATAGTCACGCCCCCAACCCAGTGACGTAATGACCACGCCCCCTCAATGCAAGTCTATGGGAGGGGGCGTGACAGCCGTCACACCCCTTCCCATAGACTTGCATTGAGGGGGCGTGGCTGTGACATCACAAGCGGGGCATTACTGTGACGTCACGAGCCTCCGGAACTGCACCTGACGCTCCAAATGAACGCCGGGTGCAGCAGTGGGACCCCACGATCAGACATCTTATCCCCTCTAAAACGTATAGGGGATAATATGTCTGATTGCGGGGGTCCACCGCTGGGGACCCCCACGATCTTCCTGCTGCACCCTGCGTTAGTTTAGAGCGCCGGTTGCCCAAGTCGGAGGATCGTAACGTCACAGCCACACCCATAGACTTGCACTGAGGGGGTGTGGCCATGATGTCACAAGCCTCCCCTCCGCAACACCAGTCATCTGGCACGTAGCGAAGTTTGCTCCCTGCAACGGATGTCTGGGGTGCCGCAGCCACTGGGGACACCCACGATCAGACATCTTATCCCCTATTCTTTGGATAGGGGATACGATGTCTAGGGGCAGAGTACCCCTTTAAGGTTTGTGAAAACACCATCCCCCATCCATTTTAAGCCAGAATCTGAAAAGTCTGGGCATGCTGAAAGTTGAAGTTTTGCAACAGCTGGAGGCACCCTGGTTTAAAAAAAAACAAAAACATTGCTCCTCAGGTTGTTTGTCGTCATTTGTCTGCATTTTTTCATTCAGAATAGTCCGGGTCAGAGTCTCACGGTCTGAGGTCAAAGGTCACTGGACATCAATATCACCTACTTATGCAACCAATTCAATAGGCGGGTCATACAAGGAAACCTCTGCTTGTATACTGACAGACAATCGCATTATATAGTAATAATAATAGTACGAGAAATTTAGCCTTTGGGCATCAATAGGACGCAGGCTGCTCTTTTATTCGATTATTCTTTGTTTAATATGAATGCTATATGTGCTATATTGTCCTCCTGTGTCAGCCCACGCTCTATACAACGTGTTATTTCTGCATTAATAATTGAGAATTTGCTTCCTTGTGTCAATATTGTCTTGTCGAGAAGCCAAAATCCACACATCCGATGTGAGCGGCTGCAGATGGTGGAGCACAGAGGTGTGACTACTCCACGAGTCCAGGACAATACCCGAACGATACAATAAATATCACACAAAGGTTCTTATATGATTGATGGGGAAAACGTGCACGGAACGGCTGCGTCCTGACATGTCAGAGAAATACGACCAGACAGAACATTATGTTCCGACTAGTTTAGGTGTCATAGATTTATTCAAATCAATTTATAAGAATAATATAATACTATAATACAGAATAATAAGAATAATATAATACTATAATAATAAGAATAATATAATACTGCTCCTATATACAAGAATATAACTACTATAATACTGCTCCTATATACAAGAATATAACTACTATAATACTGCCTCCTATATACAAGAATATAACTACTATAATACTGCTCCTATATACAAGAATATAACTACTATAATATGGTCTCCTATATACAAGAATATAACTACTATAATACTGCTCCTATATACAAGAATATAACTACTATAATATGGTCTCCTATATACAAGAATATAACTACTATAATACTCCTCCTATATACAAGAATATAACTACTATAATACTGCTCCTATATACAAGAATATAACTACTATAATATGGTCTCCTATATACAAGAATATAACTACTATAATACTCCTCCTATATACAAGAATATAACTACTATAATACTGCTCCTATATACAAGAATATAACTACTATAATACTCCTCCTATATACAAGAATATAACTACTATAATACTGCTCCTGTATACAGGAATATAACTACTATAATACTGCCTCCTATATACAAGAATATAACTACTATAATACTGCTCCTATATACAAGAATACAACTACTATAATACTGCTCCTATATACAGGAATAGAACTATTATAATACTGCCTCCTATATACAAGAATATAACTACTATAATACAACCTCCTATATACAAGAATATAACTACTATAATACTGCTCCTATATACAGGAATAGAACTATTATAATACTGCCCCCTATATACAAGAATATAACTACTATAATACTGCCTCCTATATACAAGAATATAACTACTATAATACTGCTCCTATATACAAGAATATAACTACTATAACACTGCTCCTATATAAAAGAATATAACTACTATAATACTGCTCCCATATACAAGAATATAACTACTATAATACTGCTCCCATATTCAAGAATATAACTATTATAATACTGCCCCTATATACAAGAATATAACTACTGTAATACTGCTCCTATATACAAGAATATAACTACTATAATACTGCCTCCTATATACAAGAATATAACTACTATAATACTGCTCCTATATACAAGAATATAACTACTATAATACTGCTCCTATATATAAGAATTTAACTACTATAATACTGTTCCTATATACAAGAATATAACTACTATAATATGGTCTCCTATATACAAGAATATAACTACTATAATACTGCTCCTATATACAAGAATATAACTACTATAATACTGCTCCTATATACAAGAATATAACTACTATAATACAGCCTCCTATATACAAGAATATAACTACTATAATACTGCTCCTATATACAGGAATAGAACTATTATAATACTGCCCCTATATACAAGAATATAACTACTATAATACTGCCTCCTATATACAAGAATATAACTACTATGATACTGCTCCTATATACAAGAATATAACTACTATAATACCGCCTCCTATGTACAAGAATATAACTACTATAATACTGCACCTATATACAATAATATAACTACTATAATACTGCTCCTATATTCAAGAATATAACTACTATAATACTGCCCCCTATATACAAGAATATAACTACTATAATACTGCTCCTATATACAAGAATATAACTACTATAATACTGCCTCCTATATACAAGAATATAACTACTATAATACTGCTCCTATGTACAAGAATATAACTACTATAATACTGCTCCTATATACAAGAATATAACTACTATAATACTGCTCCTATATACAAGAATATAACTACTATAATACTGCTCCTATATACAAGAATATAACTACTATAATACTGCTCCTATATACAAGAATATAACTACTATAATACTGCTCCTATATACAAGAATATAACTACTATAATACTGCTCATATATACAAGAATATAACTACTATAATACTGCTCCTATATACAAGAATATAACTACTATAATACTGCTCCTATATACAAGAATATAACTACTATAATACTGCTCCTATATACAAGAATATAACTACTATAATACTGCTCCTATATACAAGAATATAACTACTATAATACTGCTCCTATATACAAGAATATAACTACTATTGTCACGATGCCGGCTGGCAGGAGGTGGATCCTCTGTGCCAGAGAGGGATAGCGAGGACCGTGCTAGTGGACCGGTTCTAAGACACTACTGGTTTTCACCAGAGCCCGCCGCAAAGCGGGATGGTCTTGCTGCGGCGGTAGTGACCAGGTCGTATCCACTAGCAACGGCTCACCTCTCTGGCTGCTGAAGATAGGCGAGGTACAAGGGAGTAGGCAGAAGCAAAGTCGGACGTAGCAGAAGGTCGGGGGCAGGCGGCAAGGTTCGTAGTCAGGGGAGATAGCAGAAGTTCTGGTACACAGGTTTTTAAACACACAAAACGCTTTCACTAGGCACAAGGGCAACAAGATCCGGCAAGGAAGTGCATGGGAGGAGGTTAGATATAGTCAGGGACCAGGTGGGAGCCAATTAAGGTAATTGGGCCAGGCACCAATCATTGGTGCACTGGCCCTTTAAGTCTCAGGGAGCTGGCGCGCGCGCGCCCTAGAGAGCGGAGCCGCGCGCGCCAGCACATGACAGCAGGGGACGGGAACGGGTAAGTGACCTGGGATGCGATTCGCGAGCGGGCGCGTCCCGCTGTGCGAATCGCATCCCCAACGGCCATGACAGAGCAGCGCTCCCGGTCAGCGGGACTGACCGGGGAGCTGCAGGGAGAAAGACGCCGTGAGCGCTCCGGGGAGGAGCGGGGGCCCGGAGCGCTAGGCGTAACAGTACCCCCCCCCTTAGGTCTCCCCTTCTCTTTGTCCGGTAACTGCCTCCCCTGGGATGAGGACACCGGGAAAGGATGGAGGGATTCCTCAACGGCAGGCAGAACCGCAGGAGTAGGAATGGGGAGAGAGGGCAGAGGGCGAGACCTGGCACGGGGCAGTGTGACACCAGGACGAGGGCCATGAGGGGACACAGAGGCTTGCCTGATGGGACTGGGAGGGGGGGAGGGGCATTTCCTGTGGCCGGCAGAGTCCTTAATGACCTTAGGGGGACCGGATACAGGAGGAACCACAGGGTCACGGCAGGGAGTACTGGGAACCGGTTGAAGGCAGTCCTTGGAACAAGAGGGACCCCAACTCTTGATCTCCCCAGTGGACCAATCCAGGGTTGGGGAATGGTGTTGAAGCCAGGGTAGTCCAAGGAGAACTTCAGAAGTGCAATTAGGAAGGACAAAAAATACAATTTCCTCGTGATGAGGTCCGATGCACATTAGGAGGGGCTCCGTGCGGTAACGCACGGTGCAATCCAACCTGGCTCCGTTGACCGCGGAAATGTGGAGTGGCTTGACAAGACGGGTCACCGGAATGCGGAATTTATTCACAAAGGACTCCCGAATAAAATTCCCAGAAGCTCCAGAGTCCAGGCAGGCCACGGCTGAGAGGGGAGAGCTGGCTGAAGTAGAAATCCGAACAGGCACCGTGAGACGTGGAGAAGCCGACTTGGCATCAAGAGACGCCACACCCACGAGAGCTGGGTGCGAGCGTGCGTTTCCCAGACGTGGAGGACGGATTGGGCAATCCACCAAAAAATGTTCAGTACTGGCACAGTACAGACAAAGATTCTCTTCCTTACGGCGATTCCTCTCTTCCAGGGTCAGGCGAGACCGATCCACTTGCATGGCCTCCTCGGCGGGAGGCCTAGGCGCAGATTGCAGTGGAGACTGTGGGAGAGGTGTCCAGAGATCTAAGTCTTTTTCCTGGCAGAGCTCTTGATGCCTCTCAGAAAAACGCATGTCAATGCGAGTGGCTAGATGAATGAGTTCATGCAGGTTAGCAGGAGTCTCTCGTGCGGCCAGAACATCTTTAATGTTGCTGGATAGGCCTTTTTTAAAGGTCGCGCAGAGAGCCTCATTATTCCAGGATAGTTCAGAAGCAAGAGTACGGAATTGTATGGCGTACTCGCCAACGGAGGAATTACCCTGGACCAGGTTCAGCAGGGCAGTCTCAGCAGAAGAGGCTCGGGCAGGTTCCTCAAAGACACTTCGAATTTCCGAGAAGAAGGAGTGTACAGAGGCAGTGACGGGGTCATTGCGGTCCCAGAGCGGTGTGGCCCATGACAGGGCTTTTCCAGACAGAAGGCTGACTACGAAAGCCACCTTAGACCTTTCAGTAGGAAACTGGTCCGACATCATCTCCAAGTGCAGGGAACATTGCGAAAGAAAGCCACGGCAAAACTTAGAGTCTCCATTAAATTTGTCCGGCAAGGACAGGCGGAGGCTAGGAGCGGCCACTCGCCGCGGAAGGGGTGCAGGAGCTGGCGGAGGAGATGGTTGTTGCTGCTGTAGCTGTGACTGGAGTTGCTGTGTCATGGTGGTCAAGTACGACAGCTGGTGATCTTGTTGCGCTATCTGTTGCGACTGCTGGGCGATCTGACGAGCTTGCTGGGCGACCAGCGTAGGGAGGTCAGCGACAACTGGCAGAGGAACTTCAGCGGGATCCATGGCCGGATCTACTGTCACGATGCCGGCTGGCAGGAGGTGGATCCTCTGTGCCAGAGAGGGATAGCGAGGACCGTGCTAGTGGACCGGTTCTAAGACACTACTGGTTTTCACCAGAGCCCGCCGCAAAGCGGGATGGTCTTGCTGCGGCGGTAGTGACCAGGTCGTATCCACTAGCAACGGCTCACCTCTCTGGCTGCTGAAGATAGGCGAGGTACAAGGGAGTAGGCAGAAGCAAAGTCGGACGTAGCAGAAGGTCGGGGGCAGGCGGCAAGGTTCGTAGTCAGGGGAGATAGCAGAAGTTCTGGTACACAGGTTTTTAAACACACAAAACGCTTTCACTAGGCACAAGGGCAACAAGATCCGGCAAGGAAGTGCATGGGAGGAGGTTAGATATAGTCAGGGACCAGGTGGGAGCCAATTAAGGTAATTGGGCCAGGCACCAATCATTGGTGCACTGGCCCTTTAAGTCTCAGGGAGCTGGCGCGCGCGCGCCCTAGAGAGCGGAGCCGCGCGCGCCAGCACATGACAGCAGGGGACGGGAACGGGTAAGTGACCTGGGATGCGATTCGCGAGCGGGCGCGTCCCGCTGTGCGAATCGCATCCCCAACGGCCATGACAGAGCAGCGCTCCCGGTCAGCGGGACTGACCGGGGAGCTGCAGGGAGAAAGACGCCGTGAGCGCTCCGGGGAGGAGCGGGGGCCCGGAGCGCTAGGCGTAACAACTATAATAGCAAATTGAGAAAAAGGTTGCTTCTGCACTCACCCTTCTTGCGCTGTGTCACTGAGTTAGTCCATGTACGGCCGGCCGCTGTACGGGAGATGATACGGAGAGATCGCTGCAGCCGGAGCTGAGCGGTGACAGCTACGAGCTCGTTTCGCGGTTTAAACCGCTTCTTCATATAGTATATAACTACTATAATACTGCTCCCATATACAAGAATATAACTACTATAATACTGCTCCTATATACAAGAATATAACTACTATAATACTGCTCCTATATACAAGAATATAACTACTATAATACTGCTCCCATATACAAGAATATAACTACTATAATACTGCTCCCATATTCAAGAATATAACTATTATAATACTGCCCCTATATACAAGAATATAACTACTGTAATACTGCTCCTATATACAAGAATATAACTACTATAATACTGCTCCTATATACAAGAATATAACTACTATAATACTGCTCCCATATACAAGAATATAACTACTATAATACTGCTCCCATATTCAAGAATATAACTATTATAATACTGCCCCTATATACAAGAATATAACTACTGTAATACTGCTCCTATATACAAGAATATAACTACTATAATACTGCTCCTATATACAAGAATATAACTACTATAATACTGCCTCCTATATGCAAGAATATAACTACTATAATACTGCTCCTATATACAAGAATATAACTACTATAATACTGCTCCTATATACAAGAATATAACTACTATAATACTGCTCCTATATATAAGAATTTAACTACTATAATACTGCTCCTATATACAAGTATTTAACTATGTTAATGCTCTTTTTAATCATTGTAACATGGAGCCTATTGGAATACCGATAGCATTTTCATGTGGATCAGACATCACACATTAGCTTAGTCTTATTGTGTAGACATCTCTCTTTAGTATTTCTGTATTTTTGTACTGTGTTCACTTTTTCTAGTACACATTACGCTCACACATATCAAATGTTAATATTATCTTAAATCCTATCCAGAATGGTAATAAATCTTCTCTTTTCCCTGGAAGCAGCTCAGAAAAAGACTTGAGACATTACTTAGGAATGCAAATGTGAGCATGAGGTAATGATAAGGTGTCAGCACGTAAAGACGCCATTGTCTGTATAACATATCTGTACTTTCAGGTGACTGTCAGGATAAGCCATCCTGTGTATACTTGAGGAGAAACACTATTTCTGGCCATTATGTAATAGCATAGAGGATGGAGGACATTATAGAACAGTGCTAAGCAGTGTAAGCACTAGGGTTGCTGAATTCACTGCATTTAGCAGCTTCTGTGTGTGCCTCTTTAGTCCTCTGAAGCTTACTCCTCCTCCTACTGTTGATTTATGGATCTTGGTCAGACTAGCTCAGACTATAGGGTATTAGACGAACCTACTTTGTCCCAAGTATGGACACAATTAATTGACCTTGGCTCTTGTTATGCCAGGTGCCTCAAAACCCCCATTAAAGGGGTATTTTGGGATTTATGTTTCCTTGAATGTGAGGCAGAGGCAGAAACGCTAGTCTAGTTACCAATATATGCTGGTGGACACAGGACACGGTCATTTTCCACCAACACAAGCACAGATCCTTGGAAAGCATGTCCATTACTTAAACCACCTTATGTTGAATAACCCTTTTATGAATATAATGGTGCCTATTTTTTTCTTCAATAAAGTCACATTATATGGACCCACAGATGATAGCAGTTCTTTGTGGCTGGGCCCCTGACAGCAGTTCCAGCCAAAAGGCCCAAATAGAGGTCCAGTGCCCTATCCTATGTAACTCACATCACCTAAGACATCCATCCTTCTGTTGCTCTTCATCTTTGGTTCCACCATACAGTCAGGTCACCTAATGGGGTTTTGTTCTTCGTTATCTACAGCATTCCATAAATATCGGCAGCTATAAATGGCGTAACAAGTCGTCACATCCAGACTGGAGATCTTCTCACTTTATTCTGGAAGGCACCACGGTGTCCAGGCTATTCCTGCCCGCTCTATCAGGTTACAGGGTGCCGGTTATTTCTGAGCGCAGAATACCAGCGATGTCTATAGAAGTATTATGGGGAACATTGCTGGAATACAAACGGGTGTGTTTTATCTAGGAAACGCAAAGTCCAAAATAACAGAAAAGATTATAATGATACGTATATAAATAAGGTGGGGGGGGGGGATATAAGGTTTCATGGAGATCGAGCACTGGAATGTAATGTCACCAGATTCGGACACAGTTTCGTAGACCTTAAAGGGGTACTCTGGTGGAAAACTTTTTTTTTTTTAATGAACTGGTGCCAGAAAGTTAAACAGATTTGAAAACAACTTCTATTAAAAAATCTTTATCCTTCCAGTACTTTTTAGCAGCGGTATGCTACAGCAGAAATTCTTTGCTTTTTGAATTTCTTTTTTGTCTTGTCCACAGTGCTCTCTGCTGACACCTCTGTCTGTGTCCGAAACTGTCCAGAGTAGCATAGGTTTGCTATGGGGATTTTTTCTCCTGCTCTGGACAGTTCCTGATACGGGCATCAGGTGTCAGCAGAGAGCACTGTGGACAAGACAAAAAAAGAAATTGTAGCTTACAGCTGTTAAAAAGTACTGGAAGGGTAAAGATTTTTTATTAGAAGTAATTTACAAATTTGTTTAACTTTCTGGAACCAGTTGATTAAAATTTTTTTTATTTCACCGGAGTACCCCTTTAAGGGTACGTTCAGATGTATGCAGATTTTATGCGCAGGATTTGATGTACAGGATTTTCTGCTGCATATTTCAATGCAAACTAAATGACTGAGCACAGCTTCTAATCTGAAGTTACAAATCCTACACATCAAATCTACATGTGAATGTACCCTAAAGAGGTACTCCCCCCTAGACTTCTTATCTCCTATCCAAAGGATAGGGGATAAGATGTCTGATTGTGGGGGTCCCGCTGCTGGGGATCTCCCTGAGGCACCCGGCATTCCTTTAGGTGCAGTGCCAGAGGCTTGTGACATCACGGCCATGCCCCCTCAATGCAAGTCTATGGGTGGGGGCGTGACGGATGTCACGCCCCCTCCCATAGACTTGCATTGAGGGGGCATGGTCGTGACATCATGAGCTGGGCTTGGCCGTGATGTCACGAGCCTCCGCCCCGCATCGCCAGTCATCCGGCACGGAGCAAAGTTTTCTCTGTGCTCCAAATGTCTGAGGAGCCGTAGCTGAGATCGCGGGGGTCCCCAGCGACAGAACCCCCGCGATCAGAGATCTTATCCCGTATCCTTTGGAAAGGGGCCAAGATGTCTAGGGGCGGAGTACCCCTTTAAAGGTCTATAAAGGGTAAAGTTTTTCTTTCCAACAACCTTACCTTAAATTTGGACAATAACGTTTTTGTTAGGCTGTTCAAACGAATTCCTAAGGCTAGGACTCTCACCAATCAGTTGTGGTCTCGGAAGGAACCTGCATACCTGCAAACAGTCCAGCATCTGATAGGACAATCCAGTGTCACGTAACCACTCCACCCCCCCCCCCCCCCCCTCCACTCCGACATGACAGACATCTCTTCCAAATATAGAGCGGAGTGATGTGTGCACTTCTTCTAGACACCTTCTGGCGGTATTTTTAAGACCCTTATAATGGGTATAATAGCCACTTCAGAGCTGACAGAGTCCTCTTGTGCTGCCTTATTTGCCCCGCTGACAGATTCCCTTTGAGCACCTGACAGCCCACAGCAAAACATTGACCCGCACCTCCATTATCTCCACAACTGTTGTCACCATCTCATAAACTGGCGATGAAGAACCCCGGATAATCCCCGTCACTACAGCGTCAGGCAGCTGCCAGCTCGGTGCCAGCCGTCCAATTACCGCCACTTCATATTCAGATGATACCACCGCCCGGGCTCTTCTACAGATTGGATAATCTTTTTTGTTAAGTGTTTAAGCGGTGCGGTTTGTTATCGGTCCAGACAGACAGACAGGGCGGAGGTGGCTCGTCTGTGACAAGGACAATATTGTACAAGGAGATAATGTCTGTGAAGTATGACGGCATTTCCTGACTGTTGGGGCAGCACGCGTCTCAGTTAGGTTTGATTTTTGCCATGGAGAGTTAATAGAACTAGTGTTATAGCGCCAAAGATTTTGACATTATTTTAGTGTTTAATGATATTAATGTAAAGCAGTGGGCACTGCTGGGTGATGGTTGCTGCTTTCAATTGTGAACATGTTCTTTAGGGGCATAACTCTCCAGCCATTACATTATTAAAGGGGTACTCCGCCCCTAGACATCTTATCCCCTATCCAAAGAATAGTGGACAAGATCTCTGATCACAGGGGTCCCAGCGCTGGGGACTCCCGCGATCTCGGCTGCGACACCCCAGACACCCCGGTGAACATAGCGAACTTCGCTCCATGACAGATGACTGGTGATGTGGGGCGGAGGCTCTTGACGTCACGGCTATGCCCCCTCAATGCAAGTCTATTGGAGGTCGTCACGTACCTTCCCATAGACTTGCATTATGGGGACGTGTCCATGATGTCACGAGCGGGGCACTGCCGTGACATCACGAGCCTCTGGCTCTGCATCCGACGCTCTAAACGAACGTCGGGTGTAGCAGGAAGAACGCGGTGGTCCCCAGGGGTGGGACCCCCATGATCAGACATCTTATCCCCTATCCAAACGATGTATAACTAGTGATGAGCGGCAGGGGCCAAATTCAAATTTGCGATGTATCGCAAATATATTGACGATTATTTATCCTATATTCGCAAAATTTGCACATTTGCTATGTTTGTTCACTTGGAAAATGCACATGGAAAATACGAATGAAAATTTGCATAAAAATTCACATGTGAAAAAAAAAGAATATTCGTCATTACAAATATATGGCACAATATTCGCAAAATCATGAAGTGCCGATATTAGTTATAAAAATTTGCATTACAAATATTCGTGCTCAACACTATGTATAACATGTCTAGGGGTGGAGTACCTCTTTAACACCACCACTACAGAAAGCCAATTCCCCCTTGGGGCCCAATATATAGTTTTTATTTAATTGCTAGTGCCGGGCACAGCTGATATTACTGTATCGGTCCTCTTTAAAATGGGACTGTCCTGTCTTTTTATGATTTTGTCAAACAACAACACAACTTCCTCTGGAGCATACAGCAGCTGATAAGTACTGGAAGGATTAAGATTTTTATATAGAATAAATTCACAAAACTGTATACTCATCGCTTGAAATGATCCAAAAAAACACCCACAGTGGTTAAAGAGGTACTCCACCCCTAGACATCTTATCCCCTTTCCAAAGGATAGGGGATAAGATGTCTGATCGCAGGGGGGACCTGCCGCTGGGGACACCTGCAATCTCGGCTGCGGTACCCCAGACATCCGGTGCACGGAACAAATTTTGTTCCATGCTGGATTACTGTCGATGCAGGGCAGAGGCTGGTGACATCATAGTCACGCCCCCAACCCAGTGACGTAATGACCACGCCCCCTCAATGCAAGTCTATGGGAGGGGGCGTGACAGCCGTCACACCCCTTCCCATAGACTTGCATTGAGGGGGCGTGGCTGTGACATCACAAGCGGGGCATTACTGTGACGTCACGAGCCTCCGGAACTGCACCTGACGCTCCAAATGAACGCCGGGTGCAGCAGTGGGACCCCACGATCAGACATCTTATCCCCTCTAAAACGTATAGGGGATAATATGTCTGATTGCGGGGGTCCACCGCTGGGGACCCCCACGATCTTCCTGCTGCACCCTGCGTTAGTTTAGAGCGCCGGTTGCCCAAGTCGGAGGATCGTAACGTCACAGCCACACCCATAGACTTGCACTGAGGGGGTGTGGCCATGATGTCACAAGCCTCCCCTCCGCAACACCAGTCATCTGGCACGTAGCGAAGTTTGCTCCCTGCAACGGATGTCTGGGGTGCCGCAGCCACTGGGGACACCCACGATCAGACATCTTATCCCCTATTCTTTGGATAGGGGATACGATGTCTAGGGGCAGAGTACCCCTTTAAGGTTTGTGAAAACACCATCCCCCATCCATTTTAAGCCAGAATCTGAAAAGTCTGGGCATGCTGAAAGTTGAAGTTTTGCAACAGCTGGAGGCACCCTGGTTTAAAAAAAAACAAAAACATTGCTCCTCAGGTTGTTTGTCGTCATTTGTCTGCATTTTTTCATTCAGAATAGTCCGGGTCAGAGTCTCACGGTCTGAGGTCAAAGGTCACTGGACATCAATATCACCTACTTATGCAACCAATTCAATAGGCGGGTCATACAAGGAAACCTCTGCTTGTATACTGACAGACAATCGCATTATATAGTAATAATAATAGTACGAGAAATTTAGCCTTTGGGCATCAATAGGACGCAGGCTGCTCTTTTATTCGATTATTCTTTGTTTAATATGAATGCTATATGTGCTATATTGTCCTCCTGTGTCAGCCCACGCTCTATACAACGTGTTATTTCTGCATTAATAATTGAGAATTTGCTTCCTTGTGTCAATATTGTCTTGTCGAGAAGCCAAAATCCACACATCCGATGTGAGCGGCTGCAGATGGTGGAGCACAGAGGTGTGACTACTCCACGAGTCCAGGACAATACCCGAACGATACAATAAATATCACACAAAGGTTCTTATATGATTGATGGGGAAAACGTGCACGGAACGGCTGCGTCCTGACATGTCAGAGAAATACGACCAGACAGAACATTATGTTCCGACTAGTTTAGGTGTCATAGATTTATTCAAATCAATTTATAAGAATAATATAATACTATAATACAGAATAATAAGAATAATATAATACTATAATAATAAGAATAATATAATACTGCTCCTATATACAAGAATATAACTACTATAATACTGCTCCTATATACAAGAATATAACTACTATAATACTGCCTCCTATATACAAGAATATAACTACTATAATACTGCTCCTATATACAAGAATATAACTACTATAATATGGTCTCCTATATACAAGAATATAACTACTATAATACTGCTCCTATATACAAGAATATAACTACTATAATATGGTCTCCTATATACAAGAATATAACTACTATAATACTCCTCCTATATACAAGAATATAACTACTATAATACTGCTCCTATATACAAGAATATAACTACTATAATATGGTCTCCTATATACAAGAATATAACTACTATAATACTCCTCCTATATACAAGAATATAACTACTATAATACTGCTCCTATATACAAGAATATAACTACTATAATACTCCTCCTATATACAAGAATATAACTACTATAATACTGCTCCTGTATACAGGAATATAACTACTATAATACTGCCTCCTATATACAAGAATATAACTACTATAATACTGCTCCTATATACAAGAATACAACTACTATAATACTGCTCCTATATACAGGAATAGAACTATTATAATACTGCCTCCTATATACAAGAATATAACTACTATAATACAACCTCCTATATACAAGAATATAACTACTATAATACTGCTCCTATATACAGGAATAGAACTATTATAATACTGCCCCCTATATACAAGAATATAACTACTATAATACTGCCTCCTATATACAAGAATATAACTACTATAATACTGCTCCTATATACAAGAATATAACTACTATAACACTGCTCCTATATAAAAGAATATAACTACTATAATACTGCTCCCATATACAAGAATATAACTACTATAATACTGCTCCCATATTCAAGAATATAACTATTATAATACTGCCCCTATATACAAGAATATAACTACTGTAATACTGCTCCTATATACAAGAATATAACTACTATAATACTGCCTCCTATATACAAGAATATAACTACTATAATACTGCTCCTATATACAAGAATATAACTACTATAATACTGCTCCTATATATAAGAATTTAACTACTATAATACTGTTCCTATATACAAGAATATAACTACTATAATATGGTCTCCTATATACAAGAATATAACTACTATAATACTGCTCCTATATACAAGAATATAACTACTATAATACTGCTCCTATATACAAGAATATAACTACTATAATACAGCCTCCTATATACAAGAATATAACTACTATAATACTGCTCCTATATACAGGAATAGAACTATTATAATACTGCCCCTATATACAAGAATATAACTACTATAATACTGCCTCCTATATACAAGAATATAACTACTATGATACTGCTCCTATATACAAGAATATAACTACTATAATACCGCCTCCTATGTACAAGAATATAACTACTATAATACTGCACCTATATACAATAATATAACTACTATAATACTGCTCCTATATTCAAGAATATAACTACTATAATACTGCCCCCTATATACAAGAATATAACTACTATAATACTGCTCCTATATACAAGAATATAACTACTATAATACTGCCTCCTATATACAAGAATATAACTACTATAATACTGCTCCTATGTACAAGAATATAACTACTATAATACTGCTCCTATATACAAGAATATAACTACTATAATACTGCTCCTATATACAAGAATATAACTACTATAATACTGCTCCTATATACAAGAATATAACTACTATAATACTGCTCCTATATACAAGAATATAACTACTATAATACTGCTCCTATATACAAGAATATAACTACTATAATACTGCTCATATATACAAGAATATAACTACTATAATACTGCTCCTATATACAAGAATATAACTACTATAATACTGCTCCTATATACAAGAATATAACTACTATAATACTGCTCCTATATACAAGAATATAACTACTATAATACTGCTCCTATATACAAGAATATAACTACTATAATACTGCTCCTATATACAAGAATATAACTACTATTGTCACGATGCCGGCTGGCAGGAGGTGGATCCTCTGTGCCAGAGAGGGATAGCGAGGACCGTGCTAGTGGACCGGTTCTAAGACACTACTGGTTTTCACCAGAGCCCGCCGCAAAGCGGGATGGTCTTGCTGCGGCGGTAGTGACCAGGTCGTATCCACTAGCAACGGCTCACCTCTCTGGCTGCTGAAGATAGGCGAGGTACAAGGGAGTAGGCAGAAGCAAAGTCGGACGTAGCAGAAGGTCGGGGGCAGGCGGCAAGGTTCGTAGTCAGGGGAGATAGCAGAAGTTCTGGTACACAGGTTTTTAAACACACAAAACGCTTTCACTAGGCACAAGGGCAACAAGATCCGGCAAGGAAGTGCATGGGAGGAGGTTAGATATAGTCAGGGACCAGGTGGGAGCCAATTAAGGTAATTGGGCCAGGCACCAATCATTGGTGCACTGGCCCTTTAAGTCTCAGGGAGCTGGCGCGCGCGCGCCCTAGAGAGCGGAGCCGCGCGCGCCAGCACATGACAGCAGGGGACGGGAACGGGTAAGTGACCTGGGATGCGATTCGCGAGCGGGCGCGTCCCGCTGTGCGAATCGCATCCCCAACGGCCATGACAGAGCAGCGCTCCCGGTCAGCGGGACTGACCGGGGAGCTGCAGGGAGAAAGACGCCGTGAGCGCTCCGGGGAGGAGCGGGGGCCCGGAGCGCTAGGCGTAACAGTACCCCCCCCCTTAGGTCTCCCCTTCTCTTTGTCCGGTAACTGCCTCCCCTGGGATGAGGACACCGGGAAAGGATGGAGGGATTCCTCAACGGCAGGCAGAACCGCAGGAGTAGGAATGGGGAGAGAGGGCAGAGGGCGAGACCTGGCACGGGGCAGTGTGACACCAGGACGAGGGCCATGAGGGGACACAGAGGCTTGCCTGATGGGACTGGGAGGGGGGGAGGGGCATTTCCTGTGGCCGGCAGAGTCCTTAATGACCTTAGGGGGACCGGATACAGGAGGAACCACAGGGTCACGGCAGGGAGTACTGGGAACCGGTTGAAGGCAGTCCTTGGAACAAGAGGGACCCCAACTCTTGATCTCCCCAGTGGACCAATCCAGGGTTGGGGAATGGTGTTGAAGCCAGGGTAGTCCAAGGAGAACTTCAGAAGTGCAATTAGGAAGGACAAAAAATACAATTTCCTCGTGATGAGGTCCGATGCACATTAGGAGGGGCTCCGTGCGGTAACGCACGGTGCAATCCAACCTGGCTCCGTTGACCGCGGAAATGTGGAGTGGCTTGACAAGACGGGTCACCGGAATGCGGAATTTATTCACAAAGGACTCCCGAATAAAATTCCCAGAAGCTCCAGAGTCCAGGCAGGCCACGGCTGAGAGGGGAGAGCTGGCTGAAGTAGAAATCCGAACAGGCACCGTGAGACGTGGAGAAGCCGACTTGGCATCAAGAGACGCCACACCCACGAGAGCTGGGTGCGAGCGTGCGTTTCCCAGACGTGGAGGACGGATTGGGCAATCCACCAAAAAATGTTCAGTACTGGCACAGTACAGACAAAGATTCTCTTCCTTACGGCGATTCCTCTCTTCCAGGGTCAGGCGAGACCGATCCACTTGCATGGCCTCCTCGGCGGGAGGCCTAGGCGCAGATTGCAGTGGAGACTGTGGGAGAGGTGTCCAGAGATCTAAGTCTTTTTCCTGGCAGAGCTCTTGATGCCTCTCAGAAAAACGCATGTCAATGCGAGTGGCTAGATGAATGAGTTCATGCAGGTTAGCAGGAGTCTCTCGTGCGGCCAGAACATCTTTAATGTTGCTGGATAGGCCTTTTTTAAAGGTCGCGCAGAGAGCCTCATTATTCCAGGATAGTTCAGAAGCAAGAGTACGGAATTGTATGGCGTACTCGCCAACGGAGGAATTACCCTGGACCAGGTTCAGCAGGGCAGTCTCAGCAGAAGAGGCTCGGGCAGGTTCCTCAAAGACACTTCGAATTTCCGAGAAGAAGGAGTGTACAGAGGCAGTGACGGGGTCATTGCGGTCCCAGAGCGGTGTGGCCCATGACAGGGCTTTTCCAGACAGAAGGCTGACTACGAAAGCCACCTTAGACCTTTCAGTAGGAAACTGGTCCGACATCATCTCCAAGTGCAGGGAACATTGCGAAAGAAAGCCACGGCAAAACTTAGAGTCTCCATTAAATTTGTCCGGCAAGGACAGGCGGAGGCTAGGAGCGGCCACTCGCCGCGGAAGGGGTGCAGGAGCTGGCGGAGGAGATGGTTGTTGCTGCTGTAGCTGTGACTGGAGTTGCTGTGTCATGGTGGTCAAGTACGACAGCTGGTGATCTTGTTGCGCTATCTGTTGCGACTGCTGGGCGATCTGACGAGCTTGCTGGGCGACCAGCGTAGGGAGGTCAGCGACAACTGGCAGAGGAACTTCAGCGGGATCCATGGCCGGATCTACTGTCACGATGCCGGCTGGCAGGAGGTGGATCCTCTGTGCCAGAGAGGGATAGCGAGGACCGTGCTAGTGGACCGGTTCTAAGACACTACTGGTTTTCACCAGAGCCCGCCGCAAAGCGGGATGGTCTTGCTGCGGCGGTAGTGACCAGGTCGTATCCACTAGCAACGGCTCACCTCTCTGGCTGCTGAAGATAGGCGAGGTACAAGGGAGTAGGCAGAAGCAAAGTCGGACGTAGCAGAAGGTCGGGGGCAGGCGGCAAGGTTCGTAGTCAGGGGAGATAGCAGAAGTTCTGGTACACAGGTTTTTAAACACACAAAACGCTTTCACTAGGCACAAGGGCAACAAGATCCGGCAAGGAAGTGCATGGGAGGAGGTTAGATATAGTCAGGGACCAGGTGGGAGCCAATTAAGGTAATTGGGCCAGGCACCAATCATTGGTGCACTGGCCCTTTAAGTCTCAGGGAGCTGGCGCGCGCGCGCCCTAGAGAGCGGAGCCGCGCGCGCCAGCACATGACAGCAGGGGACGGGAACGGGTAAGTGACCTGGGATGCGATTCGCGAGCGGGCGCGTCCCGCTGTGCGAATCGCATCCCCAACGGCCATGACAGAGCAGCGCTCCCGGTCAGCGGGACTGACCGGGGAGCTGCAGGGAGAAAGACGCCGTGAGCGCTCCGGGGAGGAGCGGGGGCCCGGAGCGCTAGGCGTAACAACTATAATAGCAAATTGAGAAAAAGGTTGCTTCTGCACTCACCCTTCTTGCGCTGTGTCACTGAGTTAGTCCATGTACGGCCGGCCGCTGTACGGGAGATGATACGGAGAGATCGCTGCAGCCGGAGCTGAGCGGTGACAGCTACGAGCTCGTTTCGCGGTTTAAACCGCTTCTTCATATAGTATATAACTACTATAATACTGCTCCCATATACAAGAATATAACTACTATAATACTGCTCCTATATACAAGAATATAACTACTATAATACTGCTCCTATATACAAGAATATAACTACTATAATACTGCTCCCATATACAAGAATATAACTACTATAATACTGCTCCCATATTCAAGAATATAACTATTATAATACTGCCCCTATATACAAGAATATAACTACTGTAATACTGCTCCTATATACAAGAATATAACTACTATAATACTGCTCCTATATACAAGAATATAACTACTATAATACTGCTCCCATATACAAGAATATAACTACTATAATACTGCTCCCATATTCAAGAATATAACTATTATAATACTGCCCCTATATACAAGAATATAACTACTGTAATACTGCTCCTATATACAAGAATATAACTACTATAATACTGCTCCTATATACAAGAATATAACTACTATAATACTGCCTCCTATATGCAAGAATATAACTACTATAATACTGCTCCTATATACAAGAATATAACTACTATAATACTGCTCCTATATACAAGAATATAACTACTATAATACTGCTCCTATATATAAGAATTTAACTACTATAATACTGCTCCTATATACAAGTATTTAACTATGTTAATGCTCTTTTTAATCATTGTAACATGGAGCCTATTGGAATACCGATAGCATTTTCATGTGGATCAGACATCACACATTAGCTTAGTCTTATTGTGTAGACATCTCTCTTTAGTATTTCTGTATTTTTGTACTGTGTTCACTTTTTCTAGTACACATTACGCTCACACATATCAAATGTTAATATTATCTTAAATCCTATCCAGAATGGTAATAAATCTTCTCTTTTCCCTGGAAGCAGCTCAGAAAAAGACTTGAGACATTACTTAGGAATGCAAATGTGAGCATGAGGTAATGATAAGGTGTCAGCACGTAAAGACGCCATTGTCTGTATAACATATCTGTACTTTCAGGTGACTGTCAGGATAAGCCATCCTGTGTATACTTGAGGAGAAACACTATTTCTGGCCATTATGTAATAGCATAGAGGATGGAGGACATTATAGAACAGTGCTAAGCAGTGTAAGCACTAGGGTTGCTGAATTCACTGCATTTAGCAGCTTCTGTGTGTGCCTCTTTAGTCCTCTGAAGCTTACTCCTCCTCCTACTGTTGATTTATGGATCTTGGTCAGACTAGCTCAGACTATAGGGTATTAGACGAACCTACTTTGTCCCAAGTATGGACACAATTAATTGACCTTGGCTCTTGTTATGCCAGGTGCCTCAAAACCCCCATTAAAGGGGTATTTTGGGATTTATGTTTCCTTGAATGTGAGGCAGAGGCAGAAACGCTAGTCTAGTTACCAATATATGCTGGTGGACACAGGACACGGTCATTTTCCACCAACACAAGCACAGATCCTTGGAAAGCATGTCCATTACTTAAACCACCTTATGTTGAATAACCCTTTTATGAATATAATGGTGCCTATTTTTTTCTTCAATAAAGTCACATTATATGGACCCACAGATGATAGCAGTTCTTTGTGGCTGGGCCCCTGACAGCAGTTCCAGCCAAAAGGCCCAAATAGAGGTCCAGTGCCCTATCCTATGTAACTCACATCACCTAAGACATCCATCCTTCTGTTGCTCTTCATCTTTGGTTCCACCATACAGTCAGGTCACCTAATGGGGTTTTGTTCTTCGTTATCTACAGCATTCCATAAATATCGGCAGCTATAAATGGCGTAACAAGTCGTCACATCCAGACTGGAGATCTTCTCACTTTATTCTGGAAGGCACCACGGTGTCCAGGCTATTCCTGCCCGCTCTATCAGGTTACAGGGTGCCGGTTATTTCTGAGCGCAGAATACCAGCGATGTCTATAGAAGTATTATGGGGAACATTGCTGGAATACAAACGGGTGTGTTTTATCTAGGAAACGCAAAGTCCAAAATAACAGAAAAGATTATAATGATACGTATATAAATAAGGTGGGGGGGGGGGATATAAGGTTTCATGGAGATCGAGCACTGGAATGTAATGTCACCAGATTCGGACACAGTTTCGTAGACCTTAAAGGGGTACTCTGGTGGAAAACTTTTTTTTTTTTAATGAACTGGTGCCAGAAAGTTAAACAGATTTGAAAACAACTTCTATTAAAAAATCTTTATCCTTCCAGTACTTTTTAGCAGCGGTATGCTACAGCAGAAATTCTTTGCTTTTTGAATTTCTTTTTTGTCTTGTCCACAGTGCTCTCTGCTGACACCTCTGTCTGTGTCCGAAACTGTCCAGAGTAGCATAGGTTTGCTATGGGGATTTTTTCTCCTGCTCTGGACAGTTCCTGATACGGGCATCAGGTGTCAGCAGAGAGCACTGTGGACAAGACAAAAAAAGAAATTGTAGCTTACAGCTGTTAAAAAGTACTGGAAGGGTAAAGATTTTTTATTAGAAGTAATTTACAAATTTGTTTAACTTTCTGGAACCAGTTGATTAAAATTTTTTTTATTTCACCGGAGTACCCCTTTAAGGGTACGTTCAGATGTATGCAGATTTTATGCGCAGGATTTGATGTACAGGATTTTCTGCTGCATATTTCAATGCAAACTAAATGACTGAGCACAGCTTCTAATCTGAAGTTACAAATCCTACACATCAAATCTACATGTGAATGTACCCTAAAGAGGTACTCCCCCCTAGACTTCTTATCTCCTATCCAAAGGATAGGGGATAAGATGTCTGATTGTGGGGGTCCCGCTGCTGGGGATCTCCCTGAGGCACCCGGCATTCCTTTAGGTGCAGTGCCAGAGGCTTGTGACATCACGGCCATGCCCCCTCAATGCAAGTCTATGGGTGGGGGCGTGACGGATGTCACGCCCCCTCCCATAGACTTGCATTGAGGGGGCATGGTCGTGACATCATGAGCTGGGCTTGGCCGTGATGTCACGAGCCTCCGCCCCGCATCGCCAGTCATCCGGCACGGAGCAAAGTTTTCTCTGTGCTCCAAATGTCTGAGGAGCCGTAGCTGAGATCGCGGGGGTCCCCAGCGACAGAACCCCCGCGATCAGAGATCTTATCCCGTATCCTTTGGAAAGGGGCCAAGATGTCTAGGGGCGGAGTACCCCTTTAAAGGTCTATAAAGGGTAAAGTTTTTCTTTCCAACAACCTTACCTTAAATTTGGACAATAACGTTTTTGTTAGGCTGTTCAAACGAATTCCTAAGGCTAGGACTCTCACCAATCAGTTGTGGTCTCGGAAGGAACCTGCATACCTGCAAACAGTCCAGCATCTGATAGGACAATCCAGTGTCACGTAACCACTCCACCCCCCCCCCCCCCCCCTCCACTCCGACATGACAGACATCTCTTCCAAATATAGAGCGGAGTGATGTGTGCACTTCTTCTAGACACCTTCTGGCGGTATTTTTAAGACCCTTATAATGGGTATAATAGCCACTTCAGAGCTGACAGAGTCCTCTTGTGCTGCCTTATTTGCCCCGCTGACAGATTCCCTTTGAGCACCTGACAGCCCACAGCAAAACATTGACCCGCACCTCCATTATCTCCACAACTGTTGTCACCATCTCATAAACTGGCGATGAAGAACCCCGGATAATCCCCGTCACTACAGCGTCAGGCAGCTGCCAGCTCGGTGCCAGCCGTCCAATTACCGCCACTTCATATTCAGATGATACCACCGCCCGGGCTCTTCTACAGATTGGATAATCTTTTTTGTTAAGTGTTTAAGCGGTGCGGTTTGTTATCGGTCCAGACAGACAGACAGGGCGGAGGTGGCTCGTCTGTGACAAGGACAATATTGTACAAGGAGATAATGTCTGTGAAGTATGACGGCATTTCCTGACTGTTGGGGCAGCACGCGTCTCAGTTAGGTTTGATTTTTGCCATGGAGAGTTAATAGAACTAGTGTTATAGCGCCAAAGATTTTGACATTATTTTAGTGTTTAATGATATTAATGTAAAGCAGTGGGCACTGCTGGGTGATGGTTGCTGCTTTCAATTGTGAACATGTTCTTTAGGGGCATAACTCTCCAGCCATTACATTATTAAAGGGGTACTCCGCCCCTAGACATCTTATCCCCTATCCAAAGAATAGTGGACAAGATCTCTGATCACAGGGGTCCCAGCGCTGGGGACTCCCGCGATCTCGGCTGCGACACCCCAGACACCCCGGTGAACATAGCGAACTTCGCTCCATGACAGATGACTGGTGATGTGGGGCGGAGGCTCTTGACGTCACGGCTATGCCCCCTCAATGCAAGTCTATTGGAGGTCGTCACGTACCTTCCCATAGACTTGCATTATGGGGACGTGTCCATGATGTCACGAGCGGGGCACTGCCGTGACATCACGAGCCTCTGGCTCTGCATCCGACGCTCTAAACGAACGTCGGGTGTAGCAGGAAGAACGCGGTGGTCCCCAGGGGTGGGACCCCCATGATCAGACATCTTATCCCCTATCCAAACGATGTATAACTAGTGATGAGCGGCAGGGGCCAAATTCAAATTTGCGATGTATCGCAAATATATTGACGATTATTTATCCTATATTCGCAAAATTTGCACATTTGCTATGTTTGTTCACTTGGAAAATGCACATGGAAAATACGAATGAAAATTTGCATAAAAATTCACATGTGAAAAAAAAAGAATATTCGTCATTACAAATATATGGCACAATATTCGCAAAATCATGAAGTGCCGATATTAGTTATAAAAATTTGCATTACAAATATTCGTGCTCAACACTATGTATAACATGTCTAGGGGTGGAGTACCTCTTTAACACCACCACTACAGAAAGCCAATTCCCCCTTGGGGCCCAATATATAGTTTTTATTTAATTGCTAGTGCCGGGCACAGCTGATATTACTGTATCGGTCCTCTTTAAAATGGGACTGTCCTGTCTTTTTATGATTTTGTCAAATTTTGCTTGTAGAAGTCTCTGTTCTTAATGTGGCCATGGACCTTGCTTGTTGCTCTTATGTGGCAGCCGGCGCTGCAGCCACTTTAAGTTATTTAGCAGTGTCTGACGGACGATTTGCATGTGATGCAGCTATTGTAGAGATAACACATTGTTAGGTGAAGATCTCTGTGAGGGACAGTGAGCAGTAAACAATACAGTGCACATAAACACCGGCAGACATCTGACTCCAAAAAGACACAATTTTTGGATGTTAATTTAAAAAAACGTAAAAAGTCCTCTAATGCAGCGTGTTTTTATTTAACCTGTTAATTATTACCAGATGCTATCTTTTTACTCATAGCCGAACATGTTGCCATAACTTTGAAATTAATTTTGCCTTAAAAACAAAGCAGAAGTCTATGGGTGACCTAACAGTGTTATACAGGCAAAACTGAACTTTTAAAACGTTTGCTCATCTGTTTCCTGGAGTACCAGAGCTGACACTGTAATGGAGGATAACCAAACTACCGACCGCGTCAGCCTTAAGTGCCCGGCCCGATAACCCAAGGATGGGTTAAGTAAAATTGTTTACAGATGTGGATATTACTTGGATAATATTTTGGTGTGTATTGCTGTTTGTATATACCGTACTTGTGAAAAATGTGCACACACAAAAAAGTGTAAATACAATGATAGATTCTCCCCTAGGTGTCTGTTGTGTATTGGGCAGACGTCGTGCCTTTGTGCCCTTTGCTGTTGCTGCCAAATGTGGCCAATGATAGCTCTGCAGGGCTGGCGGTGTCCTGTTGTTTAGCACGAGGCAGAAAACCATTCATAGACTACAAGCTGCCATAAAATGTGCATAGATGAGGCTTAGTGAGTGCAGGACATGGCGGCACAAGTCAGTAAAGGAGTAAATCACAGTGCGTGTCCTCCGCCTCCTCCACAATTACCAGGATATAAATTATAGGTACAATCCCTGACCCTCCATGTACAATGTCAGGAAAGCGACAAAGAGGAGGTGAAGGAGATCCTGGGCACCAAGAGCCAGAAGAGATCAGAGGAGCTCAGTGTTGGATACAACAGATAGATGGATTGATGGATGGATGGATAGATAGATATGAGATAGATAAATAGATAGATATGAGATAGATAGATAGATAGATAGAAAGAAAGATCGATAAATAGATAGACATATATGAGATAGATAGATAGATATGATAGATATGAGATAGATAATAGATAGATAGATAGATAGATAGATAGATATGAGATAGATATAAGATGGAGATAGATAGATAGATAGATATGAGATAGATAGATAGATAGAAAGATCAATAAATAGATAGACATATATGAGATAGATAGATATGAGATAGATAGATAGATATGAGATAGATAGATAGATAGATATGAGATAGATATAAGATGGAGATAGATAGATAGATAACTAGATAAATAGATAAATAGATAGATATGAGATAGATAGATGATAGATAGATAGATAGATATGAGATAGATATAAGATGGAGATAGATAGATAAATAGATAAATAGAGAGATAAGAGATGGATAGAAGATATATAGATAAATCCCCTCCTGACCTGTTCTCTCCTTCCATTAACCCTTTATACAAACAGGACCTCTCCTATTTCATTCCCATTCAGCGACTAAAAATATTGTTTAGTGGAAGCGACACGAGTTCTCCCGCGAGCTGTAGACGTTGCGGTTCGGCTGAGTTATTTTTATGTGAAATTACAGTTCTAGTGTTACACGGAGTCTTACAGCGAGCGCAGATGTAGAAAGAAGAAGAATATTCCGATGAGAAGGGCGAGATGTTACCCCCTGACCTCAGCCGAGGCTCCTCAGGGCTTAAACGTTACGGCGAAGTTCACACATTGTAAAATGAAAACAATAGGTAGAAAAAAACACAGTTTTTTTTAAATAATCTAATAAGGTGTTCTATAAAAAGGCATCCATCAGTGCGCAGATTGCTCCTACACTGCTGTTATTTCTTAATTCAATCTGCACTGACAGACGCTTTTTCGCAGACTTTCATACAACACATTATTAGATTAAAAAACTGCTTCTTTTTTCCTATTTTCTGCCTCTTTTGTGTACATTTTACAGTGTGTGAACTGTAATGGTTAAAAGGGGTACTCCACTGCCGCAGCATTCGGAACATTTTGTTTTGAACGCTTGGAACGGGCAGCAGGAGTCGTGACATTATGGCCACACCCCTTGTGTTGTCATGTCACGCCCCCTCAATGCAAGTCTAATGGAGGGGGCAGCTGAAAGAACTCCTGACAGAGCAGTGTTTGCCATTCTGGGTGCCTCCAGCTGTTGCTCCACTGAACCTCCACTGATCCTGAGAACCACTGAACCTCTACTGATCCTGAGAACCACTGAACCTCTAGTGATCCTGAGAACCACTGAACCTCTAGTGATCCTGAGAACCACTGAACCTCTACTGATCTTGAGAACCACTGAACCTCTACTGATCCTGAGAACCACTGAACCTCTACTGATCCTGAGAACCACTGAACCTCTACTGATCCTGAGAACCACTGAATCTCCACTGATCCTGATAACCATTGAACCTCTACTGATCCTGAGAACCACTGAACCCCCACTGATCCTGAGAACCACTGAACCTCTACTGATCCTGAGAACCACTGAACCCCCACTGATCCTGAGAACCACTGAACCCCTACTGATCCTGAGAACCACTGAACCTCTACTGATCCTGAGAACCACTGAACCTCTACTGATCCTGAGAACCACTGAATCTCCACTGATCCTGAGAACCATTGAACCTCTACTGATCCTGAGAACCACTGAACCCCCACTGATCCTGAGAACCACTGAACCTCTACTGATCCTGAGAACCACTGAACCCCCACTGATCCTGAGAACCACTGAACCCCCACTGATCCTGAGAACCACTGAACCTCTACTGATCCTGAGAACCACTGAACCTCCACAGATCCTGAGAACCACTGAACCCCCACTGATCCTGAGAACCACTGAACCTCTACTGATCCTGAGAGCCACTGAACCTCTACTGATCCTGAGAACCACTGAACCTCCACTAATCCTGAGAACCACTGAACCCCCACTGATTCTGAGAACCACTGAACCTCTACTGATCCTGAGAACCACTGAACCTCTACTGATCCTGAGAACCACTGAACCTCCACTGATCCTGAGAACCACTGAACCTCTACTGATCCTGAGAACCACTGAACCTCCACTGATCCTGAGAACCACTGAACCCCTACTGATCCTGAGAACCACTGAACCTCTACTGATCTTGAGAACCACTGAACCTCTACTGATCCTGAGAACCACTGAACCTCCACTGATCCTGAGAACCACTGAACCTCTACTGATCCTGAGAACCACTGAATCTCCACTGATCCTGAGAACCACTGAACCTCTACTGATCCTGAGAACCACTGAACCCCCACTGATCCTGAGAACCACTGAACCTCTACTGATCCTGAGAACCACTGAACCCCCACTGATCCTGAGAACCACTGAACCTCTACTGATCCTGAGAACCACTGAACCTCCACAGATCCTGAGAACCACTGAACCCCCACTGATCATGAGAACCACTGAACCTCTACTGATCCTGAGAACCACTGAACCTCTACTGATCCTGAGAACCACTGAACCTCCACTAATCCTGAGAACCACTGAACCCCCACTGATTCTGAGAACCACTGAACCTCTACTGATCCTGAGAACCACTGAACCTCTACTGATCCTGAGAACCACTGAACCTCCACTAATCCTGAGAACCACTGGACCTCCACTGATCCTGAGAACCGCTGAACCTCTACTGATCCTGAGAACCACTGAACCTCTACTGATCCTGAGAACCACTGAACCCCTACTGATCCTGAGAACCACTGAACCCCCACTGATCCTGAGAACCACTGAACCTCTACTGATCCTGAGAACCACTGAACCTCCACTAATCCTGAGAACCACTGAACCTCTACTAATCCTGAGAACCACTGAACCCCCACTGATCCTGAGAACCACTGAACCTCCACTGATCCTGAGAACCACTGAACCTCTACTGATCCTGAGAACCACTGAATCTCCACTGATCCTGAGAACCACTGAACCTCTACTGATCCTGAGAACCACTGAACCCCCACTGATCCTGAGAACCACTGAACCTCTACTGATCCTGAGAACCACTGAACCCCCACTGATCCTGAGAACCACTGAACCCCCACTGATCCTGAGAACCACTGAACCTCTACTGATCCTGAGAACCACTGAACCTCCACAGATCCTGAGAACCACTGAACCCCCACTGATCATGAGAACCACTGAACCTCTACTGATCCTGAGAACCACTGAACCTCTACTGATCCTGAGAACCACTGAACCTCCACTAATCCTGAGAACCACTGAACCCCCACTGATTCTGAGAACCACTGAACCTCTACTGATCCTGAGAACCACTGAACCTCTACTGATCCTGAGAACCACTGAACCTCCACTAATCCTGAGAACCACTGGACCTCCACTGATCCTGAGAACCGCTGAACCTCTACTGATCCTGAGAACCACTGAACCTCTACTGATCCTGAGAACCACTGAACCCCTACTGATCCTGAGAACCACTGAACCCCCACTGATCCTGAGAACCACTGAACCTCTACTGATCCTGAGAACCACTGAACCTCCACTAATCCTGAGAACCACTGAACCTCTACTAATCCTGAGAACCACTGAACCCCCACTGATCCTGAGAACCACTGAACCTCCACTGATCCTGAGAACCACTGAACCTCCACTGATCCTGAGAACCACTGAACCTCCACTGATCCTGAGAACCACTGAACCCCCATTGATCTTGAGCTCCTCTAAACGTCTCATCATGAGAACCACTGTAAAATCACTGTTTTTCAGCATTTTTGATGACTCCCCCCCATTTATACATATAGTGGATCTCATTTGTCAAAACTGTCAAACAACAGAGCTACCCATAGCAACCAATCACAGCTCAGGTATTAAGACTGCTCTTATTGGTTGCTATGGGCAACAAGGCCGGTTCCCCTGCTTGTCAGTCCTGACAGATAGGACCTGCGTGTTTTTGTAGATCTGGCACTTGTGTATAACTCACTCACTTTTACTGTTTTCTCGTAGTGAGTTGGTGGAGTAAAACCACAGAATTGCGCGGAATAGTAATTACTGTGTAGAATGATTGGTTTGTGATGGCGGAGGCGAATTACAGGTTCGCGTTCCTCCTCCTCCCTGTTTTCTCTTTCTGACTACAAAGGCAGGAAATGTCTGAGGGAGCGATAACTACAGATTATGTCAGCTGCACTAACTCCATGATGGCGCTACGTAATGAGGACAGCTGGCAGCAGGTACATTCCATATAACCAGGGCCACCATAACAACAATACAGGTGGTGCTGACATCAGGGGCCAAGACGACAAAGGGGCCCGACTGCTCTAACTCCATGATGGCGCTACGTATTGAGGACAGCTGGCAGCAGGTACATTCCATATAACCAGGGCCGCCATAAGGACAATACAGGTGGTGCTGACATCAGGGGCCAAGACGACAAAGGGGCCCGACTGCTCTAACTCCATGATGGAGCTATGTAATGAGGACAGCTGGCAGCAGGTACATTCTATATAACCATGGCCACAATACAGGTGTACTAATATCAGGGGCCGAGACCACAAAGGGGCCCGACTGCTCTAACTCCATGATGGCGCTACGTAATGAGGACAGCTGGCAGCAGGTACATTCCATATAACCAGGGCCGCCATAAGAACAATACAGGTGGTGCTGACATCAGGGGTCAAGACGACAAAGGGGCCCGACTGCTCTAACTCCATGATGGCGCTACGTAATGAGGACAGCTGGCAGCAGGTACATTCCATATAACCAGGGCCGCCATAAGGACAATACAGGTGGTGCTGACATCAGGGGCCAAGACGACAAAGGGGCCCGACTGCACTAACTCCATGATGGAGCTACTTATTGAGGACAGCTGGCAGCAGGTACATTCCATATAACCAGGGCCACAATACAGGTGTACTAATATCAGGGGCCGAGACCACAAAGGGGCCCATATTGGTCACCCCATAGGACTTGTCCTACATCAGCACTATTTAATGAGCAATATGGTGATACCATACAATATATGTAACCAGGCAGTCTGTGATTGGATGATGTTGTCACAACGAGTGTTATGTCACACAGATGGTGATGTCACACAGTGGAAGCAGTGAGGTCACCCAACATCTGTATAGCAGGTTAGTCTGTGATTGGATCATGAGTTCATAATGAGTGTGATGGTCACCCACCCGCTTAGGACTAGGTGACTCTGACTGCCGGGACCTGGGTTTGGGAGAAGAGGGGTTAACAGCTGGACCACTAGGGGTTAACATTCCTTTCCCTGGGAGGGGACTTTAGAGCACCCCTACTGGGTATATATGGCCCCCCCTCCCTCTTCACTTCTCTCCTCCTATTTGATCACTCACCAGCGTTGTTTACATTTAAATAGTTGTTAAGATTTTATAGTACTAAAACAATCACACAACACGGACACATATATAAATATATATATATATATATATATATATATTAGGTCAGTCTGTGATTGGATGGTGATGTCACACAGTGGGAGCAGTGAAGTCACACAACATATATATATATATATATTAGGTCAGTCTGTGATTGGATGGTGATGTCACACAGTGGGAGCAGTGAGGTCACACAACATATATATATATATATATAGTAGGTCAGTCTGTGATTGGATGGTGATGTCACACAGTGGGAGCAGTGAAGTCACACAACACATATATGGTAGATCAGTCTGTGATTGGATGGTGATGTCACACAGGGGGAGCAGTGAGGTCACACAACACATATATAGTAGGTCTGTCTGTGATTGGATGGTGATGTCACACAGTGGGAGCAGTGAGGTCACACAACATATATATAGTAGGTCTGTCTGTGATTGGATGGTGATGTCACACAGTGGGAGCAGTGAAGTCACACAACATATATATGGTAGATCAGTCTGTGATTGGATGGTGATGTCACACAGTGGGAGCAGTGAAGTCACACAACATATATATAGTAGGTCAGTCTGTGATTGGATGGTGATGTCACACAGTGGGAGCAGTGAGGTCACACAACATATATATATAGTAGGTCTGTCTGTGATTGGATGGTGATGTCACACAGTGGGAGCAGTGAGGTCACACAACATATATAGTAGGTCTGTCTGTGATTGGATGGTGATGTCACACAGTGGGAGCAGTGAGGTCACACAACATATATATATATATATATATATATATATATATATATATATATAGTAGGTCTGTCTGTGATTGGATGGTGATGTCACACAGTGGGAGCAGTGAGGTCACACAACACATATATAGTAGGTCTGTTTGTGATTGGATGGTGATGTCACACAGTGGGAGCAGTGAGGTCACACAACATATATAGTAGGTCTGTCTGTGATTGGATGGTGATGTCACACAGTGGGAGCAGTGAGGTCACACAACATATATATTGTAGGTCAGTCTGTGGTTGGAAAGTGATGTCACACAGTGGGTACTGTGGGCAGTGGCGTAGCGGAGGCCCTCTGCAGCCCCTACGGTGTGAGGAGGGGGGGGGGGGGGTTGGGCGGCCCAGTCGCAATATTGCAAGTTTTGGAAGGTTTTGTTTTTACGCTGTACACTTTACGGTTAAAATGACATGTTTTCTTCCTTCTGTGGGTCAATATGATTAAAATGATCCCCATGTTATATGTTTTTCGATTATTGTACTGCTTTAAAAAAAATCTCAAACTTTAACAAAATTAGTAAGTTTAAAATCACTCTAGGTTGACCACCTATAATTTTCTCATTTTTCCATATACAGGGATGTATGAGGACTCATTTTTTGCGCCGTGATCTGTAGTTTTTATTGGTAGCACTTTTGCATATATATAAATGTTTTAATCACTTTTTATTAATATATTTATTTTTTTGGGAATGTAATGTGACAAAAAAAATTGCGTTGAATGCGAATATTCAAAATACTAATTTTTACCGCGACTATATGAGCACTTCGCAATTTTGCGAACATTAGTTTTCATTCTTCACAGTACACATCACTGATGTGTACTGTGTAAAAAAAAAAAATTGATAGTGTAAGGCTGCTTTCACACTATAAAACAACTTCCGTTACGTACGCCCGTTAGGAAATCAGCAGTTATACGGTCGGTAAAAAATAACTAACTGGCGTTAGAAAATCCCATTATAGTCTATGAGATTTTTCTAATATCCGTTTTAACCTGTTATCGCCCGTTATTAATAACGGCGGTTATTTTGTGACAGGCGATAGTAACGGGAGAATTAGTGCATGCACTATTTCTCCCGTTACTATTGCCCATCAAAAAATAACGTCCGTTATTAATAACGGGCGATAATGGGTTAAAATGGCTATTAGAAAAATCCCATAGACTATAATGGGATTTTCTAACAGCTGTTAGAAAATCCGGGCATCTAAAATGGCGGATCCACATGTGAGGACATGGGGCAAGGAATCCTGGGAAGGCGGGAAGAAGGGTCGGCGGGATGACCCTGAATCACATGCAGCCACCCATGTGATGTCACAGCCCTATATAATCGGCAGCCATCATGCGGCCAGTCACATCAGCGTTCTATTACATAGTGAGAGAGGGACAGACAGCGCTGTGTTGCACAGAAATGTTTACATTCGCAAAGAATGCATACATCGCCACTATTCTATCATGGGAATCGCTTCATTAAACTCCATTTAGTGCGGTCCAGGCTCCATTTAAAATGGCGGATCCATACGTGAGGACATGTGGCAAGGAATTCTGGGAAGGCGGGAACATGGGTCGGCGGGATGACCCTGAATCACATACATCATGCAGCCTATCAGCAGCCAGCCACCCCTGTGATGTCACAGCCCTATATAATCGGCAGCCATCTTGCGGCCAATCACTTCAGCCTTTTATTGCAGAGAGAGAGAGAGAGAGAGAGAGAGGGACAGACAGCATTTTTACAGCAGCGATTTACCTCAAGCCCCAATCCAGCCTAGAAGCACTGATAGGGAAGGGAGTGAGATTGAGAGAGAAAGTGCAATTTTGGGTGGAGTACACAGCGACTGTGTGCTGCCGCACTTGTGTGTACAACAACTGAAAAGCTAACACCATCTGACACCCCCAGTCAACAGTCGGTGGGTTCCTCAGACACAACCCTCAGTTGGCATGGCCCGGGAGCAGTCCGTATCCTCCCATTGCCTCTGCCCTATGCTGTTCCCTCTCCTAGAGAAGTATCTTATGCTGTGGGTTCAGCTCCACTATTTACTGAGGACGATCTAATAGAGGATAGTCAGCAGCTACTGGACAGCCAAGAAGGGGCGGAGACATGCGCCGCTTGCTCCGCTAGGCGGCCAAGTAGTGATGCGGAGAGTGACATGGGAGGCGGTGTTGCAAGTGTTCAGGGTCCTGAAGCAGACACTGTTGGGGAACCTGAGGAGGACATCAGTGAGATGCAGACACAACTCGATGATGATGAAGCCAATTGCACTTGGGAGCCGGGTGCAGAAGGGGCTTCATCATCATCATCATCATCAGGAGAAGAGGGTAGCAGGTTGCCCATGAGGCAGCAGTTGAGCCAGCAAGGTGGTAGCATGGTTGACAGTCAGCATGGTGGCAGACGTGGAAAGTCTGGAGCCAAACATGCCCGGGCTAGACCACCGGCTTTGTGTCAGCCTACCTTCCCAAGAGGTAGTGGAACAGAGGTTCCTGGAGTCGGCAGCAGTAGCAGTCAATCAGTGTGGACTGTTGGTGGGAAAATCAGCTACTCATTCAGCCACTATATGGTCTCCTCATGCTTCCGCCACCTCCAGGCTGTGTCAATCAGCTGCTATATGGACTCCTCATGCTTCCGTCACCTCCAGGCTGTGTCACTGTACCGCCATGTGGTCTCCTCATGCTGCTGGCACATTAAATAAAGCTTTTTAGGTTAATCTATTCAAATCTTCAATTTAAATGTTAAAAAATATCTTTAATCTTTTCAATTGTGAGGCCCTATGGTCTTGTTAGACTGTTGCCACCTTCACGCTGGGTCATTCAGCCACTATATGGCCTCCTCATGCTGCCAACACCTCCACACTGTGTCATTCAGCCACTATATGGCCTCCTCATGCTGCCAACACCTCCACACTGTGTCATTCAGCCACTATATGGCCTCCTCATGCTGCCAACACCTCCATGCTGTGTCATTCAGGCACTATATGGTCTCCTCATACTGATGCCACCTCCATGCTCTGTCATTGTGCCGCTCTGCGGCAGTGATTATAATAGCGATGCCGGTAATCTGCATGTTATTCTGAATAACAGTATTATTTCACTAACCCAGCACACACCCTATGCATGTTACAGCAAGGCAAAGTGTTCTACACCCATATTGAGGCTCTCTGTAGGCCAGAAACTGCCGTTTTTTATACATATTTGCCGCAAATAAATTCGGGCCGAACCAATTTTTTTGGGAAAATTCGGTCAAATTGAATTTTTTCTAAATTCGCTCATCTCTAATGGAGATGTCACACAGTGGGGGCAGTGAGATCACACAACATGTATAGCAAGTCAGTCTGTGATTGGATGGTGATGTCATCATGAGTGCTGTGAGGTCACAGTCTATGCACCAGGCCTTTCTGTCATTGTATTATGATGATGTCATCATGTGTGTAGTGAAGTCACATAGTCTATGTAGCATGTCATTTTGCAATTGAATGATGACATCATAACGCGTGCAGTGAGGTCACAGAGTACTGTAGTAGGGAGTCCTGGATAAGTTTGCCTTCATTTTGGCCAGTGACCATGTGAGCCATTTATTCTTAGCTATTTGGACCAGTTCTTCCAAATCAATGGGCCTTCGGCTGTCCGGGCATGCTGGAAGTTGTAGTTTTGCAACAACTGGAGGCACCCTGGTTGGGAATCATGGTTTTAGACACAGGTTCATTACATCCTGTGTCCATCCTGTGAATAAGTCTGAGCTGCAATACCTCACCCAAAAACAAGAGGGCGCTGTTTCTGCAAAACAAAAAGCAGACTCTTTAAAGGGGGTTATATATACATCAACTGGCTCTAGAAAGTTAAACAGATTTGTAAATGACTTCTATTAAAAAATCTTAATCCTTTCAGTACTTATGAGCTGCGGAAGTTGAGTTGTTCTTTTCTGTCTAAGTGCTCTCTGATGACACCTGTCTCTGGAACTGTCCAGAGTAGAAGCAAATCCCCATAGCAATAACCTCTTCTACTCTTTGCAGTTCCTGAGACAAGCAGAGATGTCAGCAGAGAGCACTGTTGTCAGACAGAAAAGAACAACTCAACTTCAGTAGCTGATAATTATTATTTTTATTTTTTAATAGATACAAATCTGTTGAACTTTCTGGAGCCAGTCGTTGTATAAAAAAAAGTTTTTCCGGGAATACCCGTTTAATACGAATCTGATAGTTGGTCACTTTCCAAACCGGAGAATTTGGTGCCAGTGTATAATGTGATACCCGCTCAGACGCCTTTCTCCAAAAACTCGAAACTATCAGTTTACATACAAATTCCTTCACCTTTCAGGAGAACCGAACACTTTTTTTCCTCTCTGGGATAGTTGTATGAAAAGCAATACAGACCCCTGAATGTCCAATAGGGCTACTAGTAATGCAGAACTGCATAAAATGTAGCAACATTTTTAACCCCTTGAGGACGCAACAATTTTTCATTTTTTCTTTTTTTTTTCTCCTCGCATCTTAACAGCCATTACTTTTTCATTTATCCACCTACAGACTCATATGAGGACTTGTTTTATGCTGGTCGAATTGTATTTTGTAATGACATTGCTTATTTAAAAAAAAAAATTGCACAAAACAAAATAAAAAAAAATTCTGGGACAAAATTGTGGAAAAAAAAACTAAATTGTGCACATTTTGTGGGTTTTGTTGATACTTAGTGCACTTTACAGTTAAAATGGCAGGTTATCTTTATTCTGTAGGTCCATACGATTACAGTGATACCTATTTATATAGGTTTTGTTTTATTCTACTATTTTAAAAAATTATAACTTTCTTGTAAGAAAATGAGAATGCGTAAAATTGTCCTCTTCTGACCCCTTTAACACTTATTTTTCCGTATACGGCAATGTAATTTTTTTCGCTGGAATCTGTAGTTTTTATCCCTACCATTTTTGTTTTAATTGGACTGCATTATTTTTGTTTAGAAAAATTGGAAAAAGGGATTTTTTTGAAACTTGTATTTGGGTAGGAGTTTATTAACATTAAAAAACACATTTTATTTTTATTTATTTTTTATACAATTTTTTTTGTCCCAATAGGAAACTATTACATGTAATCTTTTTATTGCAAACACTTTTTCATGCTATACCATAATAGAAAGAGGAGTCCCAGCACTCACCAAAAATTCTAGCAAAATAGTAGTTTTATTCCATATGCTCAGTAAAACATGACGTGTTTTGGCATTAAAGGGGTTGTGCGCTGCCCTGCAGTTTGGAGCTCCGCTCACAGCGTCCGGAAGTTCATTACACCGAATGCTGTGTGCGGGCTTCCGTGTTTGCGGCCGCCGGGTGTGACGTCACGCCCGGCCCCTTCGTGACGTCTCTCCCGCCCCCTCGGTATGTCACGCCCGCCCCCTCTATCAAAGTCTATGGGAAGGGGGCGTGACGTTACGCCCGGCGGCCGCGAATACGGAAGCCCGCACACAGCGTTCAGAGTAATGAACTTTCAGACGCTGTGAGCGGAGCTCCGAACTGCAGGGCAGCGCACAACCCCTTTAAGCCTTCCTCCTCTGTAGAGGAAGGCTTAATGCCGAAACGCGTCCTGTTCTACTGAGTATATGGAATTAAACTACTATTTTGCTTGAAGTTTTGGTGAGTGCTGAGACTCCTCTTTCTATTATGCATTAATTTATCCACGTGCACCACCGGCTGCAGAAGTGCCGACCTTCATTTACCAAATAATGCTATACCATAGCACAGCACTGATCAGTGTTATCGGTGCTCTATTACTACAGGCTGGTGAGGCTGCCTGTATACTGAGAGCACTGATTTGATGGCACAGAGGCAGATGAGGGCTCTTCAGCCATCAATGTCCGCTGATTGGGACCCCGCAATGGTGCCGGGGAGGTCCCAGTCAGCCCCCTAAGCTAGCCAACATTGATAGCAGCCATTGCTCACTTGTCAGTGTGCTTCATACACCTGGACTGTGACCAAGGTGGACATGTGCATCTTGTGTCATTAAGATGTTAAAACCCCCACAAGAGATGTAACATCAGATACATCTGTCACCCAGCTTTTTCAGATACCTAAATGGTAAACCTGCTTAGGTAGAAGTGATTCAGGACCAGCAACAGCATTAGGTAGGCCATTGAGACTATAAAACTGGCCATACATGTTAGATACCACTGCTAAACCATCAAATATTGGTGGGATTCTTCGACCATCTAATGTGTATGCTGACCTTCTGGTGACCAGATGTCTGGGAAGAGACAGTTTGGGCCTCTTGTAGGGCTGAAACAACCAATTGACAATAGTTAATAATAAAAAATAGTTATACACAATTTTCATAATCAATGAGTTGGTCTGCCTACCCAGCCACCCGCACTGCTGGCCCGGATCATCTTGGCGCCTGCGCAGTTTCCAGACTACGCTAAGAGATGGTGGTGCTGGACATCTCACTGTGCGCATGAGATCTCCAAGCGGGGAGGGCCTACTTATTTAGGTAAACTGAAAATTAATATTTACTAAGGGGGTGTGCTACAGTTACCAGCAGGCCAGCCCTACTGGCACAGCAGTGGGCCAACCTATGTGGCCCTTACCGATCACTTGAATGAAAGCACTGTACCAATTTATAGCCCCCCAAAGAGTTCCACCCCCCCCCCCCCAATAAAATAGGTAACAAAAGGTAAGAAGTGAAATTGGCAGGTCCTCGAGCCTATGTGAACCCAAAAGCCCCTTGGTTCCATAGAAGAAATCAGTATTATCAATGGCACATGGTAGTTGGGGTATTGGGCTATTACAGACTCTATACTTTGGCTCTGGAGCTTCAAGTCATGGCTTCGGTACGGCAGCTAATCCTCATAGATGGCATTGGCTAAGACAAAGGCATAGAAGTAGTAGGAAGCTCCGTTCTATTTCATCTCTTCTTATACAGGCCGCCTGTGGTTGGTCCATTATAGACATGTGCCTAGAAAAACTAATTGGAGCCAACAGGAAACGAGATATCGCAAAACTTTCCTAGTTCCACTGCCATTTTTCTTCTAGCCATAGTCCGAGTCTACAGTGGTTGGGCCATCATTGATGCAGCATTGGTGCCATATGCTACCTAGACTTTTTGAGTGTGAGGATTCAGTGTATCATTACCATTACTAGAGATATTCTGAAAATCCTAGACTTCCATTGGTGGTTCCGCCAACACACTTAGTAGAGTAAACTTTCCTTATGATCCGCACAATCTCCCGAGAAGATCCTGGAGAGAAATAATTAAACTAAGTAAATGTGAGCCATTCATTGGAATAAAAAAACAAAACAAAAAGAGATGTCTAGATACCCGGTTCGTGTGCAAGTGTTAGATACATGACTTTCTGTCGGGCTCTCAGGAGAAAACACGAAATTAAAGATGGAGGTTTAACAAGGTGCAATACAATGGAGAATTCCTGCCTGTTTCCTGTTGAGGTGTTGGCGTCATATCTACCGTCAGCTGGGGCCCGGCGTCACTCATGCATCCCTAATGTTAACACAGGAGCTGAACATCCCCTGTAGGATACCACTCGGGGGGTTTGTCTTAAACCTATGTTTTGCTCTATTAGATGTCTAATAAAGACCCAGGAGCCAGGAAGATTATTTCTTCTAACTATTCGCTAAAGGTCACGCTTCTGCGGTGTACATCTTCCTCTGCCCCTGATCAATAAGGCACTTGGCAGCAGTCAGTTGTGTACAGACGCCGGTCCCACGCCTCATTACTTATGCTGGTCTGGGAGTAAATTTTTCATCTAACAGACTTCAATGAGAAATTCATTAAATGAACTTGAAATAGGAGCCGGAAATAAGAGGAGAGAAAAGAAAATACTTTCCTGGCCATAGTGGGGAGGATGTTGTGATATGGAGGAGACTCCACTGTGCTGGGACCTGCAGGCACTTACCAGGGGCCACTGGTCCAACATTTTCTTTTATATTTACAAAAAATTTATATATTTTTTCACTGTCATTTTCCTTCTTCCTTCTTCACTGCCTTTTTACCCGTTCTCCTTCTCCTCTTCTTTCTCCATCTCTCTTCCTCCTTCACTTCCTCCTTCTATTCTTTTCATTATATTTTCCTTTATGTTTGCCCTTCTCATCTTCTTCTCATCTTCTTCTCTTCCTCCTCCTCTTCTCTATTATCCTTTACTTTATTGTCCTTCTCCTTATCTTCACCTCTTCCTCCTCCATCTCCTTCTCCCTTATCCTTTACTTTATTGTCCTTCTCCTTACATTCTCCTCTCCCCCTCGTCCTTTACTTTCCAAATTTTGTTATTTCAAGTTCTGTCTCCATTCATTATTCTGACATTATTTGTGTAGACATTCCATTCTGCTCCTCTCTTCCACCTTCTAATCTTCTTCTCTTTTTCTTTTCTTGCCTCTTTAATTTTCTTTAACCCCTTCTCTCCTCCTTCCTTTACTTCTAATTGTGTTCTCTTTCCCCTAGACGTGCTCTTTCTCTCCTTCTTTTTTACTCCTCCTCCCTTCTACATTTTCTTTTTTCCTTTTCTGCCTGACGTTTCCTTCCTTCTTTTTCTCTCCTCCCCTTTCTCCTTGACCTTTTAGGCTACATTCACACTAAGAATTTCCTGGGCAGCAGCTTCCTATTGTACTCAATAGGATTCTGCTGCACTATTTCCATTACGGGTCCTAGTGTTGAAGCAGTTCGGTGGGGAATACAGCTGATGGAAGCCATATTGTGAATACAGCCTTACTCTTCTCTTCCTTTTCTCTTCACCCGGCTCCTTATCCTCTATTTCCTTCTCTCCTCTTCCTTATCATTCTGTACTTTATTGTTTTTTCTTTGTGTTATCATTCTCCTGTCTTCTTTTTCTTCAGACCGCTCAATGTTCTTTTCCTTATTCATGCCTTCTTACCCTTTCCCTTTCTCCTCTTCTTCCTCTCATTCATTACCTTATCCTTTATGTTTGTCCTTCTCCTTATCTCCTCCTCCATTTTCTCCTCTTTTTTCCCTCCCTTATCATTTACTTTATTGTCCTTCTCCTTATCTCCTCCTCCATTTTCTCCTCTTTTTTCCCTCCCTTATCCTTTACTTTATTGTCCTTCTCCTTATCTCCTCCTCAATTTCCTCCTCTTCTTCCTCCTCTCCCTTACCCTTTACTTTATTGTCCTCCTCCATTTCCTCCTCCCCTCCCTTATCCTTTACTTTATTGTCCTCCTCCTTATCTCCTCCATTTCCTCCTCTTCTTCCTCCCCTCCCTTATCCTTTACTTTATTGTCCTCCTCCTTATCTCCTCCTCCATTTCCTCCTCTTCTTCCTCCCCTCCCTCATCCTTTATTTTATTGTCATCCTCCTTATCTCCTCCATTTCCTCCTCTTCTTCCTCCCCTCCCTCATCCTTTACTTTATTGTCCTCCTCCTTATGTCCTCCTCCATTTCCTCCTCTTCTTCCTCCCCTCCCTCATCATTTACTTTATTGTCCTCCTCATCATCTCCTCCTCCATTTCCTCCTCTTCTTCCTCCCCCTCATCCTTTATTTTATTGTCCTCCTCATCATCTCCTCCTCCATTTCCTCCTCTTCCTCCTCCCCTCCCTCATCCTTTACTTTATTGTCCTCCTCCTTATGTCCTCCTCCATTTATTCCTCTTCTTCCTCCCCTCCCTCATCCTTTACTTTATTGTCCTCCTCATCATCTCCTCCTCCATTTCCTCCTCTTCCTCCTCCCCTCCCTTATCCTTTACTTTATTGTCCTTTTTCCTATCTTCTCCCCCCCTTGTCCTTTACTTTTTGCCCTTTACTATCTTATTTTTTCTTTGTGTTATCCTTCTCCTTTCATCTTCTCGTTCTTAACCACCTTCTCCGCCATTTTTCTCCACCTTGTCCTTCTCATTCTCTCTTTTTTCCCTCCTTGTCCTCCTCCTTCTTTCTCCTCTCGAGATTTCTTCTCCTACATATTTACATCTATCGTTATTACAATTTTCCTTCTGCTTCTAGTACATCGAACTATATCCTATCATATATTCACATGCTTAAATCTGACAGAACTAGTCCTGCTCACACACTTCATGGTCTTGTCACTGTGTATCTGCGTAGATAAGAACAAAAAGCTAAATATTTTGCACTTATCCAAAACAAAGATTCACTGCAATGATACATTGTAACAACTAAATCAGTTGTGAGGGCAAAACAAAAACTGCTTCAGGTTTAGTGTCTAATGCACTGTTTCTTAACCGGTGTGCCTCCAGCTGTTGCAAAACTACAATTCCCAGCATGCCCGGACAGCCAACGGCTGTCCGGGCATGCTGGGAGTTGTAGTTTTGCAACAGCTGGAGGAACACTGGTTATGAAACACTTTCTTAATGTATCATATTGGACCACCTATGGGGAAAAATTGTATAAAATGTTAATATGAAATATATTTGGCCCATATGGTAAGGCGTCAATGCTTTAATCTTCCTTATCATGTACTTAAATAAAATAAACTGAATTATTTTTATCTTCTCGAAAAGATGAGGATATCCCTTTCATGATCTTATCTGTTTAGCGAAAATGTACTACAAGTCACTACTACAACTATGTCATGATGGCTCCATAACACACATTCTTGTGTCAGATTTAGAGATGAGCGAACTTACAGTAAATTCGATTTGTCACGAACTTCTCGGCTCGGCAGTTGATGACTTTTCCTGCATAAATTAGTTCAGCTTTCCGGTGCTCCGGTGGGCTGGAAAAGGTGGATACATTCCTATCAAAGAGTCTCCTAGGAATGTATCCACCTTTTCCAGCCCACGGGAGCACCTGAAAGCTGAACTAATTTATGCAGGATAAATCATCAACTGCCGAGCCGAGAAGTTCGTGACGAATCGAATTTACTGTTAGTTCGCTCATCTCTAGTCAGACTCTTATCGCTCCATGCCGTGACGACTGGGGTTTATCTAAGGTCTCGGAGAAAGCAGCATAAACATCTACACGTTTGTTATGATTATTTTAGCATACCTGAGGAAATTATGTTTTATCCAGTCACACGCCATATCGTAATGTAGCATTAAAAGGGGTACTCCACTGGAAAACATTTTTTTTTAATCAACTGGTGCAATAAAGTTAAACAGATTTGTAAATTACTTCTATTAAAAAATCTTAATCCTTCCTGTACTTATCAGCTGCTATATGCTCCACAGGAAGTTCTTTTCTTTTTGAAGTTCCTTTCTGTCTGACCACAGTGCTCTCTGCTGACACCTCTGTCCAGGTCAGGAACAGTCAGAGCACTGTGGTCAGACAGAAAGGAAATTCAAAAAGAAAAGAACTTCCTGTGGAGCATATAGCATCTGATAAGTACTGGAAGGATTAAGATTTTTTAATAGAAGTCATTTACAAATCTGTTTAACTTTCTGGCTCCAGTTGATTTAAAAAAAAAAAAATTATGTTTTCCAGTGGAGTACCCCTTTAAAGCATTTTTTTTGTTTATATAGTTGTGTATGCATTGTGCTTACCTGTTTTATTGGATGTGGCAGGTGAGAGTTTTCAGCCAGACTGATTTCCATTTCAGAACAGAAATGATTTTGTAAAGCTGCCTACATTTTCCATGAATCCTCTGGCTTTGCAGAGAGAGAGAGAGAGGGGTTGGAGTCTCATCACTGCAGTTAATCTTATTAGATAAACATATTAAAGGGGTATTCCAGGCAAAAACTTTTTTTTTATATATCAACTGGCTCCGGAAAGTTAAACAGATTTGTAAATTACTTCTATTAAAAAATCTTAATCCTTCCAATAGTTATTAGCTTCTGAAGTTTTCTGTCTAACTGCTCAATGATGATGTCACGTCCCGGGAGCTGTGCATGATGGGAGAATATCCCCATAGGAACTGCACAGCTCCCGGGACGTGAGTCATCAGAGAGCAGTTAGACAGAAAACAGTAACTCAACTTCAGAAGCTAATAACTATTGGAAGGATTAAGATTTTTTAATAGAAGTCATTTACAAATCTGTTTAACTTTCCGGAGCCAGTTGATATATATATAAAAAAAGTTTTTGCCTGGAATACCCCTTTAACCTGCCTAGACACCAGCAAACAGAAGCCTAAACTGCTAAGAACCATAAGTAGGTCGGTGTCATTTCACATTATGTGCAGTTTTAAGCTTTTTTTTTTTATTCAAAGTGTGTTTTTTAGAGAAATATTGCCATGAGGAGAAAGTGATTTGACCTATAATTAAAACAAAGATATTTAATAAATATGTGAAGCCTTCAGGATGTGTTCACATGATACAATTTTACTGCATTTTTTGTTTTGATTTTATTGCATATTGGCCTTTTGGCCACTTTTTTGCTGCAATTCTGGGCAAAAAAACAAACTGGAGAAAATGCAACATGTGAACACAGCCTCAGGGGAGGTGTATAGCTACTATGTATCCTGATCCCATAGAGATAGAAGCAGCAGTATACAGATTGAGCTGGAGGGGAGGTGTACAGCTACTATGTATCCTGATCCCATAGAGATAGAAGCAGCATTATACAGATAGAGCTGGAGGGGAGGTGTATAACTACTATATATTCTGATCCCATAGAGATAGAAGCAGCAGTATAGAGATAGAGCTGGAGGGGAGGTGAATAACTAATATATTTCCAGATCCCATAGACATAGCAGCAGCAGTATACAGATAGAGCTGGAGGGGAAGTGTATAACTAATATATTTCCAGATCCCATAGAGATAGCAGCAGTATACTATATATCTTGATCCCATAGAAAAAGCAGCAGCAGTATACAGATAGAGCTGGACGGGAGGTGTATAACTGCTATATATCCTGATTCCATAGATATAACAGCAGCAGTATACAGATAGAATTGGACGGGAGGTGTATAACTACTATATATCCTGATCCCATTGAGATAGTAGCAGCAGTATACAGATAGAGCTGGAAGGGAAGTGTATAACTGCTATATATCCTGATCCCATAGAGATAACAGCAGCAGTATACCATTAGAGCTGGAGGGGATAACCACAATAACTATCCTGTTCCCATAGAGACAGCAGCAGTATACATATAGACCTGGATGAAAGGTGTATAACTACTATATATCCTGACCCCATAGACATAGCATCAGTATACAGATAGAGCTGGAGGAAAGGTGTATAGCTACTTTATATCCTGATCCCATAGAGAAAGCAGCAGTAGTATACAGATAGAGTGGGTGGGGGGGGGCAGGTGTTTAACTACTATATATTCTGATCCCATAGAGATAGCAACAGCAGTATACAGATAGAGTGGGGGGGGGGGGGCAGGTGTTTAACTACTATATATTCTGATCCCATAGAGAAAGCAGCAGTAGTATACAGATAGAGTGGGGGGGGGGGCAGGTGTTTAACTACTATATATTCTGATCCCATGGAGATAGCAACAGCAGTATACAGATAGTGCTGGAGGGGAGGGGTCTGGGAGCTAGCAGGAGACATCCAAGGCTAGGTTCACATCACATTTTCTCCCATACGGGAGCGCATACAGTAGGGAGGAGCTAAAACCTCGCGCTCCCGTATGTAATTCATTTCTATGAGCCGGCCAGAGTGAAACGTTCGGTCCGGTCGGCTCATTTTTGCGCCGTATGCGCTTTTTCCCCTCACCTAAAACTGTGGTCAACCACGGTTTTAGGTCCGGTTGTAAAAGCACATACGGGGCAAAAATGAGCCGACCGGACCGAACGTTTCACTCTGGCCGGCTCATAGAAATGAATGACATACAGGAGCGCATACAAAGGCATACGGGAGCGTGAGGTTTTAGCTCCTCCCTGCTGTATGCGCTCCCGTATGGGAGAAAACGTGATGTGAACCCAGCCCTAATAGGTGGTGATTTAATTCTGTAGTTCTAAGGAAGTCAGCTGATCCTGGACTGACACATAAAACACTGTGATTTTCTGTGGGTCAGGCTGGGGGTCACATGACCCAGTTACAGTAACGAGTCACATAGAGGCAGCTGTGCTGGAAAGAAACAGATGGTGCAGTAGGACTAGTGATGGTGAGTGTGCAGGATATTGGAGCACTTCTGTAGGTGCGTCTTTTATCCTGACATGAAAGGATATCGGATGATGCACAGATAGGATTGATAGGGATTACTGCTGATATATTCGATTATCATAGCAAACATGGAGATGTCTGAACAGTAACCAACCCCCCCCCCCCCTCCCAACAGGACATATTTAGTTGTCTTAAGAGTTTATGGGGGGGGGAGGAATTTGATGACAAATTTTCTCTCAATTAAAACATTTTTACAAAATGCAAAAAGTTAATTCACAAAAATTTGCTTCAATTCTCATAACTGATGACAGGTTGTGACAAGTAATGGAGACGAGTTATGTCATGGACGCCAGGAGATTCTCAGGTTACAAAGATGATCCCTAAAGGAAAAGGGAACTCAGTGGAGCCTATAGAGCAGTGGTCTCCAACCTGCGGACCTCCAGATGTTGCAAAACTACAACTCCCAGCATGCCCGGACAGCCGTTGGCTGTCCGGGCATGCTGGAAGTTGTAGTTTTGCAACAGCTGGAGGTCCGCAGGTTGGAGACCACTGTTATAGAGGATAATCCCATAATCCCAGAGGAATAAATGAAGAATTAGTTGTCATATAGTAGGCGGACACATAACATCACAAAATAATTTATAGCGTTCATGACGCTGGATTACTTTGCGGTAATTGAAGAAAATCTCTTCTGTCCCATCAGCTTCAAAGTTATTTTCCAGTTGTCAAAGTGTAAATGAAAAATTCTACAACTATCTAATCTGGAAGATCGTCAATTATTCAGAATCAGATTTAAGCTTTAAGAGAACAATCCTGTCTACAGTCACAGCTAGTTCTACTGAAATAGAGACAATTGTATCCAGTCTAGACAATGCTCTGTGAGCTAAACATCCCGGACTCCAGACTGATACATTGTACATAGCTAGTCCTGCTCTCAGCTGAGAAGTGACACAATTGTATCCAGTCTAGACAATGCTCTGTGAGCTAAACATCCTGGACTCCAGACTGATACATTGTACATAGCTTGCCCTGCTCTCAGCTGAGAAGTGATACAATTGTATCCAGTCTAGACAATGCTCTGTGAGCTAAACATCCTGGACTCCAGACTGATACATTGTACATAGCTAGTCCTGCTCACAGCTGAGAAGTGATACAATTGTATCCAGTCTAGACAATACTCTGTGAGCTAAACACCCTGGACTCCAGACTGATACATTGTACATAGCTAGTCCTGCTCTCAGCTGAAAAGTGATACAATTGTATCCAGTCTAGACAATGCTCTGTGAGCTAAACATCCTGGACTCCAGACTGATACATTGTACATAGCTCGTCCTGCTCTCAGCTGAGAAGTGATACAATTGTATCCAGTCTAGACAATGCTCTGTGAGCTAAACATCCTGGACTCCAGACTGATACATTGTATATAGCTAGTCCTGCTCACAGCTGAGAAGTGATACAATTGTATCCGGTCTAGACAATGCTCTGTGAGCTAAACATCCTGGACTCCAGACTGATACATTGTACATAGCTAGTCCTGCTCTCAGCTGAGAAGTGATACAATTGTATCCAGTCTAGACAATGCTCTGTGAGCTAAACATCCTGGACTCCAGACTGATACATTGTACATAGCTAGTCCTGCTCTCAGCTGAGAAGTGATACAATTGTATCCAGTCTAGACAATGGGGGAAAAAATGAAAAAAATTAAAAATGAAATGCTGCTCACCTTGTAGAGAATTTCAGGCACAACTATGCATTTTTTGGTGTGCGGTGAGGTTCTGGGGGCCGTTGGCTGTCGGCACCGCTGTCGGGTGGTCCTGATGCTGACAGGTGATCGTGAGCCGCTAGATGTGAGCGCCGCTGGCAGGTGGTTAGGATGCGGGCGAGTGTGGTGGAGTTCTGGGAGCTGCTGCTTGTCGGCACCGCAGGCAGGCGGACAGGATACAGGCTGAAAGTGGGTTGCGGGTGTCCGTGGAAAGGGACAGACCCAAAATCCGACTTTTGTGCGGCGCTTCTCTGGGATGAAACAGATGATTTCGGCCATAATGCTGTGTAAACTTTTTATTTTTCGATGTACAGTAGTAACACGGGCAATGTAAGTTACACAGATTCGGAATGTGCAGGACAACGCATTTCTAGAGGGGATTCCTCTCTTCATCAGGTATTACTATATATATATATATATATATATATATATATATATATACACATATATATCATGATATCAATAATAATAATATATAATTACATCTACTGTATTATACCATATTATAAACTTTATCTCTTATATTTTACTAGATTGTATATACTATATTATAGACTATATTTATTGTATATACTATATTACACACTATATCTATTGTATATACTATATTATACACTATATTTATTGTATATACTATATTATACACTATATCTATTGTATATACTATATTATACACTATATTTATTGTATATACTATATTATACACTATATCTATTGTATATACTATATTATACACTATATCTATTGTATATACTATATTATACACTATATCTATTGTATATACTATATTATACACTATATTTATTGTATATACTATATTATACACTATATTTATTGTATATACTATATATACTTTATACCATACTATTTATATACACTTTATATTACACACTCTACATTATGTTACATATATTTATATATCACACAAAGTCCCTCATTTACTATTGCAAACCCGACATGTTTTGTCGGGTTGTGCACCAGATTCTGACACATTGTGCCAGAAATTCTGTCTGTGCCAGATTTTGCGCCAGAATTGAAAAAGCCCTGACTTACTCTCCATTTTGCTACGAAAAACCAAAAAGGGGCGTGGTCGCCAGGAAAGGGGGCGTGATCTCGACATTTAAAAAAAATAAAAAAAACATATTTACTAAGGTTTCCACATAAAATGTGGTGGATTTGAGCTGAGAAAAACCCGACAGATCAGAACATGTGTAAAAAAAAAAAAAAAGTGTAGGGAAACCTTAGTAAATACCGTGGAAAATAAATTGCAGGGAATTAAAACCCACAAAGAAACCTACACAACACTCATAAATCATAAATCAGGGCCCATATGTTACTTAGATGTCATTTCCCGGTGTCCCCAGCGCGTCCCTGTTATTAACCCTTCCTGCTGTGATCATGTAATACAATGTGACATATCTGTGACAATACAAGGGATCAGGGCCTGAATAAGATTCCCTCAGTGTCCTCGGGATGAGTCTCCTCTTCTCTGAGTACAAAGGAAACCAGTGGGGTGAGAGGAGAACACAAAGGGAACAGGAATCCCATTTTCTTTTGTCTGCAGTTTCTGTCCTGATTAGAAGGATTTGTTGTTATTTTACATCTAATAGACGGGTTAGGAAAATGGTGTCCAGAAAGGGCACAAGGAGGCATGAAAAAGGCACCAAGGAGGCATTAAGGAGACCCGAAGGAGGCGATAAGGAAGACCAAGGAGGCATTGAGGGGGCACCAAGGAAATACCAATGAGGCGATAAGGAAGACCAAAAAAGGCAATAAGTAGGCACCAAGGATGTGATAAGAAGCCACCAAGAAAGCATAAAAGGGGTACTCCCGTGGAAAACTTTTTTTTTTTTTAATCAACTGGTGCCAGAAAGTTAAACAGATTTGTAAATCACTTCTATTAAAAAATCTTAATCCTTCCAGTACTTTTTAGTACTGGAAGGATTAAGATTTTTTTACTTTAACTTTCTGGCACCAGTTGATTTAAAAAAAAAAAAAAAAGTTTTCCACGGGAGGCATTAAGAAGACACCAGGGAGGCATCAAGAAGGCATTAAAAAGGCAACAAAGAGACATTTAAGGGGTACTCCACTGGAAAACATTTTCATTTAAATCAACTGGTGCCAGAAAGTTAAACATATTTGTAAATTATTTCTATTTAAAAAAAAACAATCCTTCCAGTACTTTTCAGCTGCTGTATAACACACAGGAAGCTCTTTTCTTTTTGAATTTCCCTTCTGTCTGAACACAGTGCTCTCTGCTGACATCTCTGTCCATATCAGGAAGGTATGGGGCAACACCATCCCGTACTGGGCCACCACACAATCACATGACATAACTCTTAGGCTAGGTTTCCACTTGGTTTTTTTTCTGGCAGTTTTTGGATTTCTGCCACTGCAGTTTTTGAGCCAAAGTCAGAAGTGTATCCATAAGGGAGGAGAAGTATAAGTCCTTCCTTTATATTTCCCATTCCTTTTGAATACACTTCTGGCTTTGGCTCAAAAACTGCAGTGGCAGAAATCCAAAAACTGCCAGAAAAAAAACCAAGTGGAAACCTAGCCTTAAAGATACAACACATTTTATAATACAATACACTGCAGAACATATGTACAGGGGGGGAAACAGGTGCAAGGGGCCCTGGGGACACTGAAGGAGGCTGCCTGACAGGACAGCAAGGGTACGGGGCAACATCTCCCGTACTGGGCCACCACAATACTGCTGCCATCTGATGGAGCCCCCACCTGCCTGATACTGATCCCATTTTATGGGGCCTAGACCTGATGTCATCTTATGTGGCCCCCCCTACATGATACTGATGCCATCTGATGCAGCCCCTACCTACCTGACACTGATGCCATCTTATAGGGCCCCCACCTGCCTGATACTGATGCCATCTAATGGGGCCCCCACCTGCCTGATACTGATGCCATCTTATAGGGCCCCCACCTGCCTGATACTGATGCCATCTAATGGGGCCCCCACCTGCCTGAGACTGATGCCATCTGATGGAGCCCCCACCTGCCTGATACTGATGCCATATTATGGGGCCCCCACCTACCTGATAAGGATGACATCTGATGGGACCCCCTCAGACACCAGGGGTCAGGGGGCAAATTCTTCTTCTCCTATACCTAGGTCCCTGACATCACTTTATGTGTTCAAACAAAAAAAAAAAAAGGAAGAAAAAACACATTGGCAAAGATGAAAGTGAAATATGTGGCAGCGGAGGCAGCGTTGGCCGCGGAGGCCGCGGAGGCAGCGGAGGCCGCGGAGGCAGCGGAGGCAGCGGAGGCGCTTCCTGTTCTAGTAAATAAGCGCCTTCCAGACAGGGACAGCTGTGTTTGTGCCACTTCTTGAATATGACCCTTGGAAATAAGCTGGAGGGAACCGCGTGCACCAGCTGACAATGTGCTCCGCTGCTGTTCAGTCCCTGGAATACAAGTCACTGGCTCATTGTCTAAACTGATGTTAAAGGGATTGTTCAGTATTAGAAAAATGCTGTTTTTTTTTTCACATACAGCGCCGCTCCTGTCCACAGGTTGTGTCTGGTATTGCAACTCGACTCGACTGAAGTGAATGAGACAGAGCCCCAGTACTAAACAGTACAGCCAAGGGAATTGTATGAAATTCATACCTCATGTTATTGTTTAATTTACGTTTAAATCCTTGTTGGAAAAGCTAAAAATAATTCCCAATGATCAAAAATGTCTCAAAAGAAACTTCTGAGGGCTGAAAAAGAAGTAAAAAAATTTAAGATTCTTAATCTTTATTTTTTTTTTATGTATTTTTCCCAATATTATACATTGCATTAACTCCTCGTCAATAGACCTTTTTCAGTATGTGGAAATCTTTTTTGGGAGTATTTAGAATTTTTTGTTTTTTATTTTTTATGATTCAGATTATGATTATGATGTTTCAGATGAATCTTTTTCGGTGGAATTTTGAACCATCTCTCCCAATTTTCCCCACGTATACATGCACATTCAGCTAGGGTGAGTGTGCATGTATACGTTGGAAAGGGGGGATCTTGTTACATGTAATTGAAAACCGTGTGGTTTTTTTTGCCTCAAAAACCCATTTCAACAGGAGTCTTGAGGTTTTTCATTTTTATTTTCTTTCATTCCCCCTTTGGCACCTCTTTGGTGCAGTTTGCCAGTAAGCGGTGTACGCTTTGTTGTGGTTTTTGGTGCAATAACACTCTAAAAACCGCATTTGTGGTTTGATACCCCAGCCTGGCTGTGCAGTGAAGAAGAAGGAAAAAACTTAAAAAAGGCCTGAAAAAAATCTACAAAACACCCTTTTTTATAAGGGAATTTTATACATGTGTTTTTTGTGTCCATGTGAACATGGCCTTAGGTCACTGTTTCCCAACCAGGGTGATTCATGCTGTTGAAAAACTACAACTGGGGTAAGTATGGGGAGTGGACTAAAACTTAACTTTTACTTAGTAAATAGATAAAACAATTATAGATAGCGAGTGTTGTATAGGTTATGTATTACCATCCAATAAGACGCATAATAGGAATAAACAAGCTGTTAAACTTATTGGTGTAATATGTCATTAATGCAAATACACAGAGTCACTATCTCAACGTAACTCGTCTCCAAAACTGCCCGACACGTTTCAGACATTGGTAAGGTGTCCTCATCAGGGGCACATAAGGAGACAGTGACCTAGAAGGAAAACAAATTTGCTATTGCGTGTATTTGTATTGCGTTAATTGGAGTCGCTGATACAGTAGCGGCTCCTAATGAGAAATCATGTGCTCACTAGGTATTATAGCACATCAATGTTTGGCACAATCCTAGTGAGCAGCATAGTAGCCTCTGGTCCAGTCTGTTGACCCGTCATGGCGATTCCCGTCCTGTGTGTGCGTACCCGCTATGACGGGGAGCCGTGCAGTCGTGCCGGCTTCTGAACGCGCAGACCAGAGGCTAATTCTGCTCACTATGATTGTGCCAAACGTTGATGTGCTATAATACCTACTGAGCACATGATTTCTCATTAGGAGCCGCTACTGCATCAGCGTCTCCAATTAACGCAATACAAATACATGCAATAGCGAATTTGTTTTCCTTCTAGGTCACTGTCTCCTTATGTGCCCCTGATGAGGACACCTTACCAAAGACTGAAACACGTCGGGCAGTTTTGGAGACGAGTTACATTTGGATAGTGACTCTGTGTATTTGCATTAATGAGATATTACAGCAACAATTTTAACAGCTTGTTTATTCCTATTATGCGTCTTTTTGGATGGTAATACATAACCTATAGAACACTCGCTATCTATAATTGTTTTATCTATTTACTAAGTAAAAGTAAAGTTTTATTTCACTTCCCCTACTTACCTTATTACTGGATTGGGAGAATTGCTTATGATAGCTGATTAGATACCTCCAGGGCTCAAGTCCTGCAAGGACTCATGGGAACGGAGTTCCTGCACAGCAGGAATGCAGTTCCCATTAGCAGGAGTACTGCAGGACCAGCTCTTAAAGGTGTACTCCACCCCTAGACATCTTATCTCCTATCCAAAGTATAGGGGATAAGATGTCTGATCACGGGGATCTTCGTGCTGGGACCCCCGCAATCTCGGCTGAGGCACCCCAGACATCCGATGCACGGAGCGAGCTGGATGACTGGTGATGCGGTGCAGGGGCGCGTCACCGTAATGCACCCTCCCATAGATTTGCATTGAGGGGTTGTGACGTCACAAGCCTCCGGCGCTGTACCCAACGCTCTAAATGAACGCCAGGTGCAGCAGGGACAACGTGGGAGTCCCCAGCGGCGGGACCCCGCATTCAGACATCTTATTCCCTATCCTTTGGATAGGGTATAAGATGTCTAGTACCCCCTTTAAGTGTGGAGTTCCCACACTTTTTTCCCAGGACTCGACTATTAGATACCTCGCTTTATCTATTCTTAATATTAGAAAAACTACAACTCCCAGGCATGTTGGGAGTTGTAGTTTTGCAACAGCAGAAGGCACCCTGGTTGGGAAACACTGCTTAAGGCTGGGTTCACACCATGTTTTGTTAAATACGGTTCCCGTATACGGCTGGGAGGAGGGGGCTTAATTGCGGCGCCCGCACTCAGCCGTATTCGGCAACCGTATTTAATGCATGTCTATGAGCCGACCGGAGTGAACCGCAGCCTCCGGTCGGCTTCGTTTTCGGCCGTATGCGGTTTCCCGACCGTAGGCAAAAACGCGGTCGACCACGTTTTTGCCTGCGGTCGGGAAACCGCATACGGCCGAAAGCGAAGCCGACCGGAGACTGCGGTTCACTCCGGCCGGCTCATAGACATGCATTAAATACGGTTCTCGAATACGGCTGAGTGCGGGCGCCGCAATTAAGCCCCGCCCCCCCCTCCTCCCAGTCGTATACGGGAACCGTATTTAACAAAACGTGGTGTGAACCCAGCCTAAAGTAGATGCATCAAACCTTGTGTAGAGAAACAGTGGGGCAGTTGCCCATATCGACCAATCAGGAGCAGTTTTCCATAGCAACCAATCAGATTCCAGGTTTCATTATCTATAGGCCTTGTTTAAAATGAAAGCTGAAATCTTATCAGTTGCTATGGGCAACCTGCTCCTGATTGGTTGCTATGGGAAACGGCTCCACTGTTCCTCTGCACACGGTTTTATATACCTTTCTGCTCTGTATACAACGAGAGGCCATTACTATTGTTTACTGAGAGTCCGACATGCCGGCTGCATTGTGCGTAGTGTATTTATATGTGGTATTCACTACTTTGGCGCACGTTTATTGATTTGGGCATGTAGGGCAATGTCCAGATGCAAAATGCACTGTTATTTACACCTGGGTTCTTCTTCTTTTTTTTTTTTTGTGTACCTGAAATCTAAAATTGAGCCAGAAATGTGCCTTTTGCGTTAGTAAATTTGTTGGGAACACATACATCCCTCAGGCCACGCCCCAATTTACAGAGGCCACGCCCCTCGCAGACCTATGTTCGCACGTGGGAATTTCTGTGCAGAATTCCTCACTGGAATTCCGCATGGAGATTCCGCAGCAGCAGAGTCCCATTGTATTCTACGAGAGTCTGCTGCGCTGTGCCACATGGCGGAATTTCCGCGCCGATTCTGATTCCGGTGTCCGCAGAAAGAATAACCCTGTGCATGGAATTGCCGTCTATGGGACAACGCATTCCCCAGCGGTCCTACAACGGCATGTTATGCCAATTAATAACAATAACCCAAAAAAGGGCAGGTGAGGGGCCCTAAATACAAAAAACACTTAAAGGGGTTATCCAGGCAAAAACTTTTTTTTATATATCAACTGGCTCCGGAAAGTTAAACAGATTTGTAAATTACTTCTATTAAAAAATCTTAATCCTTCCAATAGTTATTAGCTTCTGAAGTTTTCTGTCTAACTGCTCAATGATGATGTCACGTCCTGGGAGCTGTGCATGATGGGAAAATATCCCCATAGGAACTGCACAGCTTCCGGGACGTGAGTCATCAGAAAGCAGTTAGACAGAAAACAACAACTCAACTTCAGAAGCTAATAACTATTGGAAGGATTAAGATTTTTTTAATAGAAGTAATTTACAAATCTGTTTAACTTTCCAGAGCCAGTTTATATATAAAAAAAAGTTTTTGCCTCGAATACCCCTTTAACCCCAGGGCTGTAGCCCAAGGTTATACAACACCCCCCTAATATCCTACCCCTAAAATATAACTTTTATTATACTCCCCCTGTGATCAATTGAATCTTTCTCAGTGTGACATTAAAATAATAACTGTCATGCCCTCCTTAATGTTTCCCTTAAAGGGGAACTCCGGTGGGGGAAAAAAAAAAAATTAAATCAATTGGTGCCAGAAAGTTAAACAGATTTGTAAATTACTTCTATTAAAAAAAATCTTTACACTTCCAGTACTTTTTAACAGCTGTATGCTGTATTCTTTTCTTTTTGAATTTCTTTTTTTGTCTTGTCCACAGTGCTCTCTGCTGACACCTTATGCCCATATCAGGAACTGTCCAGAGCAGGAGAAAATCCCCATTGCAAACCTATGCGGCTATGGACAGTTCCTGACATGGACAGAGGTGTCAGCAGAGAGCACTGTGGATAAGACAAAAAAGAAATTCAAATAGAAAAGAATTTCCTCTGTAGCATACAGCTGCTAAAAAGTACTGAAAGGGTAAATATTTTTTTAATAGAAGTCATTTACAAATCTGTTTAATTTTCTGGCACCAGTTGATTTAAAAAAAAAAAAAAAAAAAAAGTTGTTTTCCACCAGAGTACCCCTTTAATGACGGCGTTCTCAAGAGGCATATGGGGTATACCCTTTATGTCACTTGATTACTGTATACCTATATATATATCTTAGGAGTAGGATATTCGAGGAGTGGTCTTTTTTTTACCTCAGGTTACAGCCCTGGGGTTAGGTGTTTGGGAATGTTATGTCGGCGCCCACAGTCTGCGGAATGTCTGCAATGAGATTTTCTGTGTGGACATTTCAGCGTGTGAACAAAACAGAAAAATATCAAAACAACGTTGAAACACAAAGGGGGAGATTTATCAAAACCTGTGCAGAGGAAGAGTGTTGCAGTTGCCCATAGCAACCAATCAGATCGCTTCTTTCATTTTTAAAGAGGCCTGTGAAAAATGAAAGAAGCGATCTGACTGGTTGCTATGGGCAACTGCAACACTCTTCCTCTGCACAGGTTTTAATAAATCTCCCCCATAGTGAGGCCCCATTCACATGACAGAACTTTTCAATTTCAATGGGAAGCTGGTGCGGACTCATCATTTGGCACTAGGACCTCGTTGAAATGCCCCATCTCCATAGACGGCAATGCATTTCTGAGTAGATTCCGCAAAAAGGATCTATAAGGATCTATGCATACCTCCCAACTGTCCCGGATCCAGTGGGATATTCACGCTTTCGGGGTGATGTCCCGCCGTCCCAGAATGGCCCCCACATGTCCCGCATTTAACTGTAAATGCCTCTTATGAGGCATCTACAGTTAAAGGGGTATTCCAGGCCAAAACTTTTTTTTTTATATATCAATGGCTCCGGAAAGTTAAACAGATTTGTAAATTACTTCTATTAAAAAATATTAATCCTTCCAATAGTTATTAGCTTCTGAAGTTTTCTGTCTAACTGCTCTCTGATGACTCACGTCCCGGGAGCTGTGCAGTTCCTATGGGGATATTCTCCCAGCATGCACAGCCCCCGGGGACGTGACATCATCATTGAGCAGTTAGACAGAAAACTTCAGAAGCTAATAACTATTGGAAGGATTAATATTTTTTAATAGAAGTAATTTACAAATCTGTTTAACTTTCCAGAGCCAGTTGAGATATATATATATATATATAAGGTAAAAAAAATCTTTACAGCCGGATCTATGTTATCATATTGTAACCTGGTCTTATTAATATGTAATGACTCTGTTTATTATTCTATGTACTTTTATTTTCTTATTCTCAAATATCTGTTTTAAAGAAAAATTCTTTAATAAAAAAACTGTTATATAAAAAAATAAATAAAAAAAAAGGTTTTGCCTGGAATACCCCTTTAAATGTGCCGCTCGGTAAAAAGTTTGACAGAGTGAGAAGCCATTGGCTCCTCACCCTGTCAATCACTCTTGTGTCCGTGGCTACAGTCAGCCAGTGGACACAAGAGGCAGGACCGTTCCTCTGCGCTCCGGTGCATGAGTGATGTCATCAGACGCCGGAGCTCAGAGGAAAGAAGAGAAGAATAGGAGGCCGTGCAGAGGGATCGAGAAAGAAGACCCAAACAGCGGTATGTATGTATGGATGGCAGAGCAGTGGCGGGGGCAGAAAGGGGGCTTTGGAGTGGGTACAGGGGAAGTTTGGAGCGGGCTTGGTGGAGAGGGTGGTCCCTGCATCCCTGTCTCCCTGCCTCTTTTGGGTGGGGGTACTTTTGCCTGCCTAATGAGGTGGACTGCTGCTTGTTTAAAGTGGGCTACTGTCGCCTACCTTATGTGGGGAAACTGTCGCCTACCTAATGTGAGAGAACTGTCGCCTTCCTAATGTGGGTGAACTGCGCCTTCCTAATGTGGGGGAAACTGCTGCCTACCTAATGTGGGGGAACTGCTGCCTACCTAATGTGGGGGAACTGCTGCCTACCTAATGTGGGGGAACTGCTGCCTACCTTATGTGGGGGAACTGCTGCCTACGTTATGTGGGGGAAATGCCCCGTACCTACCTGGGGGACTATATGCTATGTTCCTGCCCAGCTATTGGGCAGCTCGGGACTAACTACAGAGCCAATAGTGCAGCTACCTACTATCTACATAGGTTTTATAGGTGTTTTCATACAAGAGATGGCTATCTGGATAATTTACCTACAGGGGCAACGCTCCCTGGACGGGCTCTACCAACTCAGGTCACCTATTATCACGGTTTGGGGCATTATTGATCTTAGAAGAATGGGGAGCCTAAAATGTTTTTTCCAACAGGTTCTGCTGAGAGGAGTCGTAGCTGGAAGAAATCACTGTGACGGTCTGGGCTGGATGGAGAAGAAAAATAAAAGTGACCGATTCCAATCAGAGAAGACATCACCTGATGTAATCTCTTACATGGCCTGTAGTGGTAATGATGGGGGTTGTTGTCAGTCTGCCACCTGTATAGGACGTCCTCCTAAACTTAGATGACAGACTGACAACGTTATTGCTTTTAAAGAGGTATTCCCATTCTGCATGTGCTGGTGTGATGGGGCGTGGCTAGGGGTGTGGCCGAGGGCGTGGTTAGTGGGTGTGGCTTGTCTCTCTGCTCGCAGCAAAAGTTGGGAGGTGTGATCTATGGGGGACATTTATCAATGTTTGCTTATGTATTCCTTTTTTTTGTATTTTTTCCTTACTTTTTTTTTTGCTTATGTGCGACTTATTTATCAATTGGTTTCAGCCTGTTGATAATTATCTTTCACGTAAGCAATTTTTCCTTTTTTACTTTGGTTGTAGCTTTTTCTGCTCCATGTTTGAGCTGGAGTAAATTTAGTCAATTTTTAACCTTGTTGCGACTTTCTTTTGCACAGTTGCGACTGTCACAGTTAATAAATACCTGACTACCCATAGTCCATTTTAAAATTATTACTACGTAGTTAAGTTTTGGAAAAAAATAGCTTTTCTTGCTTTCCGGTCAAAATGTCGCATGAAAAATCGCGTAGTTTGTGCGACATTTTTAGTAAACCAATTTTTACTAAATCGCTTGATAAATGTCTGTCTATGTAATTTCCGAGCTGAATTTTTAAGCTGGATTCCGCTCAGAAATTCCACTGTGTAAATAAGGCCTAAATGTGACTATAATGCGGAAATTGGTGGAAATTTATAATAGTAAATCTGGGCCAATGTACAGTGATCCCTCAACTTACAATGGCCTCAACATACAATAGTTTCAACATACAATGGTCTTTTCTGGACCATTGTAACTTGAAACCAGACTCAACATACAATACTATGGAATCTGTGAAACATGTCAAGGGCTGGAAGAACCGACCTGTATTACTGAAGTGTATGCACTGACTGGTGTCTGGTAGCGCCCCATACAGTACAGGGAGGTATTACATGTTCTGTACTCTTTACCTGTATTACTGATGTGTATGCACTGACTGGTGTCTGGTAGTGCCCCCTACAGTACAGGGAGGTATAACATTTTCTGTACTCTTTTCATGTATTACTGATGTGTATGCACTGACTGGTGTCTGGTAGCGCCCCCTACAGTACAGGGAGGTATTACATGTTCTGTACTCTTTACCTGTATTACTGATGTGTATGCACT